>NC_036253.1:5395234-5446457 GCF_002742605.1 Olea europaea var. sylvestris | reverse complement strand
GATGATTTTTATCTTCATTCTTGTGAAGATATGTTGTGTGTATATAAGCATTTCAAATGCATCCCATACTGCAAGGGTTGTGTTGAAGTCTTTAACTAGTTTGGGGTTTTTCCAAGTTGTTGAGATGATCCAACCATGAATGAGGGGATCGGACTTTCACAAGGCAATGGATTTGTTAATTTTGGTGTGAATTTCTTTCTTCTTCTGTTTTTTTTTTTTTTTTTTTTATTTTTTTGTTTTTTTTTTTTTTTTTTTTTAAAAGAATGTTTTCTTTTCAAGTTGGTAAAATGTAAACCTTGGAATACTTGATAAAAAATGTGGGCTTTAGAAGATTATTGCAATGAATTTGCACATGATACCCTTGTACTCTACGTAGACATTTTCTTATAAAGCTTCTTTTAATCCTTAACCCCTACCCATGCAGAAAATATTAATTATCTTCTAAACCTTTGAAATTGATTTTCATGCATGTTTTCCCTTGCATTTGCTTTACCAGGTTACCCAGGTTGATCTCCATCGCCACTTCCACTCCCTTGGTGCTGGAGCAATCGAGGAAGTTAGGGTTCAGCGCGATAAAGGATTTGGATTTGTAAGATATAGTACACATGCAGAAGCCGCTATGGCTATTTCATTGGGAAATAATCAATCATTTCTCTGTGGTAAACAAATCAAGGTATGTCTTAGCTTGTTTTGTTTATATATTTAGCGTGATCTCATCAATGTTTTCCAAATTCCTTCAGTGTTCATGGGGTAACAAGCCAACTCCACCTGGAACGAGCTCAAACCCGCTCCCACCACCTGCACCTGCACCTTTCCCAGGCATTTCAGCCACAGACCTTCTGGCTTATGAGCGGCAACTTGCGATGAGCAAGATGGGTAGCGTACAGGCGTTCATGAATACCCAGGGGCAAAATCCTCTGATTCAAGCATCTTTGGGAGTGGGCGCTGGTGCTAGCCAAGCCATCTACGATGGTGGTTTCCAGAATGTGGCTGGTGCTCAGCAGCTCATGTACTACCAATGATGTAACAAGATTGGAGATCATGTGAAGATCCCTTGCGACATCATTTGAAATTAGACATTGTAGGACTGAGTTTATAATATTTCTGTTTTGGGATTCTTCCCCAACTTTATATGCTTGCCTTGCGTATTGTTACTTTGAGGGAAATTGGCCTCGTTAATGTAGTATGATTTATAGAATTGATCTCGTGTTCGGTGGGCAGGATAAAAGCTTCACCATTGACATAGAGAGAAGAGTTTAATGAGAGATGCTTGGTGTATAGGGTGGGTTTACAGATTTTTTACTGACAGGGTATTTGACAATTTCGCATTGAAAGATGGTTAAAAAATAAAAAAATAAAAATGGACCAAATGTGCTGGCTGTAAAACTTCTATGAGGGGAATTGTTCAACTTTAATCATGGTTCTCTAAATTTATGATCATTTCAGAGTATAATAATTAAAGTATTCTTGTTACATCAGTAGTGAAAATTTTTTATCCTACTCATTGGGGGTAGGAGATTAGGACGCATATGATTTAACTGTTTACACTTTCCAAACAATATTTTATCCTTACTTTTTAATTGACAATATTTTCATTCTTTTTTTGGTTTTTAATTTTTGGTGTTACAAATAAAAGTGAAATGCGCGGATGACAAAATATTTTGTTCCTCACCTGTTTTGCCTTGTCCCGTCCGATGGTTAGGAACATGACTGCTCCGTTGTTATATTTAAATTGTATTAAAAAAATGAATAAGATAAGTAAATTGAGATATTTATATTCTTGCCCTCTTGGCAGGATTGGTACATGAATGCCCCCGACTTTTTCCCTTTTTTTCTTGTTAAATTTATATTGTATTAAAAATCGAATAGAATGAGTCCCTGTCCGAGTTTCATTTTTTCGAATCTCATTTTTAACCACACATTATCCCATAAAATATTTATACATATATTTCAAAAAACATTTCATTACTTTTTAACCACACATTATCCGAAAAATCACAATCTTATAATGTATTTTATCCCAAAAAAAGGGGATCAAACAAGAGCAATATTAGTATATTGAGATATTTTTATTCGTGCCGCGATTTTCATAAATTCTTCGTAGGGAAGACGGGGAAGGCCATCTAGGCCCGATGCAAACATAAACTACTGCCACCTTTATGGTGACGAAAATCACCCACGAAACGGCAAATTGAAAGATTAGGGATTAAAATGCTTATTTTCAAGGTTAAGAACCAAAATACATGACCCTTAGACAATTTACATACTAAAAATGTCATCCATTTGGATATTACATAACAAGGTATCATAATATAGAAATTTTCTATTTTAGTCCTTAAAATTAAATATTGATTGAAATTTGATAATTTTTATTTTGATTTATTTGATTAATATTTGTATTTGATTTTTGTTCGCTCTTAATAGCCCCTATATTGGTATCAGAGCCATAGAGATCATGAAAAAAACCTTTAAAAATAAATTGCCTAAAGAAATAAAAATCTCTAGATTAATACTTAAATTTTGCAAATAAATAAAAAATTATCTAATAGAAAGTTAAAGAAATATTTAGATTATACATCTTGAACAAATATTTATATAAAAGCATAGAGATCATAGAAATTAAAATAAGAAAAATAGATAATTATTGGTGTTTAGAAGAAAAATGTAGTTATATATTTTTAAAACCTATTTATAATAAATTAAAAATAATGACTTTGACAATAATTAAAGAACTTCCTAAAGAAATAAAGGAACAAATATTAGGAAAATTAATAATAGAAAAAATAAAAGATATTTATACATATGAAAAAATTATTAATATATATGAAGATGAAGAAAATAATTTATATTATAAAGAAAAATATGAGTACAATTGATAATACACATCAAAAATTGAATAAATTACTTTTAAAAATGGATAAAATACAAGAAGAACATAAGAAATATAATGTTAATACCAGAAGGAACGAGAATACCAAATAATAGACAATTAACAAAATTAAAATGTGAAAGATTAAGACTTGAAAGCAAATATTTTAATGTAGTAAAAGAAGAATTAGTAGATCCAGATATAACTGAAAGAAGATTTGGAAAAATAATAGATAAAAAAGAAGATAAAAGATGCAAATTAACTTATGAATTAGAAATAAGAAAAAATTAAGATGCCAATAAGTGAATATATGGAAAAATTAAAATCATTAATAAAAATGTTAATAAATGATGTACAAGATTTGAGAAATGAAGTAAAAGAAACAATAAATGATATAAATATATTAAAAATTGAGATTAGAGAATTAAAAGAAAATAATCATAATAAAGATAAGAAAATAGATAAAAAAAAACTTATAGAAAAAGAAATGACTCGAATAGGAAAGAAATATATAGAAAAAGAAAATATAGTAATAGAAACAGGGAGTATGGATGATGAATTTAGAAAGAATATATTACTAAAAATACTAGAAGATGAAGAAAAATCTAGGGAAAAATCATTAGGAAAACTAAAAGTAGAAGAAAGTGAAGAATGAGATTTGCTAATAGAAAATTTTGATCAAATTAAGCTTAACCGATATAAGTGAATATCAAGTTTTAATGAATACTGGAGGAGGACCTAATCCAGCGTGAACCTCTAAACAAGAATTACATGACACAAATGAAAGCCATGCACCTATATATAACAAATCATATAGACAATTTTATGATAAAGTAAGAGATAGACAACCACCTAAAGGAAATAAATATAAATATAATTTTAAATTAAATGATAATTATGATAAACCAATTAATCATGAAGGAACAAAACTAGATTTAAATTGTAAAATAGATACTAAAAAAGTCTTATTAACTTGGATAGATTCGATGATATTATTATTTTATATAATAAAAATGACACATAAGAAAATATTGAAAGAAGAGTAGATTTCTTAATAGCATCCTTTGAATGAGATGTTAAAAATTGATGGGAATGAATAAGCAATGATACAAAAACATTAATAAAAAGAAATGTACAAACAGAAATAATCAAATCAGATAGACAATGTATAGAAAAATTAGTAGAATTTATTTCAGATGAATTTCTAGGAAAAAATTGGATAAAAAATGCTGAAGGAGAATCAATAAGAGAAAAAATAATGCTAGAATAAAATTAATAAATTTAACAATATGTAATATGTGTAAAATTAAATAATATACTTGTGAATTTAAAAATTACTATTATGTTCAATTTTATAGTAATGAAAATAAAGAAGTATACAAAGACATGTATTATAATAAGTTATCAGGTTTATGGGGAATATATTTTAAAATAGAATTTGAAAAATATGTTAGAGATAATACTGAAATACCTAGAACTTTAGGTTTAAGAATAAAATTTTTATTCGAAAGATTTGCATATATATGTCAACAAAGACAATTAATAAAAAAATCAGGAAAATTAATTAAAATATGTTGTGAAGATATGGAAACCCCTGTGTAATGGGGATGTAATCCTGAAAAAAGAATTAATAAAAGAAAATATAAGATAAAAAGTTTTAAAAATTTAGAAATTTTAATAAAAAATATATAAAACATAGAAGAAGGTATTATAAAATAAAAAATAACTCATATAATCAACAAAAGAATAAAAAGAAAGATAAAAGTCAATGTAAATGTAAATGTTGGAATTGTGGAGAAATAGGTCATATAAGTCCTAATTGTGATAAAAAGAAAGTTAGAATATTACAAAAAGAGTACTTAAAAATAAAAGATGAATTAAATGAAATATCAGATATTGAATAATACTATGACCAAGAAGTATATATAAGTGAAACAGAAGAGGGTGAATTAGGATCTGAATAAATAGATTGAAGAAATAGAAAGTAATAATATAAATATACAAGAATATGAAGGAATAGAAAGATATGGATTAAAAGTTACTTTTGATAATAACAAGTTTAGAAAATTGCAAAAATTATCGTTAGACTTAAAAATAGAAAAATGAGAAGTCTTTAATAGAATTTGGAAAAGAGAAAAAATAGCAATAAATGAATATCATAAAATAGAAAAAACCATAGATGTAAGAACAACTTATGGGTAACATAAATTAAATCTTTTAACAACAAATACAGTTGATGAACTATTAACAAATATTAGTAAAAAATAAAGTGAAAAAATTCAATATATTTATTTAACAGGAATACAAATAATAGTTAAATCACTATTTAGAGAAGGGATAGATTCACCCTTAACTATAACTTTACATGATGGAAGAATAATAAATTTAAAAGATAGTCATTTAAGAACAATAGAAGAAAATTTAGCATATCAAAAAATTATGTTTACATAATATCCAAAATATTGTGTATCATTAAAAGATATAAATTTTTATGAAGTTTTAGGACTACATTTCAAATTTCATAGAGATGATATTATGCAATCAGGTGATCAAATTATTACTATAGAATATAGAGCTTTATACACATTTACCAATTCTAATTATGAAAATATTTATTCCAATAAACCATATATTGAAGTTCATAAAGAATATAAATATATTAGTAAAATAATAGAACCAAATAAACAAATAAGTTTAATTCCAGAAAAATATGAATTAGTATAGCAAAAAATAAACATAAAATAGTAGAATTAAATGAAGGAGAATATTCTAATAACATAACATTTAAGGATGAAAAATTAATTAAAAGATCAAAAAGTTTTAAAATACCTAATAAAAATCAGTTAGAAAAAATCAACAAAATAAAAGAAGTCAAACTGTATAGGAATACAGGAAACATGAAAATAGAAGGAGAATATTATAATGGAAGAGAAAATATAAATGGACCAAATATATTAATAGATACAGTAGTAGTGAATGTCATATAGCTTCGATTAGAAATAAAGGACTAATAACTCATAAAACTTAACCATATAAGAATGTAAATTTTGATGAACAAGTACATATAACAGATTTAGAAGTTAAGGTACTAATAAAAATAGGAGGAATAGATCTTTTAGTACCATGTTACATAGATAGAAGTATGAATATAAACCCTCATATACTTTTAGGAATGAGTTTTCTAAATGGATTATAATATTACAGTATAAAAAGAGAATGATTATATATTGTTCATAATGGACAAACTACATTATATAAAAAGAATTAGATGAATAATCAGATAAGTTTCTCATTAGCTGTGTATATACAAATTACTATTGTAAAAACAAACATAACAATTTGTGCTTTAATAGATACAGGAAGTGATATAACAATATTTAAAAGTTTTTTAAAATTATGGAATAATAATAGTAATATAAAAATAACTGGTGTTACAGGAAAAAGTACTTAAATAATTAATAGTGCTGATAAAGTTAATATAATTTTTGGAAGTAAACAAGTAACAATAAATAAAATTTATAAATATGATAAATTAGAATTTGATATATTATTAGGAAATGATTTCATACAACAATTTCAATATTATAAACAAAATAATTATATGATAATACTACAAACACCTTGTGGACACTTATTAAAAATTTATAGAGAATTTAAATCTTATAGAGTTCAGCCAGCCCAACGTGGTGATAAATGAGAGAAAAAATCAATTTTTAATAATGAAATAAAAAATAAAAGAATATTATATAAAAAGGTTCTAAAAACAGGAATAGAAACGAATATAAAAAAAAATCATTGAACAATTAGAAAATGTTTATGAAAAAAATTCATTACTATTTTGGAAAGCACATCACCCAAAATCTAAAATAGAATGAACAAAAAATATTATAATAAGAGTAAGACCAATAATGTGTACAATAGAAGATACACAATAATTTAAAAATCAGATAAAAGAATTATTAGAACAAAAACTTATTAAACCTAATAATGGACCTCATAATAGTCCAGCTTTTATGGTTATGAAACACTCTGAACAAGTTAGAGGAAAAGGTAGATTAATTATAAATTATAAAGAATTAAACAAATATACTAAATTTGATGGTTACTTTCTACCAAATAACGAAGTACTAATAAATCTTGTAAGAGGAAAACAATATTATTCTAAATTTGATTGTAAATCAGAATTTTGGCAAGTAAAAAATGGAAGAAGATAGTATACAATATACTGCATTTAGCATACCTCAAGGAAAATATGAATGGTTAGTTATGCCATTTGGTTTGAAAAATGCACCACAAATATATGAAAGAAAGATGGATAATATATTTAAAAAGTTTAATAAATTTCTAATAGTTTATATTGATGATATATTAATATGTTCCAATAGTAAAGAAGAACATATAAATCATTTAATTCAATTCATTAATGAATGTAAAAAAAAAATGAATTGTACTATCTAAAAAGAAATATATAATAGAAAAACAAAAAATAAACTTTATTGAATTATCAATAGATAAAAGATGGATAAAATTACAGACTCATATATTCAGAAAGATAGAAAGTTTTTCAAATAAATTAGAATCCAAGGAACAAATTCAAAAATTTTTAGGATGTTTAAATTATGCAGAAGGATTTATTGAAAATCTTTCTAAGAAAAGACATAAAATCTAAGTTTTACTTAGAAAAAAAATACTAAGGGTTGGAATGAAAAACATACAGAAATAGTTAAATAATTAAAAGAAGAATGCAAAAATTTATCAAAATTAAGATTACCAGATGAAAAAGATAATTTGATTGTTAATACTGATGCCTCAGATAAATATTGGGCAGTAATATTAAAAACATATCTTAATGAAATTCGTAGATACTCAAGTAGAACCTTTAACCAAGCAGAAATAAATTATACTACTCATGAAAAAAAATTACTAGCAATCATTAGAGGAATAAAAAAAGTTCTCATTGTTTTTATTATCCAAAAAATTTATTGTTGAAACTGATAATTCTCAAGTTGCAGGATTAGTCAGGAACAAGTTACCCTCAGAACCACAATACAGAAGGCTTCATAGATGGCAAACTTATTTAGCATTTTATAATTTTGATATAGTCCATATTAAAGGAGTTAATAATTTTCTTGCAGATTTTCTCAGTAGAAATATAGGATTTGCTGATGGATAAAGCCAAGGCCATGAAATTATACCAATCTATTTTACATGTAAAAGAAAGGACAAATTTTCTTAAAGAAGAACCTGACGATATAAGTTTTGGAGTAACCCAGATCTCATAGATGTTCAACTCAAATATGAAAATATTGTTGAATATCAGTACTGAGCATCATAAATATGTCATAGAACTCAAAAATTAAGTTGATGTTATTGCAGCACAACTAAAAAATATACTGTTTGAAACAGATATACCAAAGAGCTCAGAAATGAGTTTTCCAAATTAATACCAAATAGGGACAGCTGGAAGCAGCAGTGGACCCGGACGTGACAATATACCAACTAATAATAAAGGAGATTTCATTTCTGTATCAGCAACCAAGAAAGTTATGATACATGGAGATAAAAGAGATATCAAAACAATCGGCATCATATATCAAGAAGATAAAATCCCTTTAGATCCAAACGAAGAAAAATATGCCGAAATAGTCAAAATCGCTTATGAAATAAAAATAAGTATACACATTTCATTTTTTCGGGAAATAATGTTTACCCCAGAATAACAGTCATGGAAGGAGGTGACCCTTCATTTATAAAAATCACGACAGACTATGGATTCATGGATTTGATTTATCCAGGAAAAGATTTTATTGAAATTTCAAAGTTTGATAACATATTCATTAAGAAAGTATCCAGATTTGTTAAGGGAAGGAAGATATTTTTAAAATTCTATTCAATCAATCAAGAATATGATGGAGTTGTTTACTATCCAGTTGAATACATAATTTCAATTGGATATGTTGCAGCCAATTTCCAAATTGATGTTACAGAGAATAATAGAAGTCCCAACGGTGACAAAATCATGGATCAGACATAGAAGAGCACTTGGAATTAAAACCATCTACAACATTGCCAAAAATTTGTTTAATAAAAAATTATCGTGCCTGTGCCAATATGAAAATTGGATGTTGGTATCCAATGGAGGATATGCAAAATCAGGAATTTTAAAAGACTATATTACAATATTTGATATACATCAATTTTCAGGATGTCCTACCACTATAAAAGAATCCTGTCAGCTAAGGGAGTGTCCCAACTGCATGTGAAGACATTGAATATAAAGAGCAATAATAGAAAAAGATGCTATTTGGATAGAAAAGTTGAACTAACATGTGAAGATGTAGGCCCAAAGAAGAAAATAGAGAGGCAAAAGTGCCTTTGCTGATGTAATAGAATCTCATAAACTTGTATAAATAGAGACATTTCTATAGAAGAAAATCAGATCATCTTATCTTGAATTCTCGAGTTATAAGCAATAGCCCATTCTCAGTTTGAAAAATCAATTTTTCTGGAGATCTCTTAATACCAAATAGAAGTCTTGTATCAATCCTGATAGAAATAAAATTCCAATATTTTGATATCAATATGAATTTCTAAATTTTTTTTCCATAGATTCTTGAAGGATCTAATAGAAAGTTTCCTTCTTATTTTAGTAAAAAGAGAGTTTTCTTTAACAGAAATCTAGAATTTTATTCTTTGGAAGCTGATATAGTGCGAGCAAGTAGCTGAAATAATAATAATTCCATGAAGGCAGGAGGCCGTTGAAGGAAGTAGTTTACAAATTCAGAACTCAAATGTCATTCGGTTCTAATAATACAGGTTTAGATCAAATCTAAGGTAAAACTATTAAACTTTTGCTAAAATTAGAATGAATCTTTTTAATATCTTAAAAGAATCACTGGGACAATTGTATGATGATTATTTTGATAAATGTTAGGATATATAATTGAAGGATTAGATAATTTATTAGAAAGAATTATAAAAAAAATAAGGAATATTATATCTCAATTAAAAAATATAAATTTACCATTTGAAGAATATGATATTTTACTTAGAAAATATGATATGTATATTACTGATTAATCCTATTTATTAGATTATAGAATGATTTTATATTTAAGTATCCTGTAATATAAAAAGAATCCTTTAATATTGACTTTTTACAGAAAGGAAAAAATCTCCCAATCAAACGTCAGTACTGCCACGTTTTCTGAATTTTGTTTGTGAGAGATCAATCGATCGAAAATGGGGGTTTCATTTAAGGTTTCTAAGACGGGCAAGAGGTTCCGCCCCAAACCGCTCGCATCGGACACACCTGTCGGAGGAGGAGAAGAAGAAGACATCTTAGTCTCATCCTCAATTAACAAGAGCGATCCCCATTTATCATCGACTCGAAATCTCACGGTACGACTTTTAATCAAATAAAGTTTGATGCTTTGGTATCAGTGGAATTATGGTTGGAGCAGATACATGCAGAGGGCTTGTAGAATGAGCTTAACCTCATTCCAAGCTTTTGAACTTTTTTCTATTTTTCGTTGACTGTTTATTTTAATAATCCCGTGCAGATTTTATTTGTCCGTTGAGGTTTGTTTCTGTATCTTTTCATTGTTTAGGATTGAATTTTTGTTCTTGCTATGGATTTTAATCAATTCTTTGGATAGTAACCTTCTTGATATGGGTTTATCTTTGATTTTTAATACAAATGATCAAATCTTTTAATGGCGAAAATAAAAAAAAAAAAAATTCAGAATTGTGACAACGAGTTTGATTTTGGATAATGACTTGCAGGTCTGGAAAATTCTTTTTTTTCCCTCCCTATTTTAACATTAGCTTATTTTGCAAAGAAACTTGTCAATTTAGATCGTGAAAGATTAAAATATCACGAGAAAATTTGAATTTATCAATTTAGTCTTTATATTCTTACAAAAAGATCTCTACTCTATGATGATAAATTATAATTTTGAGTTACAGGTAGAGGCTGGTAAGAATGATGGTGCTACTGAAATCTCTGGTAAGTACTAGTTTCTGAAGTACTTTTCTTTAGGTCCATTTGGTAAGGAGATTTTTCCACACCTTTTGGTTCTAATTATGTTGTTTTTTCCTCTGATTATTGAACATTTGTCCCCTGTTTTTTCAGATAATGATATTTCCTTCACTCTTAGCCTTTTCCCAGATGGATATTCAGTGGGGAAACCAGTGGAGGTTTGTTTATAATCACTTTAATAGGTGAATTAAAATTGACAAAACAGTCCATGCAAGAAAACTAAAATTTGTGGGGAAGTCATTGTGTATTAATTGGTGTTGACTCCAATTATATTTCAAATTTTCAGAATGAATCTGGCCATCAGACTGCTGTTGATGTTCCAAAGTTTTTGCACTCATACGATAGAGCATCCGAAACTCTATTCTCGGTAAGTACTGTGGTTTGTAGGCTTGAGTAACAGAGCGTATGCATATAGCACATCTTATACTTCATTTAAAGCCTGTTACTGCTTACTATGCATTGGAGTTTGGAATTAATGCTATTCATGCTGTTGGAAATACATGAAAGGAATTAATGCTATTCGTGCTATTGGAAACGCTTGAAATGCTAAGCTTATGTTGAGCTGAGGGATTCTTGCAATTAAGATGTCTTGTTTAATTGGAAATTAAATTTGATTATTGACACTGCTCTCTACATAACATTACACATATTGGACAGTGTTGTTGCATCATAAATTCCAAGCAATGAAATTTTTTTGACTGTAGAGTTTCCATACTTCTACTCCTCGGCATGGCCCCACAGCTCGCCTGCCATGTTGCATTGCAGCAATAACTGACCAGTGGACTCCCAGTAACACTTTCACATAAAGCATCAACTTATTTAAAGCTATGGTGCAGTGAAAAAAGTACAAACTGTATGTGACTGACCTAATATGATTCCATTACATATTGTATTGCTGCTTTTCCTTTTCGGATATTTCAATGAAATTGCCACTTACTCATGATGGAAATTTTTTAATTCCCTCTTTCCGAAATAGCTTCCATTAAAATAACAATACAATCATCAAAAGATTAAAAGAAAATTTTGTTTTCCATTCTCAGATAACCTGCCGTCCATTTTCTCTTTTTCCCAAAAAAGGTTCCCAAAACACATTTCTCACTCCACAGACATCATCACCACCATCCCCACACCACACCACACCACACCACACCACCTATTGTCATCATTTTCCCCCTACCACAACTGTTATCACCGCCACCACCACGCCCTAACCTTCTAGAGAGTCACTCTGGGAATTGAATCTTTAAGAAGAGGCAAATCACAGAAAGTCAATCCTAGATGCCTCCAGCCTCCAAGATGATGTAGGGACTAGGGAGGGTAGCGGAAGGGTAAATCTGTTGTCATTTTTCTTGGATGTAGATTTATAATTTGATCTGTTCTTTATTCTATAAATAAGACTTGGAGGTCAGTACCATTGGTAACAGCTGTATCTGATGGTTTTTTTGGGTTTGGATGGTTAAAATGATTTCTTTCTTTTCCTAAATCTCTTGCCTTTTTCTCTTCGATATCCTAGTTGTAATTTGATAAGTTTTGTTGGAGGGTCTTGGATGTTTTAGGTAGCGATTCTTGTCTTTCTGTTGGCCACACCCTGTGGTGTACAACCACCTTTTTCAGTAGAAGAGGTAATTTGCTTGTGAAGTTGATGAAGTATGGCGGCACGTCAGTTGGCTTTTTGGCAAATTATCACGCTGGGGGAGGGGGAGGGGGTGGAAATGGTGGTGGCTTTCTAGTGATTTTCATGAGGGGTGTGAGTGTTGGAAATTGAGAGAGAATTTTTATTTTCATAAGCTGACCGCCTTCTACACAATTCAAGGCATAACCTCTCCACCTCTCCTCAAATACTGGTCCAAGCAATACTCAGTCATGAAATGGAGGGAGTTGTTAATGCCATGAAAACTGAACAATTAATACAAAAAAATTGTGTCCAAAATATAAGTTCGATTTTTTAAAAGTATCAAAATCTTTGAATCAGAAACCTCTGTGTTCATAACTGGTATTACTGAAAAATAAATAATAGACCTACAATATGCATAACAAAGGAGTGAAGAACTGTTTAATGTGGCTTTTTCACTTTTGACCATACAATGGCACATAAATAGAACCAAGGGGTCTCAAATGATGAAACAGATTAAGATAAGAATCCATCAAGTTTTGATTGTCCATCTTGAATGCACCTGCCTTTTTGTTGAGGGGAGAAAACAAAAATGCAACAAGCTGGAGCTGCGATGGAACAGTAGAACAGTCATGGCCATTCCATTTCAAACTTGTTCGAGTCTTTGAACAATGATATAGGACATTCTCATCATATAGATTTAATGTACAGAAGTATATTGCTAAAAGTTTTGAATCACCAAATTTAGTTTTTGAAATTGCTAGTGCATCACGTGTTAGAGAGAGTATTAATTTGCAGTTTGCTATGATTTAGTGTTCTTAGTAACTCTTCCTCCCATGATGATCGTGGCATGCCTACTCATCAACCGCACAAATGACTATACCAGTGGTGGAGGATATAAATCTTTCACTACAAATAGCTGCATAGATTATATTTATTATAGAGAGCTTTGCTTGTGATGGCAATAATTTGTCTATGTAAAAATTGTTTTTGTGCACCATGAACTTTCTTTGCTTTATCTACAATTCCTCAGTTTTATCTTCACTGGTTTATTCAACAGAACTTTTTGTCTAAATTTTTAATCGTATTTATGCAATTTGATATATAAAGGCAATTGAGTCCGGGCGACTGCCTGGAGACCTTCTGGACGATATACCATGCAAGTACATTGAAGGGACACTTGTTTGTGAGGTATGTTATCTGAAGAACTTTAAAGCAAATATAGTGGGAGATAGTTATCTTCACCTGGAAAGAGTTTCTAATCTGTATTATTAATTGGAGTGTAAATCTTCATGAAGAGATACTGTTATGTCAATTTATTAATGATTCAATTACTGCATATGAAGGCAAACTACATGCCCCTCAAAAGATATTGGAAAGAATTCTGAAGCCTAATTACCAGGTCCAACAATTTTTTTCTAAAAAAATAATTATTAAAAACCTTTCTTTTTCTTATATCCTCTTAGTAAGTTTTTCAAGATTCGTACAATTCTCTCAACAATTTCACCTTTGTGGGGGTGAATGCCATTCCTGTTGCCTCGTTCCGACCAATTAGTAGTCCCTCTGTTGTGTTGGTAATTTCTTTCCATTCTCCTGGGTGGTTTCAGCAATTCTGTTTTGTTGGGCATGTAGAACCTAATTATACTGTGCACTTTTCCCCTTGATTACTGATTTGATGTTTAATCCATCACATGGTTAATCTGTGCTTTCTTCACTTGCTTTCAATTTTCATTTCGTGTTGTATTGCTCCTTGCTGTACCGTGTTAGGCGTTCAGTCCATAATAACGTGGTTGATCTGTCTACTTCATTTGCTTCTTTATTTGTCCATCACTTGATAAAATGAATTGGAAATGGAGTCCATGCTAGGTTTAGAGAAATTGTAACATCGGATGTTACTTATGCAGGTGAGAGATTACCGGAAGTGCTCTTCTGAAGCAGGAGTTCCTGTGGCTTCTGGGGATGCTTTACCTAGCATCCACAGAGTGCAACTTAGAATGTCGTTGGAAAATGTAGTAAAGGATATTCCATCTATTTCAGACCATGGTTGGACATATGGTGATCTGATGGTAAGTGAGCCAATTTTCTCATTGCATGCACCAGAAGGAGATGGTATTCTTATGAAGTTTTTGTGTAGGAAGTGGAGGCCCGGATTATGAAAGCCCTAAAACCACAGCTTTGCCTGGATCCAAGTCCAAAGCTGGATAAACTCAATGATAACCCTGTGTTCACTAAGGTGCATATGCAACTTGATTTATCTTATTTTTTAGTAAGGATGTTATTTATTTTAACATAGTGCACCTTATTTGCAGTTAAATTTGGCAGTGCACAGCATGAGGAGAAAAAGATTGAGGCAGATTCGAGAAGCTACAGTTTCATCGAATAATAAGATCAATGGGAAAAGAGTATGTATAGATGGAGTTCCAGAAAGTTCAAGGTTGGGCGACTGGGGATCCTTGATGCAGCAATCCATACATGAGAATTTGAACGTTCAAAATAATGTTTCAAGCGCAATGTTTCCACTGAGGACCAACAGCTTTGGGTCAGATGTCTCCATTTCAGCATCTTCTCTGGTATCTCCCCAGTCTAAATATCAAATGGGGTTTGGGAGCCCAAGTCTTCTGCAGGATCAGAGGTCTGGAGCTCCATTGAATGCATCAATAGCTTCTCCTGCTGGGCAGGATATGATCTCACTCACTGATAATGGTGCTTCTTCTGTTCATGGAAAAAGAGAGAATGATGGGCTACCATCTCCACTTTTTAGCAAGAGGGGTAGGCTTACAGCTACAGGTGTTGATGGTAGTCAACATGTAGCACAACAGATGGACAGCTTCAATGGACCAGATTCACATTGGAAGACTGCATCAACGCAGCAGCAACCAGTTGCAAGAGGGATTCAGTATACTAGTAATAGTATGAAAAAGTTCTCACAGCAGATGTTTGAAGGAGGTCTAAATCAGGATGTTGGGTCAATGCCGTTTACTTCTGGACAACAAGGAATGAGATACGGTTTAAAGGAAGAACCAGTTGAGACAGAGAGATTGGACAAGACAGATATCAGTCGAATTCATATGGCAGAATCAGAAATAACCCATATTGATCAGTCACGATTACAGCAAAGAATGCCACAGCAATTTGGGAGAGCTGGTTTCCCCCAGACTCCGTGTAATAGTCTTGGTCAACCTCTTGAGAATAATTCTAGAAAGGAAGATACATTCCAGAAGAGAAAACTAGTTCAAAGTCCTCGTATTTCTGCTGGAGGTTTACCTCAATCTCCCTTGTCATCAAAATCTGGAGAATTCTCAAGCAGCTCAATGGGACCTCAGTTTGGAGGCGTTGTGACTAGTGGATTTGTCTCATCCCAAAAGGAGAAGTCTGCAGTGACATCAATTCCTGCCATTGGTGTTGCTGGCACCATGTCTTTGACTTCCAGTGCTAATGATTCAATGCAGCGGCAAAACCAGGCACAAGCTGCTGCAAAACATAGATCCAATTCTCTCACAAAAACTGCTGCAATTAGCGGAGTTGGTTCCCCAGCTAGTGTTAGTAATATGAATGCGATGGTCAATGCAAACAGTCCTGTTGGAAATCAGTTGGCTGAGCAACCCATGATGGAAAGGTTCTCGAAGATTAAAATGGTGACTTCGAGGTATTCCTGTCAATCAGGCTGCCATCATTTTTAGACTTGTACCACATATATTGGATAAATGCATCTCTTTTGCTCTCCTTATATCTGTTGTCAAAGCTCAACTACTTACAAATCTAGTATGCATAAAGCTTGAAGACTTAGTTGATGGGTTCTGACATGTCAATTATATGATCAAAGTAATTTAAAAGAGCCTAAACCAATTAGGCTTCTGTGTAGTGCAAGGAGTAGAACATTAAATAGCTCCTCACATATAATTAGTATAACTTTAACATTGCCTGTTGTGAGAAGTTCCCAAGTAGAACTGTGTAAGAAGAAGAATAATTTATCATAAAATGTTGGTTTGTCTTGATTTGTTCCTTGAATATCATGCTGAACAGGCTCTTGTTTCTTGATTGCTCATTTTATTTTATTTTTCTGTTTCAGGTATCAACTTAACAGCAAAAAGAACAAGGTTGATCAGTATCCTATTAGGAAACCACAAACGTATTCTGCTCAACAGCTGGCACTTCATCTTTCCAATGATTCAAACAACGAGAATTTGAAAGATGAAATGTGTAAAATGCCATTATCAAGGTCCCTTGTAGGTGGTAACATGAATGTTCCCAAGACAAGGATCTTAAACTTCGTGCAGACAGAGCGCATTCTTCAAGGTTTGTTGACTGCAAATTCTTAGTTAGGCAGTATTTGTTGATGACAAACTGATCCTTTCACTGTGTCTGTCAGGTAATGGTTTTCAACTCGTTCCAAAGGCACGGACTAGGATGATCATGTCAGAGAAGCCGAATGATGGTTCTGTGGCAATTCATATCGGGGAAATAGAGGATGCTGAATATTTGGCTGCAGAGGATCACCTTCCAACATTGCCAAATACTGTGAGTTTGTCTACATGATTGTTTCTTTTGGTTCACAGAACAGATTGTGTTCCAGACAATTTAATCGTTTCATATAGGTCAAACATATAAGCATTGCCGCCTCCACTTATTTTGGATTCAATGTCAGAAATTCTTCTCCTTTTGACATGCACGCAGGCACATAGAGGGAGGGAGGGGCTGATCCAAAGAAAACAATTATAATGGTACAAATATTTTGGCAGGTCTAGTGGGGATATGTAGCCAGTAAAAAGAGGTGTTTGCCCTCTAGTACCAACTACAACAGGCTTGCGACTTTAGTGGTAACAAATGGGGAGGGAAAACCCACACATACACATCATATACCTTGGGTCGGTTTTTGGGGGGAAGCCTCTCTTGTGAACCCATAGTAAAGAAGTATAGTAGATTATATTCCTTGGTAGGTTTTGCATGGATATATATAACATGCAGCAAGGTTCTCCCTTCAGAACTGACATAAAACAAGCTGGCAACTTTAGTAGAAGTCAATGGATGGAGAGAAGGGCACCCGGATGCTTGTTAACTTAAAACTCATGTGCACACGGGGAAAATTCAAGGGATATATATATATATATATCCTATTCTTTAAAGATCTTCTTGTCAGTGTTAAGGCTATTTTTGGTGGAGGGAAGTTGAGTGGAATGGAAAAGGATGACAGGAATGTGGAAGGAAGATCGACCTTCCCTTGTTTGCTTGGAGGCTTGGTGGGAAATTCTGGGAGGGATTGAAAGTGAATTTTCATATTTATTGCAAGCAACATGTGGCAAATGTTTAAATAAAATTTATAAACAAAACATGCTAAAATATTGAACCATTTCCATTTTTTCCCAGCCATAGGAAACAAGTGAGGGAAGATATATTTCCTCCTTTTGCAATTGGAAATTTAATAACCGGACTTTCAACCGGTTCCTTTCATACTAAACATAGCCTTAAGATCTAGATAGATTGGCTCAATCTCAACAAATTCCAGAAGGATGGGTGGCATGATTCTTGACATGAAGTTTCTTATTCTATCTTGCCATAGAAAGGCTCGTCTTTTCCATATATTGTTGATCCTTTTCAGTAATGTATATTTTTGGCTCTGACACATGCCTTGTAATTCCTGCAGCACATTGCGGACCTACTTGCTGAACAGTTCTGTTTACTGGTATGTTTTGTTAGTCTTTTATTATTTATTAATGAGCATTTGAGTTGGATAAGACTCAATTATTGATATTTGCCTTTGCAGATGATACGTGAAGGATATCATCCTCAAGATCATGTTCAACCAAAACCAGTACGCATTAATCAAGCTTCGACCAGTCAACTTAATGTTCGGGAAACAGGTAGCACTCCAGTGGAGATGCAGCAATATTCTGATGGAGTTTCTAGCCTCCCATCCAATGACATTGCCAAAACAAGTAATAGTGGGAATCTATTAGTTAGCTCATCTCAGAATATACAAGGCCCACCAATGGTGTCACCTCCTGGAAATGCTCAGGTGATGCAAATCTCTCAAGGACTCTTGCCAGGGGTTTCAATGACATCCAGGCCTCAACAACCTGAATTACAGCCATCTCTGCAGCAGCAACCATCACCACCACCACCACATCAGCAGTCCTTGATGCAACAGCAGAATCTCCAGTACCAAAGATCACCTATGATGTTCTCCCCAAATTCTATGCCACATTTGAACACTATCGGGCAGAATGCAAACATGCAGTTGGGTGCTAATATGGCAAATAAATCCTCGTCTCTCCAACTTCAGCTGATGCAGCAGCAGCAACAACAACAACAGCTGCAACCACAGCAGCAACAGCATCCACAAATGCAGAGAAAAATTATTGGTGGCCTTGGAACTGTAGGTATGGGCAACATTGGCAATAACATGGTTGGGCTTGGAAGTTTGAACAATGTCATGGGTATGAGGGGCATCAGGGGAGTGGGTGGATCTGGAATTTCTTCACCAATGGGGTCTCTTTCAAACACAGGTAACATGACGCAGAACCAAATGAATCTGGCCCAGGCTTCACATCTTAGCAATGCACTACGTTCCGGGACGCTAACGCCAGCACAAGCTGCTTTTGTCGCAAATCTGAGATCAGATCGAAACAGATCAAATATGTTGGGCCCGCAAGCAAGCATCGGTGGTATGGCTGGAGGTCGACAGATGAACCCAGGATCTTCTGGTCTTTCAATGCTGGGCCCTTCTCTGAATCGAGCTAATATCAGTCAGATACAGCGCACAGCTGTGGGGGCAATGGGTCCACCAAAGATGATTCAAGGGATGAATCTTTACACGAACCAGCAGCTACAACAGCAACAGCACCAGCAGCAACAGCAGCAGTTACAGTTGCAACAGATGCAAATACAGCAGCAGCAAAACCAGCAATTACAGCAGCAGCAGCAGCAGGAATCGACATCACCACTGCAGGCTGTTCTTTCACCTCCACAGGTGGGTTCGCCATCAAGCATGGGAATTCCCCATCATATGAATCAAAATCAGCAGCAGCAGCAACAACAGGAGGCCAGTCCCCAACAAATAAGCCAGAGAACTCAAATAAGCCCACAACTTAGTTCAGGGGCTATACATCCAATTAGTGCAGGTAATTCAGAAACTTGTCCAGCAAGTCCTCAGGTGAGCTCACAAACCATGGGTTCCGTAGGTAGTATCGCCAATTCTTCCATGGAGTTGCAAGGTGTCAATAAAAATAACTCTGTTGGTAATGCATAGTTATTATGAACAACTTGATCTTCATCTTCTCAGGTGCCATATATCATCTCTCTTGTCCCACTTCCCCCTGTGGTGATTTTGTCTGGCAATTGGATGGTGTTTAGACCAAGGAAATTTATATATATTGGAAATAAAGTATTTGGACACAGGTTTCAGAGCATGAACTAAACAGTTAAATTTCCTTGCGTACGCCTGTTACAGAATAATCCATGCATGAAACAGTCTGTTATGGGTAGAAGTACACGATCTTTTTCTTTAACATTAAGCTGGTTGGTGATATTCCCATTTTTTAGTACTGTTGTAGAGCAAAGACTGCCTTCTTTCATGTTTGTACTGGGATGTTTAACTATTGCTATTTGGATTTGCTTTTAATGAATGTTTAATTTGTTGCCCATAAGCAGTATCGTTACAGATCCTGTTGAAGAAAGGTCGTCTATAACTCGTGCTTTGTTAATCGACTTAACTGTTAACAAAACCAGAAATTTGAATAAAAAATCAGCAAGGTTGGCTATGCTTATTTGAAAATCATGGTTTGAAAAATTTTCTTAATTTCTTTTTATGATTATTTAAGAAACCGTACATTCATGAATTGGTAATTAAATAATTATTCAATTTCTGATTCGAGACTAGATGTCATGATTCCCAGAATTGGTATCAATAAAATACAAGCAATAGCAGGTAAAATGTCCATGCAATTTAAGGGCACAAACGTTAGAATTAAAAGAGACAGATAATCTTAAGGGCATGTTTGCCACAATGCTGTTATGATAGATTAGAGTCTGCAGTGGAGTCTGTCTTGTTCAGTCATCACATGGCGTCTCGTTATGTCCTTCACACTACAGCAGCCTGATAAGGCCATAGTGAGCTCAAGTTCATCCTTCAGCATACTGAGTACTCGTCTCACCCCATCTTCTCCCTTTGCTGCCAACCCATATATAATTGGCCGTCCAATCTGCATGTAAAATGAAATTATAGTCATTAATCTGGTATGGTCGAACCTTTAAATGTAACTTGGATAATAGTATAATAAGTTTACCATAACAGCTCGTGCTCCAAGAGCTAGGGCCTTGAAAATATCTGTTCCCCGCCTCACTCCTCCATCAAAAAGAACTGGAATTCTCCCTCGAACAGCAAGAATCACCTGCAACCATATGATTTATAAAAACGACGATGTTTTAACCCCAAAAGACTATCATGTAGACTAAAGTGCTGCAATTAAGCAACGTAAACTCAATCAAATCAAATTGATTAAGAGTTCCAAAAGGCAATATCACATAAGGCATTATAAAATCTAAGTAATAATAGATCAATCTCCAGTTGACAGTGTAAGTGGAGAACAGAGAATTACCTCTTCCAGAACAGTGATTGTGGCGGGACTATAATCTAGCTGGCGTGCTCCATGATTGGAAACAACAATTCCCGCAACACCTACTTCCACGGCTTTTATTGCTTCACACATTAGCAGACAAGATATGAATTCAGTAGCAAGAATTTAGATTAAAGTTCAATAAAAACAATAGTTGGACAAAAGAGGCCAACTGCTTTTCTACTTCAAAATACTTTTATTGCTTCACACATTACCAAATGTTTTATATCTGTAGAGACGTTACATTCATAATAATTAAAGATGTTTTACACATAGCCCTACCGTCTTCACGAGTGAGAATTCCCTTAATCAGAATAGGTAAGCTTGTAATGGATTTCAACCATCCAATGTCCTGCAAAAATATTATGACGATGTGATTTTGATGAATTCTACATTAATCTTGATGAAATAAAACAAGAACATGATATAAGTGTTCTTTCATATGTTTTTGAGCCACAAAAATTATAATTTGATTGACATGGATACTTGTCTAGCTGGGAATTCATAACTTCCTCTTACATGCCATTTGCAGAAAAATGAAAATAGCAAATCAAGATCAGGAATTACAGTTTCCATGCTAATTTTTCCGTGTCAAGATATATAGCTCATAAGAATAATATTCCTAGTTAATACCTTCCAGCACAATGAAGCATCTAAAGTTCTTGATGCAAAGGCTTCCATATTTGAACCCTTATCCTGCATATACATTAATAAATAAAAATTACTCCATCAAGCTAATCCCATTAAAAAAATATATATGTATTCACACACCCACACCCATATTCTGTGCATACGGAAAGTTTGAACAAGCCTAATAGTTCAAATCGTCCCTTTTCAATACTTGCCTAGTTAATTAAATGATTTTTCTTGTTTTCGTTGTCAATAAGTTCTTTCTAGTTTATCTTCTAAATCTTATCATTATTAGAAAAGTTTTATCCTTCCATTTAGGAATTATCTCCATGCCATAACACTTCAGTCCCATTCTCGTAGACATTATAAAAGGTTTATCATTATTCTTAATGGGAATTTTCTTGATGAAGTTCCTCGAAGCATGAGAATGTCATTGTCCAAATCTCCATAAATTAAAAAAATAGTTGTTCATCTCTTCATTTATGCCACAAAGATTGGTAATTCTCTCTAGTTGATTCTGTTCAACAACAAAAAAATAGAATATTCCATTTCACTCACAGTATGAACTTCTGTTGAAACCAAACCTTCCAAATTCTTCAATTGAGGTGAAATCATCCTGCAGAAGTTATCATGTATTACTAAGCAAGTATAGCAGGGAAATGTATGAAACTATTCTTCCATACAAGTGAAAAGAATAATAACAGTAAATTCCAAAAGGAAAAGGAATCGAATTTCACTTATTCTTAATGTCTGCCTCCCTACGACCAAGTCTAGGAGTATCAGCAGTAAGAATTATAGCCTTGAACCCATTTCTTTCAGCTCTTTGCACCATCAGAGCTGATATTTCACGCTTTTTGTACACCTTGCCAGAGAGATGCCAAATTTGTTAAATCAGCCAGAAATGTGAATTCAGATGAATAATTCTCAAAATCAAGAGCATGGAGTGATACATATAATTGGAAGAAGCGAACAGCATTGCAGCTGGAAGCAACCTCCTCCACCGTGCACATTGACGTGAAGGACAATGCCTACAGTTTAAGGCTATTATTAAAATTTGAGTACGCCTGAATGTCAAAATATGCTAAGACTTCTTTTAGGTATACCATTATGGTGCCACAGGCAGCAGCTGCTCTGGCTGTTGCAACTTCTCCTATAATAAATAGAATCTCAAAGTTTGAATCTAGCTTTAATATTCAATCAAATACTGTTATAAGTAGGTATAAATGAACCTTCAGGGTGTGCCAATTTGTGCAAGGCAGTTGGGGCAACCATGATGGGGGCCGATGTGTTGTAACCCATAATAGTTGTTGACATATCTACTCTGCTCACATCAACCAGAATTCTCGGACGAATTCTGAGTTTTACAAAAACATGTTTAAAGTGTAATACTATTGTTCGTTAATCAATCCTAACACTAACAGGTAGTAGAACTTACATGATCCTATGAAATGCTTTGACATTCTCTTCAAGCGTTTGCTGGTCTTCGGCTCCCCCAGCATAGAAGTCGTAGTACATTTTGGGAAGGGCTTGCCTTGCAAGTTCTTGAAATTCACTCACATTGACAGGTTCAGATGCCATTTATCCTAAAACACGTGACTGTATTTGTTGGAATATTGTGGTGTTAATGAAATCGGATTATCACATATCGTATGTGTAGTTTAGATACTGGTTTTAAGCATGCTGCATATGCAGGTTAACGTATTTGCAGGTAGCTTACCGTATTTGCTGACAACTTACCGTATATGCACCTTATCGTATATGCTGTCTACCGTATTTGCAGAAAGCTAAACGTATTTGTACAGAATTTGCACAAACTGTCTTTAACCCATTTCATGTACAGTGAGTGATTTTACACATATTTTCTAAATACCGCATATGCAACTAACATACCGGATATGCACTTACATACACCAAAATGTAGAAATACCGTATTTGCATATATTAGTCAAAAAACTACTGGTTGGACAACTACCAAACCAAATGTTATTAAATTAATTAATTTTCTTCAGATTTTTTTTCAGACATACAGATAATAAACTATAAAATTATATGAAGTACATATAACAAAATAAATTGGAAAATTTACGAAGTATAAGATTAAATTGCAAATATGTAAATCGCTAAATAAATAAATCGCAAATATGTGAATTGCAGAAAATAAATAAATCTTCAACCTGAGGCTTTTGCGAGCACTGTTTCCTTAAAACAGATTCGCCCCCTCACCGTAAGTGCTTGAGGTCTAATCCGAGCGTCTGTTTTCTAGGATACAACGATAAAATCCATAGAATTTGAGCACCACAGATACTACTCCGGTGAACTGACTAATATTCGAACAATATTATCACAATGACGACGTTGAATAGAAACCGAGATGCAGGCAAAAAAAATTGCAGTGTTTTTTTCCTATTTTCGTGTGTTTCTATATGTGTTGAAGCTGCTGGAAAAATGACCTTTTATATAAGTTTAAATCTGCATATTAACTCCATAGCAATAAACACTGGAGTTGCTTCAATTTCTGGGAGTTTTGACAGTTTCAAAAAACTCAAAGGTCAATTGGAGAAAGCAAAAAAATTGCAAAACGTGGACACTCCAAACGGGCCAATTTTTGCTTCATTCGGTCCGACATTCGTGTACGCAGGTCGTGCCCGTACACAAGTTCAAGGTCTGAAGGCTATTTCGATTTGTGATTTGCAACCCTGCGCGCGCATGTGGAGAGAGCCTCTATGCTACATATGATTACACCCTTTCAATGTGCAACCATATTTAAAGTGATTATTGCTTTTATATTTTTCTATATGGGATAAACACATTTTTCCTACATAAATCATCTTCCAATAGTCATCTTTGAGCTCCAATTTCTTATTCATCCATTCATCAATTTTGGCAAGTAAATATATGGTTTTGATGCTCTCACGGAGGAAAAGACGGATCAACTTTGATCTTCCAAATTGGACCAATTGGTCCCACCGAAAATCTTGCCAAAAGTAAGCCATTTACTCATTTTTACCAACAGTATAAACTTTCCAAGAACGAACTTTATGCCGTAAATGTGCCTATTGCAATTGACAGACACTAGCATAAGATTGATTATAAAATGTAACTTTGCGACCTAGAACATACGTCCCAAATTGCAACCAAGCATGGCTCTGCACATATGCCTTTCCATAGAGTACAGATTAGTGTGTGGATGCATGGCCTGGGCCAACAAATCTACTAGCAAGCTACTTATTTCTCAATTACTTTCAAAGGGATAAAATAATTAGAAAAAAAAAAGTTGCAATTGACAGACACTAGCATAAGATTGATTATAAAATGTAACTTTGCGACCTAGAACATACGTCCCAAATTGCAACCAAGCATGGCTCTGCACATATGCCTTTCCATAGAGTACAGATTAGTGTGTGGATGCATGGCCTGGGCCAACAAATCTACTAGCAAGCTACTTATTTCTCAATTACTTTCAAAGGGATAAAATAATTAGAAAAAAAAAAGTCTTTATTTTCAAGTTATTTGTTTCATAATTACAATAAAATCCATCAGGAATGAACACCGGGCTTCCAATATAGTAAAAAATCGAATACAAACAAGTGCTTCAAGAAACAGAAAGACAGTGGATCAAGATAATAATCCCACCCAGAAAAGTAATGTCTACTGATCACAGGAATTAAACTACTAATTTACTAAAAACTACTCTCGAACAGAAATTTGTAAAGAAAAATGAGAATCGAAGTAAAATTTACCTGAGAAAGTGATCAACCCAGCTCGAAGAGCATACAAATCCAGAAGGTGGAGTTGATAAGATATGTCATCGGTATGGGCACGTACTGTGCTGTGAATTTTATTTGCGCAGGTCCACCGATGGTAACAGGTAATAAAGTGGACGTGTTCGGACAAGGACGGACAATATTTTACATCAATCAAACTTTTAATAAAAGTTACAAAAACTTTTTTATTACGGATTATAAATTGATACTACTTTTTCATCTAAAAAAAATTTATATATAAAAAATATATTGGATCAGTTTTAGGATTTTTTTTATTATTGTTATTTTTTTCTCTCGATCAATTAATTTTTTTCAAATGAAGTCAAAAATGATTGAATTTTTTATATATATAAATTTTTTTCAAATATAAAAATAATTAAGACGAAAAAATAGTATAACAATTTATAACCCCCATGAAGTAATAAAAATTTTATTAAGAATTTTTACGTCAAAAAAAAAATTTGATGTCATACCACGTATAAAATTTTCTAATAAAATGATGTAAATTATATTGAGAATTTTTTCACGCAAAAATAATAAACATTAATAAAATAATTGATTTTTTTTCAAAAAAGATGAGTTACGCGTATCTTTTTGACATACATGTTTGACGTACGTATATTTATTTAGATCATTCGATATGTATACGATATAGTTCTCGAAGTGAGCTTCGAGAGGATATAGAAGATTTATGGATACGACTAGCGTATAATCGTTGAATAATTTTTTAAGTTAGGTTGTTATCGAAATTCTCGAAATATTAGTTTGAAACGGTCTACTTTGACGTGTAGTAACATTTTCTACGATTAACCATTTCGCACACCATTAACGACGTGAAATATTAGGCCGTGAGTATTTCAAAATGATATTAAGAATGTAGTATTTCAATTTCATTTGATATTCCATAGTGAGCCCAAAAACTAAAACAAAAAAATTGAAAAAACTAAAGAGTCAAGCGACCCTATGGGACCCCCTAGGTCTGCCCCTGAGTCCAGATATCGTTCTCACGAAGACCACTATTTAGCAATTGGTTCAATTATTCCTAACTTTAATTTGATTGAAAATAAACAAAGAATTCGATGTTGTGATTTTTGATAGAACTATTTGAAAATATGTGGATGTATACAAAGAGTGATTTAGAACTTAAATAAAGAACAAATATTAAGGCAGAATAATTTCACATACTGATCACCTTTCCATTTTAAACCAGGATTCATATATTATGTAGTGTTCGATCAAATTCTCTTATTGTATTCAATTTACTCATTTCAAGTTCTCATTGAGTTTGTTTAACTAATTCAATTTCATATCTCTATGCAAATCTAGCTTAGTTAAACGAGTTATTTGTCTTAAGAATTCCATTATGACCGCAATAATTAATATAAGTATATTTATTCATTATACTAATTTATCGAATTTTACTACATGGTCTAAATCCTAAACTCATATCTTTATTCGTAAAGAATTCACAAAATCATCAAATTAGTGATCAAATATTTTAATGCATTGAGTCCATAATAAAATCAATAAATGGAACAATAAAGACCAAGAATCTTAAATAAAATATGTAAATGGTCCCACATAGGTTACATTATTCACCTTAACAAGATTTAGCTATTCATGATAGAGGAAAAAAATAAATGAAAATAGTGGAGTCCATCACCGGATTTTGAATTTAGATGTGGGGAAGTGGATGAATCTTGCACCAAGTTCTTCTTCTCGTTTCAAATCTTGATTTCTAACCCTTGAATTGATATTTTTCTCCTTTTGAATTTGCTCTCTAATTCTCAAATTGTGTTCTTACCTCTTAATATGTGGAATCACCTTTCAAAAGTGTGAGGAATTTGTATTTATAGGTGCCTCATAGTGTGTGTAGAAAGTAGGATTTTTATGGATTTCAAAATGAGCCAAAAATGCGCCCCAAACGCACCCAGCGGCGCCTCGTCGCCGTGATAGTGGCGTTGCGGCGCCACCTTTCGGACAAACAACACATCGTTTAGTATTTTTATTATAACTTTCTTTCTTGATGTTCGATTGTGGTGATTCAAGATGCATTGTAAAGCTAACCAAAAGGATACAACTTTTCTTTAGATATCATTTTCTATATCAAAATCGGGTCCTAATATGAGGCTGAAAACGGTGTATAACTTTTTTTCGGTTGAAACTTGATGTGTGATCATACTTTGATTTTATTTAATCCCTTTGATATCTTTCTTTATCCAATTGACTCCGAGCACTCCTGAATCTTCATCATGAGGTCGGACACAACTTTTTGATATTTACACTTTAGTCCTTGATCTTTGGATCTCTTACAACTTTGCCTACTAATCTTTCTTTCAATTTCTTGTATCATCATTGAATTTTACCTATTCAACACCAAATACAACGATTTAGACCATAATTTATCCAAGAAGCAACTAAATATCATCATTTTAAAGCATTGAATAAGTGTATAAAATACACTTATCATACTGCAATAATTTCAACTACTAGTACTGTGATTGTTTTCAACGACTAGTACTGTATTTTTTGTTGAATCCCTAAAGGCAAGTTTTTAAGATTAATTTTATAAATTCGTAAAATTTATTGAAAGAAAATTTAAATGACATATATTCACCATCTTGAAACTTTGATTTACCTTACATTTTAATGAAATTATGCACCATTTAAGAGAACGGCGATTTAATTGATTTATAGCTAAAAGTTTTTAAATTAAATTACTCATCAAAACTGATAATTTTATTATTAAGCACTCTAAATTTTATCTTGCTTCTATACTATGCTGTGAAATTATTAATTTGTCATGTGAGCCAATGTATGTAATTAATTTTATAAAAATGCTATTTTACAGTTAAGCCCAAAATTAAAGTGATCTAATAAATAATTAAGTAATTGTATTTAGTGAATTTAAATAAAATGTGGAGCGAATTATATATGCAGAAACCAAATTCTTTTAAAATTGTATTTCATGATCGGCAAAATATATATGAGAACTACATATATAGGGTTATGGTCCTCAATTCATATGTAACTTCTTATTCTTTATGTCATCCCATCAACACAAGAATTTGGAGAGAATGCATTTTGAAGAAGAAGATCTAAAAATTCACAATCAAGAAAATACAATCTACAATCAAGAATCAAGATGAAGAAATTCAAGAATCAAAATTATAGATCAAAAAGAAAATCAAGAACAAGAATTAAAGAATCAAACAAGGCAATCAAGATTGAAATCAATAAACCAATCAAGAAAGGATTTCAAGTTGACTTTCAAGATTCAAGATTCAAAATCAAGATCCGATAATCAAGAATGATTCTTAAAGAGTTAAGATATGTTCCGCATTATTAATTTTCTTGATAATTTGACATGAAAGATCTTGACAATAAGTAATTAGATTTTCAAATTATTAAAATTTAATGTTTCATAAAATTTCAACAAGTGGTATCAGAGTTGACTCCATGTTAAACTATTGGGATTAAAGGAATTTTTTTTGTTGAAATTCATACATTGAGTTTTTTAGAATCTTTTAATTTGAAATATGAATTTTAGCCATAAATTTCGAAATTCAGAATTTTTCAAGATAGAATTTTAGGGTTAAAAGTTTATAATTTAGATTCTCCAATATAAGATATAAATTTTAACCGTAAACCTCAAAATTCATATTTTTTTGGGATTTTCTCAAAAATTTTAGTTCAAAACAGCAGTCGTCGCGTCCTAGTGCTACAACGTTAGGCGGCTGCTATGAGGCAATACGACCAGAGGTAGCACCGATTTTCTGTGTAACTTTTTTCTCTTTTGGACACAAAGAGAAAAATAAAAAAATAATATATATATATATATATTGAATTTTAGATCTTGGTATTTAAAGTTTCTTTCAAATTAGTAATTTTCTAAACTAAATTAGTTATAACAACATATTATCAAAGTAACCTCTCTTGCTTAAATTAATTTATTTGGAATATTAGGAAGGTGATGTGTACGTAATTCATGCGGATATTCACCGTTCCAAAAGAAGATCAATATTTGGCAAAACTATTTACACATCTGTGGTAATAAATATGTGACAATTATAAAATTTTTTATTATGTGAACATTGAGTCACTTCAAAGATAAACTTGATGTTTGATCGAATTTATTGTCAATATTTGATGCTGTACCAAGAGTACTACTTATAAGTTGATATTTCTATTCAAAGACTAAATATCAATATTGTACTCGATTTCTTGTGATGGGGCCCACCACTGTTTGAATTATTGATTGAGTTATTAAAGTTTAGGTTCTCTATTCGATTAATACATCCACTTCTGCAATATCTGTCAATATCAATTAAATTCCTGTGCATGAACCAAAGTTTAAGGGCTAAAAAGAGAACGTTTGTATCACTTTTTATGGCATGGATCTAGACCTTACGTTAAGGATTGAATAACCCACTACTCTTACGAATAAGCGTTCCACTAATAAATCGTTCAAATTGCATAAGTCTTATGATCATGAAGCATAAAATTCTAACAACATTTAGGGGCACTTTGTCCAATAAGGTACTGTCAAGAAATTTCTAAAATAAATATTCTAAATCGCTTTACAAAAAAGTGATAAGGTCAAAACTATTACACTACTAGTAAACTAGGTTTCACTAAACTATAATGCTAAGGAAAATATGCGGGAGTAAATCATGGATGTATCTCGTCTTGCTTCAAAATCAATGGCATTAAAGTTTAATCTATCTAATGACTTGTTCATGCATATGGTTTTAATTTTTCTTCCTACACAATTCAGTTAATTTAAGGTTAGTTGCAACGATCAAAAGGAGAAGTGGAGTTTTAATGAGCTCATTTAATATGTGCAAGAAGAAAAAGTTTAAAGCAAGAGAGGACTGAAAATACTCACTTGGCAAGTAGCTCTAAGGACAAGTTAAAGAGTAATAAAGCTGCATTCGGTTTGGTTCAAAAGAAATAGCAAACGCTTGGAAAGGATAAATCATCTAACTGTTACTTTTGTGAAAATCTGGGACATATGATGAGAAATTGTACTAAATATCACGCTTGGCATGTAAAGTCAAGTACACTTCTCATTTTAGTGTGTTTTGAGGTTAATTTAGTTTCAATATTCAGACACAATTTGTGGATAAATTTCGGTGTCACTATTCAAATGAGCATGTTTATGCGAGGTTGTCTAAATAGCCTAAAGCCAATTGATGTAGAAAGATTTATCTCTGTGGGACGATGACAAATCAATTAAAGTTGAGGCCATAAGGATTTTTAGATTATTACAAAGATTGGTTATTATTTTGATTTGAAAGAGACATTTGAGGTATCGTATTTTAGACGAAAATTGGTTTCCATTTCTGCATTAAACAAATTCAGTTATTTTTGTTCAATTGGAGATAGTAAGTTCAGTTTTTTTTCTTAATTCAAGTATTATGGGCACCATTCCCTTATCTAATTATGATAACCTATATTTGTTTAATATGGTTACCTTCTATAAATAAATCTTGCATGTGAATTCACATTTGAGGTATTGTTTTTTAGACGAAAATTGGTTTCCATTTCTACATTAAACAAATTCGGTTATTTTTGTTCAATTGGAGATAGTAAGTTTAGTTTTTTTCTTAATTCAAGTATTATGGGCACCAGTCCCTTATCTAATTATGATAACCTATATTTGTTTAATATGGTTACCTTTTATAAATAAATCTTGCATGTGAATTCACATAGTATTAAACATAAATTAACCAATTAGAATTTCTTTTCATTATGACACAAGCGATTAGGTCATATCTCTCAAAAGAGTGGAAAATCTTGTGTCAAAAAAAATTCTTGACCCCTTAATTTTCAGATTTGAGTAATTATGTTGATCACATTAAGAGGAAACAAACAAACATAAAAAGATTAGGTATTAATAAAACTTCGGACGTCTTAAAACTAATTTATGCGAACATATGTGGACGATCTCCTTTGACTTCTTGGAATGATCAACAGTAACTTATTATGTTCATAGATAATTTTTTCTCATTTTGGCTACCTATATCCCATCTATGAGAAATTTAAAACATTGGACATGTTCAAGGTATACAAAGCTGAGGTTGAAAATCAACTCAGCGAAAAAATAAAACACGTCAGGTCTGATTGTGATAGTGAATACTATGATAGATATGATGGATCAGGAGAACAACATTCAGGGCCTTCAGGGCCTTTTACTAAGTTTTTAGAGAAATGTGGAATCGTCACACACTGCACCAGAATTTCTCTAGGTTGAAGCGCTAAAGGCTGTAGCTTAAATTCACAATAAAGTTTCAAGCAAAGCAACTTCCTTATGAACTCTGAACTGGCAATAAGCTTGGTTTGAAACATTTACACATTGGGGGTTGTCTAGCTAAGACAATGCGTTATAGGCCTAATGAGAAACTGGATTTCAGAACTGTGAGTTGTCCTTGGCATAGCTACAGTGCAGTACAATCGATCATATCATTTGGAACATAATGGATAATCAAGTCAACTAGTGTAATTGAATCCCAATTACCTATTAATTTTCAGGATGTGCATTGATCCATATCAATAAGTAAATTATTTCAAGAACTAGGATTATCTACTTGATACAACTAAATGAGGGTAAATAACTATATCTGAAAAATGCTTGGTTATTTAAATTTCTTGCTGGTCCTATGTATAAATTTGTAGTGTTTAACTGAACAAAGGAGATGATTGATAAAAATTGATATCGAGGTTAAGCATGTATATATTTCTAAAAGTGGATATTATTGGCAAGAGTTGCCATACCATATTTGAGTGTTAACAAAGTAAAGAGAGTGTCGAGGATATAATAGTAGCCAACAATATATCTCCATTATTTAAGTAGTAGCTAGTGTTTGATTGTTTTAATTAGTCCTGTTGGGTTTTGACCCAAATTTGATAGGAATTTTTTGAGAAATTATTGTTCCTTTATTACACGCGCTTTTAATAGAAAAATATTATTTTCTTTATTCCGTGCATTTTTATCGAAAAAAAATTGCTTCTTTTATTCCACATTATTTTTTTTAATCTTATTTTCATCTTTGCGATATTTCTAGGGTTTGACATGCACTGCTATAAATATTAGACTCTTTTCACAAGTTTTGTATTACTTATAGTTATCAGATCCGACCCGGAAGTCGACCCGGACAACGCAGTGGGTCAACGAGTCAGTGGTTCAATCGACAACTCGGTGGTTCAACCAACGGGTCATTTCCTGTTAAAAATAATATTAACTATTTCCGTTGAATGATAGCTTTTTTCCATTTTCTATTAATAACTAAATTAACCTCATATTGTTTTGTTAACTAAATATCGATTTGTATCCCAATTTCACAAATTCTAGATCATATATAGTGAAATATGAATTTGAAACAATAAACATAACAATCAATCATATAAAAATATATACCTTATATGACAAAGTTCAACAAGATAGTTTCATATACTTTAATAATATTATTGCAAAAGTAAAACCACCAATTAGAAGTTAAACATGGAATATAGGACATGGTAACAAAGTAAATTATTTGAAATAAATCATTTTCTTCCCAATTAAGAGGAGATCGAGAGCATCCAGGCTGGGGTCTAGGACATAAATTCTTCAATTCCTTCGCCTTGTACCAATGATGGAGTCTCAGACATACTAAAATCCTCATTTCCATTATTTGCATAACTTCTATTATCAATTCCATTGCCATCATTCCCATCACAATCCAAATTAAGATCATCAAAATGTAATTAATCTGAAAAGAGTTTTAAATTTGAACATTACAGCAGATGTACTTTAAAAAAGAAGAAGAAGAAACAATAGCATCAGTTAAACAATTAGCATCATTTTTATCATCTTGTATAGAGCATGTATCTAAATCACAACGAAAAGTCTCCAACTCATCATCTACCAAATTCGGTGGCTCCTCCTCTAATACCCAATTGTCATAAATGCCAAACCTTTCAAAGTCAATAGGATTATAATTTCGACTCTTGAAATAATTCCTAAACAAATTTTATTTTCCAATTTATAAGTAATCAAAATATAATATTAATAAAAGAAAGCAGAATTTTCAAATAAAAAAAATCACAAATGGATGAAAGAATTTATTTAAATAACATTACCATCGTTGCAATCGTAAATTATAGTGAACGTAAACAAGATCATTAAGTCTTTGGTGCTCGAATCTATTTCTCTTTTTAGAATGAATATGTTCAAACATACTCCAATTTCTCTCGTAACCTGAAGAACTATGTGTTTGACTTAATACTCGAATTGCAAGTGTTTGTAGATTTGATGCACTACTACCATAACACACTCATCTGTACCAAAACAAAGAGAAAACAAAATAAGCATATGTTAAATAAACTAAAATCTGAATTATATAACATAACAAAGTACATAACATGAGAATAAAATTTACCAGGAGCCATTCTATGACAATCAGCTATAGCAGATAAACGTCGAAAGTCACCATGTGCTTGCCTAAATAGTCTCATTTCACTAGTCAATTTGCTTCTTAAATCAGGTTGACCATAAACTTATCTCTCGATTACATCTAAAAGTCCCGAAATAGTTTGTTTATGATTTTCCATATCAGGATTATTGTATTGGAAAGATGGGTTTAACCAATACCCAACAGCATGAAGATTCTTACGCAATTGACTATCCCATCGATTCTGAATAATTTGCAAATAATGAGCTATTATATACTTCCTTCTTTGAAATCTACATTCCATCTCACTTTTTGCTATATGAATGGCTTCATACAAGTAGCCCATTGAAGACTTTTTCATCACTATCAACAATTTGTAGAACACAAACTAGGGGCTTAGTAAGTTGCACAATAGTTGTACACTCTTTCCAAAACACATAATCAAGTATGTCATCAACAAGTCTTTTCCCTTTACTTTCCATTGGATATGCTAATAAAGTCCATTCTCTAGATGTCACCATTTTTCTTAATGGATCCTTTTGGGCTAATATGCTTTGTAAAGCAATAGAGCTAGTGGCAAAAGGAGTAGGAGTAGGTCGAAGTATTTCCTTTTTTCCAGTAAACTTCCTCATCAAATGCAATTGGTAGCAATGGTTGTATATGTATTTTGTGATTTGTGATGCTTTAGATACGACATTACTAACTTCATCAAGTTTACCAATATCATGAAACATTAAATTAATGCAATGGGCTGCACATGGAGACCAAAATAATGTTTGAAACTCTCGCTCTAATAGCCTACCAGCGACAAGATAATTTGTAGCATTGTCCGTCGTCATATGGACCACATATTTTGAACCTACAAATAACACACATCTCAAAATAACTTGTATAACATGTCAGCACTTTTTAATTCATCTAAAGCTGTTGGAATATTTCTAATATGGGCTTTACATTTAATTAATTATTTTACGGGTTAAATGTATGACTCATAATGATATTTGTGTTCGGGCCAAATTTATTAAGTGATCAATTGGGCATTTACACCTTACGGGTTGTAATTAATATGATGTGGTAATTTTAAATATGTGGGCTGAAAATAAACCATAATTAGAATTCTAGTAGTAATGGGACGATTCAATTATTTCATATAAAAAGGCTAGGTCCCATCTCCTCTCCATATTGTTTTATTAGCTTACCCCAATGACGGCTAATACTTCGTGAGGAGCAAGGAGTGGAAGATCTAGCTGCTATTACAACTATTATTCATATCAACAATGGCTTCCGCAGGTATGAATTCGATTTATTAATTTATTATTTGTGATTCTTGAATCTTAGCATGATTATAATTAAATTCAACAATTGGTATCAGAGCCTCCATGTTGAGATTAGAATCCTTCATAAAAACCATATTCTTCTTCGATTTTTGACTGAGTATTTCTAAAATTTTTACAACCTGCTAATTCAAAGTATTTGGAAATATCAAGTTTTCAATCTTGATATCCAGCTGCCAATTCAAGGATTGGAATTAATTTGGGTTTCTATCATTTATGACCAACCTTAATTTTATTTTGACTTCTGCAGCCAATCGTGAAAAAAAAATGGACGTCAAAATTCTACTGGAAGTGGCCCCTTGAATAACCCAGAAAATCAAAACCCATTCTCTGCCTTTTGTTTTTGCCTCTTGCAACCAAAACCCAATTTTGTTTGGTACATACATGTATAATATATTCATTGTATAAACATATGAAAAGAAATTCAAAACCCAATTTGCAAAATCAATGTTTGCTTCCTCTGTGGCCGAACTTGGTTTTTGTGCGGTCTTCTTTCGCAGATTTGCGCTGTGGGTTCACTTTTGCTCTCAATTTGTGAGGTCAATAGACCATATGTGAAAAGTGAGCATTTGATCTGCTCAAACAAGAATGGGAGAAATATTACATCTGATGAATTTAGTTTCTTGCTATTAGACAAGCATAAGATGAATAAGGTTTTGGGGTTTCCTTAAGCTCAGTGATCCTAATGGTTTTCTATTACTGAATGAATTAATATCCCTTGTCTTCGGTGCTGCTAAAATCGACAGGATATGTTGGGGATGGGGGCTCTCTCGCAATTTATGGATGGGAGGTCCCTATTTGCAATTGGATATGGGGGTCAAACTGAAATTATTAAACAAGGGGCTTTTATGAGATGTTAGAAGTTTTTGAGGGCTCTTTTAATAATTTCAAATAAATAAATAAATAAATAAAAGGTCAGGTTGCAATTTTCAAAAAGGATTTTCAATTGGATATTGGGGGTGGCTTCAATGTGTTCTTAATTACTTGTTAAGCCCTTAATTTTGTGAATTAAGCCCCTATTTGGTTCTCATTCTTTCCACATTAAAATGAAAAATATGACTATTATCCATCACATCAAGCCACCAAATTTGAATTTATATATCTTGTGTGGGACCCATAACGACTATATTTTTCATTCCCATTCTTTCAAAAATGAGAAACAAATGGGGGCTAAGCTATAAGTTGTATGGGTTCTCATCTACATGGAATCTACATTGAAGTTTCTAAAAACGGCCAATTAAACTTACAAAAATGCCCTTAAAATTAGAGGTATTTTGAAAAATCATATGAAAAATTGTTAGGAAGTAAAAAATACTGTGTAAAATGAAAAAAGTGACACAATGTCACTTTTTTATAAAAATTGTCACTTTTTTTTTTAAACTCAAAAAAAGTGACATGAACACTAAAAAAGTGAGAAACACCAAAATAGAAACATCCATTTGGACAGCACCACTAATCACATTTTTAACATAATCAGCATATCTATGACAATTCACGTGAGCGTAGTGACAGTTCTTAACATAATCAACATGTGGATTGTTAATGTCCTAATTATGTTAGGAACATATAACATATTATGTCACTTTTTTATTTTCTTCAAAAAGTGACAAAAACTTAAAAGGTGACAAAAAAACTCAAAAAAGTGACACAATGTCACTATTAAAAGTTTAGTGTCACTTTTTTTTTATATTAAAAATGACATACAATATCACTTTTATTTTAAAAAAAATGATGCTTGCCACTGAAAATGTGATAAAAATTTCAAGAAGTTGACTTTAAAAAAAGTAACGAACAATAAAAAAAAAAGTGACAAAATTTTAAAAAAGTGACAAATTTAAAAAAGTGACGAACACTAAAAAAGTGTCGAATTTAAAAAAGAGATAGAAATCAAAAAGGTGACAAACATTAAAAAGGTGACGAAAATTCAAAAAGTGACACAATTTTAAAAAAAAGTTACACGGATTAAAAAATGACAAACACTCGAAAAGTAACAAAATTCAAAAAAAGTGACAAACTCAAAAAAATGTCAAATATTTAAAAAAAGTGACACAAATTAAAAAAAAAATTACAAACCGCAATCCACAATTTTCGATATAGACAAATTATCTAATAAGTTCACAGCTAATGAACAAATTAAAAATTTTTGAACTAACAACTTGGACAATATGATCATAATCCAAAATTTAAATGCAACCAAGTTTACAGTAAGCTCACAAGTCACAACTAATAAAAATTGATGACTAAACTAAGATGTAAATGTCAAACAATCTTATAAACGCTCATCACTGTTAATTGAATAATATTTTTTGCGGTCTTCAAATCATAACATATCCTACAGTTTGCATATTGACCGAACAGTTTACCAAACTCGAACAACATTTTGAGTACTCGAAAATCACTGTGATATGAGAAACATTGTTCTTCTGGGGCACCGCATCAAAAAAGCTGCATGCTAATTCTATCTTCCTGCAATCTAGATACCCACAGATCATAGCATTCCAGGAAGCAAAACTACTCCCTGGCATCTGTCGAAACAATGCATATCCCTGCTCCATATTCCTACCCATTGTATAACTAGAAACCATTACATTCCAAGATATCACATCCTTCTCTGGCATTTCATCAAACACACTTTGAGCAATTGCTAAAGTTATGATCTGGACAGAAATTTAGCTTTTACCTTTTAGCAAATTGATAAAAGGAGTATATATATTGCTAAACAAATTGAATAGTTGAGAATTTAGAATGTGTTTCTGGACAGAGAAAGACAGAGATGTAGAGAGAGACGAGGTGCTCCAAAGGGGATGGTGTATTGATGAAACCATTGCATTCCAAGATATCACCTCCTTCTCTGGCATTTCGTCGAACACACTCTGAGCCATTGCTAAATCTCCTCGATTTAATTCCAAAAACAATGTTCTTTCCTTCAATTCCATCGAACGCCCGCATGCAATGTCCATATGACCCATTTTCGAGTAAAAGTCCTCCAGAGCAGTCTGAACAAACAACATTACAAAAACCATATTTGTATACAAAAAACAACATTACAAAAACATAATCAAGTGCTAAATGCTTCAGGTGCTCGTGCAACATACTTTCCAAATTCCACTGAGGACCACATCGCAACAGCCATTGCAGACGATAGTGCAGCAGCATTTGCCTAGAAGGGTGAGACACTTCACGAGTACAGTTGGTGTAGCGAGCGGGCTCTCGATTGGGAATCTAGTGGTGGAATCGATTTGAGTTGTGAATGACTGTGGCAATGCTACTCTCCTCATTCACACAGGCTTCAGGAGTTTGGAGGTTTGGGGGAGGTTATAACGTAATAATTACGTTGTTGAATGATTTTATTAATTAAATAGGGTATTAATCAAATTAGTAATTTTTTAGGGCATTGGGCCTAATTTGCCCTATATATATTTGACCCGTTTGACGTATTTGTGAATCTATATTGTCCACACGCCAGTTCATTTTTTTTTTTTTAAGTCTGAAATTTTCAATATTTGATCCTAAAATTTTAATTTTGACCCAATTGATTTTTAAAATTGACCCGGTTAAAATATATTAAAAATAATAATAACAGTAATAATAATGATAATAATTCAATTGACAACTTTTATATTTTTTTCGTTAAAATGTTTATGCATTTAAATGTTGCTATTATTTGGCTCTTAAATTTCATTTTTTATATATTGAAATTTCGTTGCCAATTTCTTCTCTCAATCACATATGAATTTTTGCCTTTCATTAATTGACAATTATGATTTGTTGCATAATTATCGTTCTATAATTGAATTTTTCATTGATTTTTTGAGATGATCCTTATTTTTCCACAACGAGAAATATTTTGAAATAAAAATGGGTGGTAGCTGCCAAATTGGCACACTCATTGTTATTTATTCAATTTCTCTGCAACAAAATATAGTTTGCGCAATAATTTTGATTTATTGCATATAAATTCTTACCTAAAGGTGTTATTATATGCGATATTTTTGGAAAAAGGCATAAGGTGGTTAACGAGCCTTCTTTGGTCTAGAAATTTCCTTCTACCCAAAGGTGTCGGTGTTTCAAAAACCAATGTAATTTTGTTAATTAGCTACACGATGTGTTTTAAGAGTACCTTATAGCATGTTGTATTATCGGCCCAAAGGTGACTTAATGATGATACATCTAGTCTCTTACCGTAATGAGATTCATATGTTTTTGATTTAATTACGGATTATCTAATTAATTGCCCATGTTAATTAGTTGAATATTTTATCATCCATTTGATTACATGGATTATGTTTGGATAATATTTTATGTTTCCACAGTTTATAATGCCTCATTTCTTTCTAGTCAATTGTCTGCCATTGAGACCTTGACTGAAAATAATTATGTGAGATAAAAACGAGATATAGAGATAGCACTTGGTCTTTTGGACTTAAATTTTGCAAGGGAGAAAAATGCTTGAGAGACTCACAGATAAGAGCACTATTGAATATGTAGCTGAGTATGAAAAGTGGGAAAGAGCTAATAAGTTTTGTTTGAAAATTATTAAGTGCTCCATATTAGATTCCATTATGGGTGCTATCCCCGATAATGAAGATGTCAAAAGTTTTATGGATGCTTTAGGAGATAAATTTATTGAGTCTGATAAAGTTGAAACTGATTATCTCATGAATAAATTGATGAAAATGAAATATGATGGTACAAGTGGTGTTAGGGAGCATGTTATGAAGATAATAAATATATCATCTATACTAAAAGCTCTTAACATTCCCATTGCGGAGCATTTCCTAGTCTATCATGTTTTAAATAGCCTTCATAGCCAGTTTAATAAACTTAAATATGCCTACAATGCTCAACGAAATAAATGAGATTTGAATGACCTTATTGTAGTGTGTGCCCAAAAAGAGTATAGAATGCGTCGTGAGACTGTAGAAACTGTGCAATTAACTTTTCAACCATCACAGAACAATGGGTCTTCTCGTAATCATAAGTTTAAGTTTTGTAAGGACCATAAGTTACACCGCAATCAGTAGAATAAAAATTTTTGAGGTCAGACTTCTGGTGGTCCCAACGGAACTATAAAGAAAAATGATCAATTTAAGTGTTGCAAAAAGAAAAAGGCCTCTAATTCGTGAATCATCCTCTACGTCGTGGCATAGGCGATTGGGTCACATTTCTAGTGATAGAATGGAAAGATTGGTAAAAGTTGAGATTCTTCCCTCTAAAAATCTCTGATTTTGACACCTATGTGGATTGTATAAGAGGAAAGCTAACTAAATCTATAAGGAATGTTTCCCCTAGGAGTGATAGTATTTTGAACTTGATACATACTGATATTAATGGACCTTTACCTTCTACCATATGTGTAAATGACTATTTCATAACCTTTTATTGATGTTTTCTCACGATATGGATATATTTACCTAATTAATGACAAATCCCAAGCACTTGAAAAATTCAAAATTTTCAAACTGAAAGTAGAGAAACAATGTGGAAAAAGTATCAAGGTTGTAAGATCTGACTGTGGTGGTGAATATTTTGGAAAATATAACGAGTCTGGTCAAAACATGGGTGATTTTGCAAAGTTTTTACAAGAGAATGAAATAGTACTCCAATACACCATGTCAGAGACACCTGAGCAGAATGATGTTTCTGAAAGATGTAATCGAACTTTGAAATATATGGTTTAGAGTATGATGAGTAGAACAAATTTGCCTATTTTTTATGGCATGAAACCTTGAAAACTGATATGTATATTTTGAACAGAGTTCCAAGTAAAGTTGTTACAAAGACACTTTTTGAATTATGGACAGGACGTAAGCTAAGTTTGGCTTATTCTAAAGTTTGGGGATGTCCAGCTGATGTTAGGATTTATAATTTATTTGAAAAGAAATTAGATCCAAAGTCCACTCCTGGTTCCTTTACTGGGTACTCGGAGAGATCAAAATGATATAAGTTCTACTATCCAAATCGTGACACTAGAATTGTTGAGTCCATTATTGTTAAATTTTTGGAAAATGATTTTGGAGATAGTAGGAGTTACACATTAAAAGAAATTTATTTATTTTAATCAAATCAAGTTGTTGTTTTAGTTCCTTTATACAAGAAGGAGTTGGTTTCCAACCAATTGAAGTTGTTAATGAAGAACTGAGGAATCAAGAGGACTTTCCAATTCCTCCAACAACGATTGAGTCGGTCATGAGCCACAAGTTAGGAGATCTGCATTTTCCAATGATAATATTACATATTTATTGAAGAATGATTTTAATATTGGGCATATTGTTGATCCTGTAACTTATAATCAAGTATTGACAAGTCCTGAGACAAATAAATGGATAATTACCATGGAATATGAAATGAATTCTATGAAAAAGAATAAAGTTTGGGAACTTGTTGAACTTCCTCGAGATGCTAGAGCTATTGATAACAAATGGATCTTCAAAAGTAAATTAGATTCAAAAGAAAATGTTGAACAAAAGAAAACAAGATTGGTTGCAAAAAGTTTCACTCAGCAAGAGGACATTGATTATGTTGAAACCTTCTCACTTGTCTCAACCAAAGATTCCTTTCGAATTATTATGGCATTTATGGCACACTATGATTTGGACGTTCATCAGATGGATGTTAAGACAACATTTTTGAATGGAGATCTATCTGAAAAGGTTTACATGAGACAACCTAAAAGTTTTGCTGTGAAAGGAAAAGAAAACTTGGTATGCAAGTTAAATAAATCCTTATCTGGCCTCAAGCAAGCATCACGACAGTGGTATTTGAGATTTGACGAGGTTGTGACTTCTCTTGATTTTATTGAAAATGCAGTTGATCAATGCATTTATCTCAAAATCAGTGGGAGAAATTTTATTTTTCTTGTCCTATATGTTGATAACATTTTACTTGCTAGCATAACTTATGATTGCTTCATGAGATAAAGAAAATGTTGTTTGCTAAGTTTGAGATGAAGAATCTTGGAAAAGCTTCCTATGTGCTTGGTATTAAAATATATCGTGATAAGAATCGTAGTTTGTTGGGACTTTTTCAGAAGGCTATTCATAATTTCCTGTTGTGGAACTCCCAAAGTGATCCTTACTTCTTTGTGTATATACGACGTGTTCTAGAAATGTTCAATGTGCAAAACTGTACACACGATCATGTACCTATCATAAAAGGAGATAAGTTTAACAAAACTCAATGTCCGAGGAATGAGCTAGAAAGGGAATATATGAAGATGATTCCTCATGCTAGTGCTGTGGGGAGCTTAATATATGCTCAAGTTTGCACTAAATCGGGTATAGCCTACGCAGTAAGTGTCCTTAGCCGATTTCAATCAAATATAGGACAAGAGTATTGAAAAATAGCTAAGAAAGTTATGAGATACTTGAAGAAAATTGAAAGTTATATGCTTACATTCCAGCGTTCAAATCATCTTGAGGTGGTAGGATATTTAGATTCTGATTTTACTGGATGTCAATATGATTTGAAATCAACCTCAAGTTATAATTTTACATTAGTTGGTGGTGCTATCTCTTGGAAAAATGCTAAACAGACTCTAGAGGCATATTCTATAATGCAAGCTGAATTTGTGACATGTTATGGGGCTACTGTCCAAACCGTTTGGTTAAGAAATTTCATCTCTGGGTTGAAAGTTGTTAATTCCATCTCAAGACCAATCAGTATATACTGTGATAACAGTGCAGCAGTGTTTTTTTCAAAGAATAATAAAAGTTCTGGTAGGTCAAAACATATTGACATCAAATATTTGGTGGTTAGAGACAGAATCAAGGAAGAGCAGACAAATATATAACGTATTAATACAGAGGTAATGATTGCAAACCCTTTGACTAAGGAACTTGCTCCAAAAGTTTTTAAGACACATGTTACTAACATGGGCATTGTGGAAACATTTGATTTTTGGTTAGTGGGAGTTATTTATGAACTACTTTTGGGCTTGATCCCTTACGGGATACGTAAGCAATCCATATGTTTTCGAGTACAACACCTTTTGATAGTAAAATATGTTTCCCCTATCCAAGAACTATTTTGAGCATGCATTTGACTTATATCTTTTCATTATGATATTATTGTAATATCGAGATATGACAAGATAAAGACATAAGATGAGTCTCCTTTAGAGACATGTTGCTTCATTTTGATTTGAAACATTATGACGACCGATATGAATTAGGACAGTTTTTTATCACATTCGGTGCTAAATTCATACCACATTGGTTGGAGGATGGGGATCCATGTCGATAAAGATGTTGGCATTTGTAGCTGTGGAATGGTTTTATATCGCTTAATTGGTGTAATGTCTTCCATGTTCGGTGTCGATATTCTTGTTGGACTGGATCATGTTACATAAGGTGTCATCATTAGAGTTATACTTTTGTGGCCACCTATGTAGTCTAACCCAGGTGTTAAAAGTTTCTTACAACAATCAAATGTTTGCCTAAGTGGGAGAATGTTGGAATATTTTTAATATGGGCTTCACATTTGATTATTTATTTTACGGGTTAAATGTATAGCTCATAATGATATTTGTGTTCGGGTCAAATTTATTAAGTGATCAATTGGGCCTTTTACACCTTACTGGTTGTAATTAATATGATGTGATAATTTTAAGTATGTGGGTCGAAAATAAACCCTAATTAGAATTCTAGTCGTAATGAGACGACTCAATTATTTCTTATAAAAAGGTTAGGTCCCCTCTCCTCTCCATATTGTTTTATTAGCTTGAATCATTGACGGCTAATACTTTGTGAGGAACAAAGAATTGATGATCTGACTGCTATTACAACTATTGTTCATATTAACAATAGCTTCGTAGGTATGAATTCGATTTATTAATTTATTATTTGTGATTCTTGAATCTTAGCATGATTATAATTAAATTCAACAAGCATCTATGGATTTTAAGAATACTGTTCCTTTCGAACAATAAACTAAAAAATTAATAAGCATTCTTTTGCATTGATATGTCCAACCATCTGCCATAATTGTACAACTAGTTGTCTTCCATGTTGAATGATAGCTTTCTACGTATTTCTGTACTTTATCGACATTTTTAGCCAACAAACCACGAAGATTGTGAAAGTTTGGGCCTTTATAGCCAGGCCCATGCTAGCTATGACATCTATACTTTGTTGATAATATATGGAATTTACAGCATTGAATGGAATACATGAATCAATCATCCATTTTGATATGATGAGATCACATTTTTCTATTGCTGCTTTGCTTTGAAGAACACTTTTGATAGTAGGTTGGTTACCAGGTCCTGTTGTTGGCATGGAGTACGAATCAATTCCTTTTTGTGGTTTTAAATGTTTAGCTCCCATCATTTTCTTTGACTTGTTTGAATAGCTCTACCCTTTCCTTTAGAACTAGGTGGGATGATCTCTTGAACATCATCATTACCCAAATCTCTATACATTTGGTCTTCTTGTTCTAGATATAATAAGAGCTATGTGGGTTACACTTATCAAGAACTTTTTGAGTTCTACGCTTCTTTGCAGCAAAGTTGTCCAAAATTTCTTTAATTTTAAATCTAACATGAGGGGGTACTTTACGACAAGAATCTACATCGCCTTTTATTCCCGCCAAGTGTTGTTTGACTCGATTAATACCACCTCCAGCAAAAGTCTTTCCACAATACAAGCAAACAAGTTTTTTTCCCCATGACTACCGGCTTCAATAATCTCTTTACAATGACCCCATGCTATATCTATTTTTCCTCTAGCATGACTTTTTGGTGGAGAAGAATGTGGTATACTATCATCACCAATGAACTATACAAAGACACAAATTCATGTTGAATTATATATCATGAGAGTCACAAAAAATTGGACACATTAAGAAATTTCAACACCAAATGATTCGACCGAATATTAAAACTTTTTCATTTTACCTTTTCTAACTGTACACACATCATGTGGAAAAATATAAAATTCTTAATCAATATAAAATTAGCTAACTAAATTACAGCATGCTCACAAGTCACAAAGCTACAAAAAAGAATCATTACAACAATTGAGATTTACAGCATGCTTGCACATCTTAGCTAACTAAGTTACCACAATTGATCAACATACAATTAATGGAATCTACAAAAATAAAATCCATAAACCAAGAACTGGAACTGTGAAATTCAACCAAACATATTCACACATGAAATTACAAACCGTTGATTCTGATCCATATGTGTGCACAAAATTGCAAATTTTAACTGTACATCTAATCCACAATCACCCATAAAATCACATTTAAGATTGAAAATTGACTATCAACACGTTGAATTAAGTAAAATTTTGCGATAAAGAAGCAGGAGGTATTTAGGACCGAGGATAGGATACTTTAGTGAAGATAATTCATAATTGAAAATTAAATGAAACAAGCAATTGTAATAATCTGAACTTTCATTATGATTCTTGTTTTCTTCAAATATAAAACGAGGATATATCCGTGCATTTAGGTTTAAATAATGAAAACCTGCTTTTCCATCAGTACATGGATGATATTTGTACACAGACCTATTGAGGATTGAAAATTGAAATTTACAAATAGAAAGGAAATACCCAGCAACACGCATACGGATCAGATTTTCTTCTTGTAGATTCCATAAAAATTTAAACTTACATATTCTTCTTTCATCTAATATAACTTGAAATTTGAAGTTTGGATTCTTGGGAGTGAAATTGAGACTTGCAAAAGACGGGCTGCTTTGCTACGAGGATAGGGCAAATCGCTTCTTCTGCACGACTGTGAAGGAGAATGAGAGAAAGGGTTTTTATACAAAGTGTTTGGACCGAGTGGTTTCTTTAAAATCTGGGTCAGCGGTTCAGAAGATAACATGGCGGTTCCTTTTGATTTTACCGGGTCAGTTGTAGATTTAAAAAACTAGGTAACTCGGACCGGACCATAGTCCGGTTCAACGATTTTCGATTCGAACTGACCGGTCCGAGTCTAATAACTATGGTATTACTGAAACATAGAATAATTGTTTAGACACAATTATTATAGTTATTTTCTCCATATTAATCAATTGAATAAAATACTCCATTTTTCTGTCAATAAATTCTTTGCCTTGATCATATACTTCATATCGTGTCATATTTATTATATTGATCCTTTTATTTTCCAACAAGTGGTACCGCAGTTATTGGTTATGAGTTGTTCTTGTTATTGATGACAACCTTGAAGTATGAAATTCCGCTCTTGGATCATAATAAAAAATTCTCTTTGTGGTAAATGAAGATGCGAGTTGTACTCGCACAGATTGATTTGGATGATGTGTTGTTGGAGTTGACAAAATGCCCACAACTTAGATGATGGAGCAGAAATAATGGAAGAATCAAAAGGTACTTTTATATATCCATCTTTATCTCTCTAACAATATTTTTCAAAACGCTTGGAAGGAGAAAACGATAGCTGCATTGTGGTTGAAGTTGAAACAATTGTACATGACTAAAGCAGAGGTGGTATTCTCATCGCATGGCAGAAGACGAATCTTTGAAAGATTATCTGGCTGTGTTCAAGGAGGTCGTAGTTGATTTGGAGACTTTAGATGTAAAGTATGATGAACAAGATTTGGCCTTAATCCTTTTGCGTTTGCCATCAGCTTCGTTTAGAGATACGATCTTGTATAGTCGTGATACTCTCACTATTGCAGATGCGTATGATGCTTTATTTTCAAAAGAGAACACTAAGTATTTGGTTGGATCTGAGGCCAGAGAGGAAGAATGCCTTGTTGTTCATGGTGATCGGAGAAGGAGTAAGTTGAGATCAAAATTCAGCAATCAGGTTTGTTATTATTGCAAGAAGAAATGACACATTAAAAAGGATTACAACAAATTGCAGAACAAATGTAATTTTACTGCAAATCATGGGAAGCAATCAAATACTTTAGACAAAACCAACATAGTCAAGAACTATTTGAGCGATGGAGTTGTTTTGACGATTTTTAACATGGAACCCAAACTTGACGAGGATTAGATTTTGGACACAGCTTGTGAATTTCATATGCATCCCAATCAGGATTTGTTTGAAACATGAAACGGTGATACAAGATGTCATTCTCATGGGTAACAATAAATCTTATCGGGTAGTTGGTATTGGTAGAGTCAGATTGAATCTACTGGATAGAACGTGTAGAATACTTGATCACGTTCGATATATTCCAAACTTGAAGAATAATCTCATTTCGTTGAATACTCTTGATTCAAAAGGGAAAGCGTTCTTTGGAGGAAGTTGAATATTGAGGGTTTGGAAGGTGTTTGTGTTGTATTAGAGGGGCAGAAGAGATCCAAGGTTGGATAGAATTTGTAAAGAAAGTCAGCACAGATTTAGTACTGTGGTAGAGATTTAGTTTGGTAATGTACCTTTGGAATTTGGCTTAGGGCCCATATTGAATAATACTATTCAGTCGAGCTTCAAGGATATGGGTAAGTTCGCTTTATCACCATTACCTGTGGTTCCATCAGATTCAACTGCCAAGGATAGACCCATTGGAGATAGATACTGAATGTTGATTCATTTGCACATACTTTTAACATTTTTGAAGGTGTTTAGATTAGTTAGGGGCCTTCTATGAAAGCATTAAGTGTTGATTCTACTATAGGGTATGCTTTGACACTGTTTGATAATTTCTAATTCTTTGTGAATTATGGGAAACTTGGTGTTTACGTTTTATGTATCCTTGTTGGAAACCGTGAAAGATAAGGATTATTTTGGTATTGGAGAAAGTTTGATTTTTGTTGAAGAGTTCGAATTTTTCGTTGCAGTCGAATTTATGCTTCTAGGTAAAGAAATCTTGGAGTTTCGTTCGTTGTATCGAAATTTGTGTCAAGGTGGAGATTATTATGTTTTTTATCCAAATTAGGTTGAATTTTTTTGGGAAAATATTATTTCCTTTATTACACGTGCTTTTATTGGAAAAATATTGTTTCATTTTTTAGACGCATTTTTATTACAAAAATATTTTTTTTTCTTTATTCCACGTTATATTTTATCTTGTTTCTAACTTTGTGGTATTTTTAGATTTGGCATGTATTGCTACAAATACTACTCTTTTCACAAGTTTTTTATTATTGAATTATAGAATAATAGTGTAGGTATAATTATTGTATTAGTTTTCTCCATATTAGTCAATTGAATAAAATACTCAATTCCTCTGCCAATGAAATATCTTGTCGTTTGTTTGTGATCATATACTTTATATCATATCATATATATATTACTTTAATCCATTTTGTTTCCCAGACCCTTCTTTCTTTCTTGCCTTTTGGTAATGTTGAGTTCATTGCAAGTTGATGATGATATTTCAAAGATATCAGATATGGGGAATCACTAGAATAGCTACTTCTTCTTTAATATCCATTGAAGTTTTAAATTTCTCCCACTCAATAATATCCTAACTTCTTGAGTCATTTAATATAAAAATGGAAAAGTGAAACCATGCTGGTTGTTATTCAGGATATGGTATTATAATATTTTCGAGGAAATAGGGCATTGACTGTATATCTGGACAACAAACATATGGATCAATGCTCATTACCCCAAAAACCCCTCTTTCTTCTTCATTTCCTATATGTTTGTGTCACCTCGATTCGAAGAACAGCTACAACACGACTAGAAGAATTAGCTTATATTTAGATCAATCATCCATATTATAAGAAATGGCCTTTCCATCCACATACCTCCTCATGACTACTCTCCTCTCTATTGCATTCGCCTTGTCCTCGGCCCAACTCCTACTTAGTGGTGGAATATTAGGGGGTGTTATTACTTGTACAAACACTTCAGTGGCCATAGCCGGAACATACGATGTGATCCCACAAGCAAAAGTGGATCTTGTATGTGGAAGTGGTTCTGTTTCACAAGTCGTAAAATCGACCGTAACAAATACTGCCGGAGTTTATACTTTCATTTTCACATCATTGGATACTATTTTAAACGACCCTGGAAAATGCTTTCTTTTGGTGACACTACCAATCAACTCGTGCATATTCAACATCCCCAATGGTGTTCTCAGAATCCCTATTGCTGTGCTTGGCACTGTTGATGCCTTGGTTGGGCATTTGCTGGTATTGGCTCATGGTCCTTTGAGTTATGTACTTCCTAACTGAAATTAAGTGAAAATCGTACGTGCAGTATACATGCATGCTTTCTGCTTATAACTTATAAGTGCAGTGCTGGCACATTTAAGTGTGTTTTCTCTTCATGTATTTCAATGTTCGATGATGAACTAGGCGGAAGTCATTGGCATCTGTCAACTAAAATATTGTTCATCATTTCAGCTGTTCTTCTCGTCATTGCAATTTCTCTTTAATTTCCTTTCAGTGAAGCTTCCTTTTTCAGATACCTTATTTTGTTACTATTTTAAAAGAGATTAAGACAGTCTTTTTCTACGTTTTAATATCAGAAAAACAAAGATATCCAAATCTCAACAAGACACTATTTAGTATACGTGAAATTAAATCAGCGTTACATGTTTATATACACCAAATACAATTCAAGAAAATACGTTTCAAATACAAGTTTTTATCTTAACATTGTGGTCTCAAACTCATCAAAATGAGTAAAAAGGGGGAAACAGCATGCAGTAGAGGGGTAAAAACAACCTGTTCAAACTTACGCCTATAATTCTTTTCGTCATACTAATATTATGTATTTCATAGTAAATGACTAATTTAATGATCATCCTCCGTGGATTAAAACAAAAGGTGTCTTCAAAAGGGAAGCGTCCGTTTCAATTTACTTTTAATTATTTTAATTCTTAATATTAAGTTATTGTTCGTAGGCAATTTCCTTTAAAACCTGACGCTAAAATCGTCCCAAATAAACTATTAAGAATTTTGAATATAAGAAGTATAAGTGACAAAATTGGTGAAGGAAAAAAGTCTCTTGCAAAATCTTCCAATATTTTGTTGGAGGATGTTCAATAATAAAAAGGAAGAGTAGAAGAAGAAGTTGAAAATACAGAAAACTCGAACTTTATCAAATCCAGTTTTAATGTAAGTTACAACATTGCTTTCCTTAAGACAATATTTGCCCCCAACTAATTTTGTGATGGACTCGAGAGCGCAAATATTTTTATACGATACATGAATGAAGTGTTAATGTTATTTGCATCGTGCAATAAACAAGACAATCCTGAACACACGTAAAAAATATGCATCCATTAATTTTTTGAACGCTGCTGTTTATAAGAAGTATTTTACATTATTTGGTGAACTTAGTGAATTTGATACTACATATCTCTAATTATCACTTGTTTATTTTATTGTGATAGTCCTGAACAGATTCTTTAATAGAAAATCTTTTGTAGAAAATGTTGATGGAAAAATATCAAATAGAGTGGATTTGTTGTTGCACAACTTCCTACTTATCCTTGACTAAGGACTCCAATTTTGAATTACAATGCTAACATTTGAGATTAAATTCGAAAAGCATACATGCCAGGGGCAAATTCAGGATTGGACCAAATTTTTTTTTAGGCCAGGCTAATCCAATTTATGAGAGACGATGCGTTGGATTCTTTCTTGCAACAAGTCTATTCTTTTTGTCACCAGCATTGTATTGATGTTCTCAACATAGATGATATACTTTTATGTTGTTCACCATGTGGTCACCCAGCGTAATCTTCCATGAATGACAAATCTGCATCACTTCTGTGTATATTTATTCTATATAGTCATCGTGATGCAACTTCAAGAATTATAGATTTATTTTGCCTATGTTTGAGCTCCATATCGATTCATTCTATATTTATTCTTTTTGTCAAAAATTGTTTCCCAAAACTCGCTTTTTTCAAAACTCATTTTCAACCACACATTTTTTTATAAAATAGTTTTATATGTGAATCCAATTTTTTCTCAATTTTTAACTACATTTTCAAAAAAATCATCATTTCAAAATATATTTTCCTCAAAAAAAAAAAA
>NC_036253.1:5378953-5395157 GCF_002742605.1 Olea europaea var. sylvestris | reverse complement strand
CACACATTTTTTTATAAAAAAATTTTTTTATTTAATCCAATTTTTTTTTCATTTTTTACTACAATTTTAAAAAAAACATCATTTTAAAAAAATATTTTCTCCAAAAAAAAAAAAAAAGGAGCTCAAACAAGGCCTTTAAGTTGTCATATATATGCAACTTCAAGAATTGAATGGTTTCTTGGAGGTAAATACCAAGTTTACTTCTTTATGTATCTTGTTTATGTCCACAAAATTCGTTATCTGCTTTTGAAAAAGAAAAATGATTCAACTTTCTGAGTTTTATCAAAAGATTTCTCAACAATAAATCTCTTGACACTTGATAATCAGCTTGAAAAACTTATAAAAATATATGTTCTCTAACAAAATGTTTAAGGATTGAATGGCCTTAGTATTCTCATAGATAAGTTAGTTATGACAAAAAAAAAAAATGGTAGATTATATCCATTGATTTACAAGCTTTTGACTTTGGCACTAAATCTTCTGGTTGTTTATGCTACGGTAGACACAATATTTTTTTACAATGTACGTTGTAAAAGAATGGATTGCGCAGCCCATTATAGATTAGATGATGAATGATGGCCTCATTGTTTATGTTGAGAAAGATATATTTTTAAGGTTGATAATGAGTCATTGTACAAAGATACCAAAGTATGAAATCGCAATGAATAATTGTAAGGTATTTCCTCTTTAATATTATTGTTATTACATTGTTTTTATATTTTTTCCTTTACCCGTGCTGGTAGTGGAAGATAACATGCACAGCGGTATGAATAAACTGTTCATGATAATTGTTTTCTGTATTATTTATATTGTCATACTAATATTTAATGTACATAATAACAACTCATGTCAATGATCATCTTCTGTTGGTGAAAACAAAGAATAATGCTATTATACCATCAGTGGGCCCCTTGATTCATTGCCTAGGACAGTGACAGTAAATGAGGAGGTCAACTACCACCTTGGTTATGATCACTATTGATATGAATAGCATTACTTGAAAACAGTTAGCGTCCTAAAATGGAAAGTTCCGATTTCAAATAAGTTGATAGTAAGGATTTGTGTTAACAACACAATTCAAATGATAAACGTGTAATCCACTCTAACAGCCTCAACTGTTTCATTAAGTAATTCAGCACCATTTGATTAGATACTTCAGTGATGAGCATTTGTTCTGGTCATAATTGGTCCTATCTTTACCAACAACCTTGTTCTTGGGCCACAGTGGGTATAAGCTGCCTTAGTAAGCTTTACGTTGGCAACTGGTAGAAGTAGTAGTAGAACCAACCTCGTTTCTTTGAAAATCAGATGCTGTTTTAGCTGATTTCTCAAAATCATTTTGGATTCTCTTAAAGAACACAAAAGATGATAGTGGTTGAGTTTTCAAGTAACCCCCTTAAGATCAACCACCTATCCAACCAAGAAAAGGCTTCCCAGTTGGAATTGGACTCCTTGTAAGCGCGGTGTACAAGCAGCTCTTATTCCCTGACCTGTTGGGGCACATCTCGCGATTTACCTCCTTCACAAAGCCCTAGAAACGAGGTAGTGGGGCCCCTCAAGGTTGGGGTTCAACCTTAAGAAAAGGCTTCCCAGTGCTATTTGTGGGGTTCCACCAATATAAATTACAACGAAGTGTAGGATATATTAAGCATATTTAAATACTAGCTTGATTTGATATATTAAGCATATTTAAAAGCTTAATTCAATCAATCTACTTCTGCACTTGTATTTTGCCAACATAAATTCAGGTTTCTTGTAGCTATAACATAACTTTCTCTTGGACATTTGTTAAGTTCATTGATTATGCTTTCTCTCAGAATAGTCTTTCATTCTGTTTTGGGAAGTGAGTGACTGAAGCGGGAGAAGCAGGGCACATGCCATTTTACTGAAAACTTGATCTAAGAATTTGGCATGTACCCGGTATCTCTAGCTATGGCCTTCTCCCATGGAAAGACTGGCACCAGCGAAGACAGCGCAAGTATTTCTAGAGGCAATAGAGAGTTACAAGTAAGCTTCACAGATATTAGTATGCACGCCAATCATTCAAAGTTCAAACAAGTATTTCATCAATGAGAGTATATCTCCATTTATGCTTCTGTTCCAGGTATTTACAGGTTGGTGACTTTTAAGGACTTCATTCTTCTTATATACACAAACTTTATTCATAGATACATTATCTATGAATGTGATAGCCCACTTATGAAGTGAAATAGATTAAGGTGGTCATGAAATACAAAGCAAGAAAATGAATAAATTATAATTTAGATAGTAACACATACCATTCCATTCTTTTCGAATAACTTACAATCAGACCAGCTTTCTATTTCCTAATGCTAATGCTGCTGAATCCACATGAGTGAGCAAGCAAGCATAAACTTTTTGCTTTAAGCTATCAACAGTCTCCAGCAAACCATTTTTCTCTGAGCTCAACTTGCTTCTCAGTTTATCTAACCATTCATTTGCCTGCTTCAGCTGTGATAATGCGGTAGCAATGTGGTTGTTTGGTTCCAGAAAACGTGCAAAGCTTTCCTTCCCTTTATTTTCCTGATAATTTAGCCGGAAGCCAGCATCAAGTGCTCTGTCCAAGAATTTGAGAAACCAGGATTGTGATTCATGTAGAAGAATCTTCTTAAGTTCTTTAATTTCTGTGGAACCACCTCCCTTTGACCATTCTAATTTATCAGCCCCGCTAAGCTCTATTGAGGACCTTGGAGTTCTTGTCATACTGCTGCCCTGTAAGGAACCTGATTTTCTGTTGTATTTGTCTTTATCTTCCAATGATAAATTCGTTGAGAAATTATGTGATACATCCTTTGTTATAATTGTAACATCTTCTTTTTCAATAAGTTGGTAGAGTGTAAAGAACTTGTTAAGGTAGATATGGGGGTTTTCTGGCGAGGCAGATGAGCAAAGATAGGAAAACATGCTGAAAAACCAAAAAAAAAGGAAGATGACAAGAAAATTTAATCGTTCAAATCCAACTCTTTTAGCGTGTAGTCAAGAGTAATAAATATGTTGCTCAAACATGTATGATGAACAGATGACATTTTTAAATCAACCTCTGAATTACCTGAGGCACTTGACAAGATTTTCTGCTGCAATTGCTTCTTTTTGAGCTTCCGCCAATACCAAAGAAGCTAGGTTTTTCCTTCTAATCATTCCCTGGTAACAATAATGGCCAATGACGAATATAATACAAAAATTGATAAATTAAATTAGTACTTGTATACATTTTGTTATCTGTTTCAGTGCTTGATATATAAGATAGATGGTCAAAATTAACATAATGAGATGATGTAAATCTTATAAGCCAATGTTTTTCCACTTCAGAACATAAAATCGACTTAGAATGTTCTTGAGAATCATAAGAATGATAATGCAGTTGCACTGCTGTATTAGTGCTAAAATTGACAACAGCAAGTTCAATGAGATGATATTCGGTTAAGAGTATTGGATATTTCCTCAGATGCTTAAGGCAAGAAATGTACCTTTCCAGGTTTAAGAAGATTGGCTGGCAATTTGGACCAAGATATTGCCTCAGGAGATTGCTTTTTGTTGTTATTATTTGACAAAAAATTCATGCCGACGCTTTCTTGTTTGGCTGGGCATTCCACTTCTCGCAATCTTGAAGATGTCCGGGCCACCAGGGTTTTAAAAGCATCTATATCTGAATTATGTGTTGATGCATCAGGATGAGTGCGGGAAGGACTTGATGGCCGTGTCTGTAATGCAATATTAAAAGTTTTCAACTGGCTTGGATCTTTTAGCCAAAAGAACTCACACAAACTATTGCACCTATTTGCATGCTTTATCCACCTTTAGACATTGGAAATTCATTTTTCTGTTTCAATCCATTACAGTCTTGCAGTCCACGGGTAAGAACCGGGTATGCAAATTTGCACCCACAATTTATTGTGCAACAGAAAATGTAAATAACCTCAAAGAAGCAATGAATACTAACAAAATCAAATCACTTGGCATTTACCAATAGCAGAATTATTAATCTGGATAATATCTTCTGTAAATAGCATACATGATGATTGAAAAAAAGGAAGAATACGGCAGGATTATTTTAGTAATTTATGTGTGATATAGTTTCAGAACAATGCCGTTAAAATGGAGATTTATTTCTATTCCAGATTTGGCAACATAACATTGTGCTCACGGTAACCATTTGATAGAAATGTTAGCAGCATATCCTTTGGTCATGGTCCTTGCCTGATACTTGGGAGACAATTTCAGTTTACAAATTTACACTTGAAAAACACACTTCCACTGTCTGGTAGCTTTTGAGAAGGATCGCGTAATAGCAGATTATTGAAAAATTACATGTAATGAGGTGATTGAAAAATATCCGAGCCTTCTAGTCTAACTTTCAATATGACCTTAATAGAGTAGGCTAGAAGTAGACCTATCATTCTAAAGAAATTGAAGAAAAGGAAAACTGAAAACGCATAAACAGGGGACCTTGATGAAGGATCAACTCCATTATCGAGATAGAATGCGCGAAAGGAAAAGTCTTTACAAGGAAAGAATCAGATATTTGTAACCAAAATCGTTACCTGACTTTTAAGCTCGTGTTGCTTCCCTTTCAGAAGTCCAATCTTCTTGCCTGCTGCTCCATCATTCTCATTCTCATTTCTTCTTGTTCCATAGTTTTGATCTGCTTCTCTGATTTTTGTATTTGGTGTTAACACACCATCCATATACCTAGAGGCAACACCTGCCTTCTCCTCTTTAATGACAAGTTTATTTTTTGCACTTTCCTCTTTTGCTTCAGCCGATTCGTTCAATTTTGAGTTGGTAACACCATCCTGATCAACTTGAACAGGGCTATCTGATCCTGATGCCTCTAACATTTGCATTTAATCCTTTGGGTTGCCCATGAAAGGATGTCGCCCCGGAATAGGCCTAATCCCAACTAATATAGGAACTGGAGTTCCACCCTCCATCTTATCAACATAGAAGAATTGCCCAAGTTGCAACTTGTTATTTAAGATAAGCTCATTGTCTTCCTTCGAAAGTGATACATAGGTCGAATGAGAAGAATCGGATACTTTCATGAAAAATCCATGATCTGGCCACAATTCTGATCCACTTATGGCAGGCACTATGCTAATTACCTGTAATAGGCTGGACCTATACTCCCCGCGAACTTTTATATTGGAATTAATACACTGAAGAAGTTTAACTAGCACGCCAGGTGTAAGAGATGCCATTTTTCCCTGTTTCAAAAGATGACAGCTTTTATTAAATAAGTAGTCGAAGTCAAGCCCAAGAACTTGGATCAAATCCTTATACAGCAAAATAAGACAGAAATGTCGAGCAATGATGAAGCATGGCATACCTGGGAGGAACAAGAAAACAGCAAAAACACAGATTTTTTTTTAGAGGGAGAGGGGAATCAAAAGGTTGAGAACCATATGATGAGGTAGCAAAATAGTGGGCGACCACAAAGTGTGTATGGTTTTGCCTTTGCCTTTACATGGGAGGCACGTAGGACTCCAACATCCCTTTGACTTTTAAGCCAAGTTACAATGAGAGAAAATGAGCCCACGTTGTCCATTAATTCAAAATCACGTCTTTACCCTCACAGGGAAATAATGCCTTAAAAATATTCTTACCATTTTGAATGGATAGTATGGTCATTATGTCAGGACTTGTTTACAGGTTGCATTTCTATTTCCAGGAAGAGGAAATGGAGCCATTTCGGAAGATGGAGAAGTCATAACATCCTAATCAATTACAGAATAACCCACCGAGCGGGTAAAATGTGTCGTAATCTTCTTCAATCAAGTCAAGTCCAAGTCGGTTAGAGATGCTTTCCAAGGAATGTCAAATGATTCCAGTTTCCTCGTTTAATTCTATTCAAAGTTAATTAAAACTCTGGAGGTCGATGAATTCAAGAAAATCGATCAAATCTAGATTTTGTACTAAACACAAATCACATACACTGCAGCATTCAAATTCTTTGGCTCAGCATTTTGATCGCAGGACGGTTGCAAAGCAAGCTTGACAAGAACATAATAATTTCCAGTTTCTTCCATGACTTGATGGTCATGAAAACAACAATAAGATGCACATTTCTGATTACAGCTAGCCAGTGAACAATGGAAAATGGTGCTTCTGCCCATAAACTTATTGACGGCCTTCAGTAAACCATGGTTTCAGATGAGTCTATATGGCACTTGTGGCCTCTCTCTTGAGAACTGTGTAATCTTTTACCATAGCTGAAGGCCTGAAGCCTGAAGTGCAAGACGACTTTTTTTCCTTACTGCCAACCCCCGATTGAATCGCACGTCTAATTGTCAATAGAAAATGTATCTATATTAGACATCAGTAAGTCTTATGGAAAGCCACAGCCACAACGGTGAATCTCAGTTCCACTAGCAATCAAAATGAGACAGAAGCGGCAAAACATGAAGAGGAGCTCTAATACACATCTAGTTCGATCCGTAAGTACTTTAAACTGCCAAAATCACATTGATGTTCCACGAATTGGAACCAGTCGCTCAATACAATATACTTATTTGAACTACTACAAGATCTAACTAAAATCTCAAGGATGACCATAGAAGTTCATAAAGATATACAGCGTATCAGCATAACTAAAATGAAGAACATTTCCCACTTTCATCGGTGAGGAAGTTTTTTTTTCTGCGAATGCTTTCTTTCTATGAATCAAGGGCGTAAAGCGCCCAACCAGGAAAGTTCGTTGCGTGGGCCAACTCCAAGATACAGCGAAGGCCAAATTTCAATTAAAATAAAAATAAAAATGAGCATCAATTGAAATCAAATCAAGACGATTCGATTTCCTTCCCACGAATATATATGTATACAAATACTGTTCTCATGTGCATATACGATATAGGTAGTACCTACTTCAACGAATTCCTGACATATTTATAGGATAAAACTATTTGTACACAATCATTTATACAATTTTTTGGCAGCCAAGTGTAAACCATTGTGTAAATGGTTGTGTGAATGTAGCATGGTCCCATATTTATAATCACGAGGAAGGCAATTCCAAGAGTTTGTACAGTGGACATTTCTTCTTGAAAAGAATTATCTAGGCTTTAAGTCGCTTCCCTTGCACCGGAATGACGATATCGAGTAAAACAATCTTGGACCTGTAAAATCAGAATAAATGTGTCGATATAAAGTTCTTAATTAGAATGCCAATATAAAGAAAAGGAGTGAATTTCAATTGTACACAAAGTTGCACAGCAAGCACACATATTAAGGTAGGTGACTTCGCTGAACTACATAAATTTTAAATGGGAAAATTGCAGTGGAGGTATCAAATATTTCATTTATTAGCAGACTTTATCCAAACCTTTAGTTTGTGTCACCCACAGTCCCAAACCTTTCAAAAATATGCACCGGAGGTTCAAATGGATGGAAACTGTCAATTTGACTGTTAGTTGACCAAGAAAAGTTAATTTTGACCTATTTTGACTAAATTGGAAAGGGTAAAATGGTAACTTGATAATTACCATATTAAATAAATTGAAAAAAATCAAAAAATAAAGAAAAAATCAAAAAATAAAGAAAATGGTTGTCTTCTTCACCCCCACCCCTAAACCAGCCACCAGCAGGTCCAGCACCATCGCCTGTCACCAGTATCGCCGCCAAGAGACCATTGCCGGCAACAACTCTTCACACCCATTACCAAAAACCATTACAAATCAGAATAGAAATCGAGACGATTCTAGGTTCCATATAAGGTCCAACACTGCTATAGGCTTAGAAACGCCCAGTCGCTCTGTCGCTTCTTGAGTTGCTCAGCAGTAGCCTCACAAACACGGACGGACGGCTCTCGCATCGTGCGGGTCTCAGTGTCGGGTGCGAAAGTGGAATTTCTCCAATTCCACTGTAGCAAGAAATTTGTTCTTCGGGTTTGGATTTTAATTAATTAAGTAGGGATAATGTTTGAATTTGATGTTCTTCGGGTTTTCAATTTACTGCGAGATTGGGAAGTGAAACAGATTAAAGGATTTTGAAATTGCAGACATGGAATGAAGAATTTGGGATGGTGTGGGGGACGTGGGGGTGATGATGAATAGTTGGAGTGGGGTGATGATGAAGATGAACAGTGTTCCTTTCTTTTCTTTGATTTTTATTTACTTTGTTTTTACTTTTTTATTGTTATTATTAATTATTTTAATTATTAATATTAAGAAAAATGCAAAGTATCATTTTGCCCTTTTTAATTTGATCCAAATTAGTCAAATTTTGACTTTTCTAGTCAATTAACGGTCAAACGAACGGTTTACATCCATTTGAAGCTCCGGTGTATATTTTTGAAAGATTTGGGACTGTGAGTAGCACAAACTAAATGTTTGGGTAAAGTCTGCTAATAAACGAAAGATTTGGTACCTCGACTGCAATTTTCCCATTTGAAATGTTGGCATGCATGTGAAAAATGGAAGGCATTCTCACTTTACCAAGCTCCTGTTTGGAGCTCATTTTCTTCTCATTTGTAGACATTTTCTGACCGTTGCACCGTGAACAACTCTTTCTTTAATCAAGATTTCTAACACGACTTGACAAAATTCTGTAAAAAGTTATTCCTTTCTTCTGAACTTTCCCAATTTTACCCATCACTCTAGCTACCTAGTTTTCAAGAAATGCACCATGATTTCTTTGCCACTAGACTAGTATAATTGGAAAACAAAATCAAAACCCTGCAGCAAATACAGAAGTCATGAAACAGTGGGCCATGAACGATGTGATCAGAAAACGAATTCTCGCAAATTAAAATGTCTACGGCTAAATTTTGAACCCTTCTTTACGTACAAAAAAGGGAAATACAGAACAAACACATGCATAGGTGGATGATTTCTATTTTTCAATATAACCCCATGTGAGTTTTCGGTTTTTCTTTTGTGCAGGAACAGTTCAGTACACACAGAATTGTTCCTAAATATTTGTACTATATTTATGATGCTGATAAAAAGTGACAGTTCAGGGACAGTACTCAAGCTTTAGTTAATGAGAGTCAAAATTGTAAACTAACTGATGAAACAACTCTACTCAAAGATCAAGTCAACTGTCCTAAGTGTCACTTTGTTTTATTATTAAAGGTGGAACCGGAAATTACTCCATATAAAATTGTTCGAGAAGGAACGAAGGAAAAGGAAACCAAATAGAAGCAATCTTGAGTTAGGCAGAAAAATATGAAATGATATAGGCAAAATAAAACTAAACGAACTATATTTCTATACTGAAATTATTCGGCTCATGGTGCTCAAGGGTGCTAAATTTATCTTTTAGCTCAAGTAGATGGATTCAAATATAAGTTTGTGCCAGAATGTCAATAGACCAGACAAAAATTATAGGTGTTAGAAGCAGAAACGAAGTCAGCAAGTGCCAACCAGGAGCAAGAGAAGTTTTTGTTCTCATCACCAGTGTCTCTAGGTTGTCAAACCAAACCAAGTGCAACTCATTAACCTCAATATATCTTCAATGCAAGCATGAAGAGTGATTTACATATTTTTTTTGGCTGAATATTAATTTTCTGATTGCAGAAAAAGAATCAGTAATAGATTAGTCGAAGACGATTTAATTGAATACATGTGGCCCATTTCTAACAGTTTAAGCTTTTAGATGAATTGACCACTAATTTATTATAAATAGTGCACGTGTCAGACCTTTTGTAGGAAAAATAAACTTAGCCAGCATGTGAGTGAACATGTTGAGACATAAATTAAATGAATTAATGTGGCACCTCTCTATCAGTTTAAACATTTAGATGAATTGGTTAACAATATTATGGAGCCACATTCTGTTGTGCTTCCAGACAAGTGATCCTCCCACAGTTTGAAGTTAGTTGGAGGTGCTAGGACAGAACTGTGTGCAGATTGAACTGTGAGAAAGAAAAGTCAATAAAACTAAATTTTAAATCTAGTATGTTTTATCCAATACTAAAAGTCCTGATAAAAATGCAATTATATCAAAGAAATCACAGGGGTGGCAAGAATTGGAGAAGAATAATGTGATATTTATCTGAAATGGCTAAAGTTGAGGCAAAATGAAAAAGCAGATGAAATCATTGATGAAGAAAAGAGTGAGAATTTGGATCCAGAGAGGTGAAAGAGAAAGTTTAAGGATGATTTTGCTTTTCAACATAAAATGAATTGAGAAAAGAAATTTAAGACAAAGATCTATTCTCGGGCTAGATTCCATTTCGCCCTACATAGAGAGATCTTTAATACGAAATCCTCGAGAACAACATGCCAAAACAAAACTGACCCACAAATAAAAACCATCCATGAAGACCTCCCCCGTTCCTTCATATGCAGGCACCCCAAAAATGAAAACGTACGATTCTGATGACTGAAATTGTTTTGAATGCTTGTATACAAGTGAAACAGGGAGGAAGAGACCATCTTTCGAACATAATAATGGGAAGATGAAAAAAAAAGAAGGGAACTGTGGTTCATGTGAAGATGAACTGTAGAATGCCATGTCAAGAAAAGAGCATGACAAAGTCGATGATCGATTGACAAGTTTCAGCATACCCTTCCAATGGTTTCGGAAAAATATTTCTTCTGATAATGTGTGCAGAAAGAGCTACACAATATTGACACATTCTTGGACCCATGTTGTAAATAATGTTAGAAGGGAGTAGACTAATTTGTATATTCGTTGAGAATTAGTTTGTCTAGAACTGATTCAGCCAAATCACGCAACCAAGAATATCACCGATTCTTTGAAAAACGAGTCGAGAAAGGGAATCAAAATGTTTGTGGAGGGCGCCAGGATGCAAACTTGGATAAGTTTCCAGGTAAAAACAAGCAAAAAGATGTCAGAAGTGAATAGATAATAAATATCACAATGGCTAAATGGCTGCAAAGAATAACGAGAGAAACAATATGTTTATGGACTAGTCTGAATCATCTCGATGTTTCGAAAATGTATCAGCCATTAACTGTCTTTGTTTTGTACCTGGATTATAAAAAAATTAGATTAAGAACTTCATGTTTGCAATGCAGTGATATCTGTATACAATAGCTCACATGTTATTAGAAAAACAAGAAACTTTTAAAATGATACTACAAAAATAAACTCAAATAAAACAGAAGCCGGAAAACTTGGTATATTAAATAATTTAACAATCATACATATAATGAAACATCAGAATTCACCTCTGTTCAACAAAAGCTCGCCTTCGTTGAAACTATCATCAGAAGGTTGCCCTAGAGAAAATCTCATTCTAAACTTCCTCAGATCTGATGATGACTGGTTTGCAGGATCACATCCATCTTCTGTATCATCATCTCCTTCAGTCAACCAAACTCTCAGACACACGACTTTTTCTACCAAATTTCAATAGCCATTTGAATTCCCCTTGTCATGCCCTTACGGGATAAATTATTTGAAGAATGGGCCACAATCATCGGCTTCTGAGCTGTTCCACGTTTCTTCTTCATTGGAGCTACATCGTTCTCTATTTGATTTAAAGATTCTGAATTCAATGAGGTAGGACTTCCTCCACAGCTGCATCAACATCAGACTTCTCATTAGGACAAAAGAGATGTTGAGTACCTGAGTTCCACAACATACGACTTTCCCCAGGCCAATCTTGCATTAATTCAATAGGATGTAAGGTGTACAGCACGTCAGCACCCAAAGCCCAGTCCGATCCAGAATTATCCCACCTCTAATTCCAGGCTCAGTCTTCATTCCCCACTGTCTAAATTTTGGAACGTTCGAAGTTCATGATCTTTGAATCTTCCTCTCCTACATCTTGAATAGTATTTACAAAGTCATCTGGCCCAGAAGCCAAGTCATCATTTTCTTCTTCACCACTTGTAGGTTTGGATGCCATAGGCATCTTCTGCGTGGTAATATTTGCTCAGGCAATGAAGCCTGTACGACTACCTTTTTTAAGAAAAAATGTTTGTCCAACTTAATTGGCATCAGAACATCACCATCAGAGTCAAAGAAGCTATCCCCCTGAACTCACTGGGCTTTCCAGATCATTCCCTCAGTGATTGTGATTGGCCTGACTTCTCTTCCTTGATAATTAGTGATTGTTTACTAGTGCTCTTGCTACGGGCAGTTTCTTACTTCTGAACGAGTAATTTTAATGGCTCCAGAAGAAGGCTTTGTAATTTTTTTCTGTAGTCAGAGAAGTTGTGGACTGATTGTGCAAGAGGATTTTCAAATTGCATTCTTCGCATTCCAGAACTGATACTGGAACCTTTCATGGGAGACCTTGGAACAGGAGCAGCTGAAGTGTGAGGACTGATGAGGAAGAACTTATAGGGAGCAAAAGCTTCTTATACAGCACACTCCTAGAGACACCATTCCCAGGAGAGAGCTCATCTGACACCCTATCTTCCTGAAGATGCTTCAGCTTCAGAAACTCCAAAGCATCTTCATCATCATCAATATCCCCAAAATCTTGATGTTTCTGTCAAAAGGAAACTTCTACAGTTGGGTAAAATCATAGAAGATGGACTCCAGTAAACTTAAATAACAAAATAGATCCAAAGATTATTCTTCAAATCATTTCTGCCATATAAGTCAGACCATAACTACAAATCAACCTGCTCACTTTTCATAATTGACCTGGAATTAAATGATCTGAGTCTCTCAGCCAGTCGATGAGCTCTAAATACTGAATTCTCTCTATCTGCAGATCCAGAAAATTTGATTTTCGTCTCAGCTCTACTCCGTTCAAGTCTATCCTGCATTGCCTTCAATCTGGCTTCTTTATCTGCTCGGTTGGAACTCCATTCTTTCCTTAGTTTTGCATCTCTTTTCTGCATATAACTAACATAAAATTTCCCTCGAGAACCTTCAGAAACACTGAGCTCCGCAAAACTTTTATTTAGAACATTATCATGCTTCTGGCTGTCAACCCTTTTAGTGAGATAAGCAACTTTCAACTTCGTCAAGGTTTTAGAGCTAGCAACAGATTCAGTTAATGTGTAACTGTCAAACAATTGAGGAGATGCTATATCTGCTACTGGTTTCCTGTAGGATAAACTTGCTGCTGACTCATGCTGTATGTCATCTAACCTGCCTCTACCAGAAGAATTAGACTGATCTCCAAAGACTTGTAGTTTATGCTCAGCTAAGAGCTTTTCAAGTTCATTTGCTTTCATTTTCAACCCAACATTGTGTTCCTGGTTCCCTTTGGACTTCCTTGCCTTTTGAACTTGCTCCGAAGCTGGTGTTGATAATGAGTCAAAGCTTTCCTGTGTCTTTATCAATTTACTACAGACTTGTGTCTGACTATTTCCATAACCAAAACTGCTTTCATCTCTCCGAACAGAGGCCTTCTTGATCTGTTCAGGAGCTGAAACTTGTATCTGGAACATCATTCTCGGGGGTCCAGAATCTTCAACTATTGATGCTGAACTACCAGATATTTTCGTAGACATGGCAAATTCGTTCTTTTCAAATTTCTCTGTTTCTCCCAAGGATCTTCCCTCATGTTGAGAACACAAAGAATTTCCTCCAAACCCTTCTTTATACAGAGCAGCAAACGCTTCTCGAATTTTTGAATCAGTGCCTTCATATGACCCAGAGTCTCCCATTGTCTTCTGAGTGGCCTTCTGTGACCGTGTAAAAGTTATGTCTATAGATTCAAACCCTTCCTTCTTATCTGGAATTTCATCCTGCCCACTCTGTGGAGTCCACTGACCCTTTGACCGAGTAACCTGAGTCTCAGATGTCGCTCTCCCTTTTGCACCCCCATGTTCTTCACCTCTGTAAGAATCCTTCAACTTCCCTTCATTCCCAAACAAAATTTCTTCCATGTTTTTACTAGCAGGCAAAGACTTGACCTTCTCAACCGAATTTTGTTGATCCTCAAGCCTGCTTATGAAAGATCTCGACTCAATCTTCCCACATATTTGATCTTTACAACCATCATTTTTACCAGTACCTAACTTAGAACTAGACTTACTGCACTCGGAACCATCTTCTGACCTGTTAAAGCAAGCATCTTCTAACCCACTATCACCATCCCGACCCAGGACAATTTTTGACCCTGACTTAATATAATTTGTAGCAGTGTCATTTAAACTGCAAGCATTTTTCTCCTCAGAAGACTTAGTCTGAGAAACCGATACGGATGACGGGATGCACAATATTGTTTCAGCATCCTTCTCAGAACTCAAGTCAATGCTCATGTCACTGGCACCTCTCCATCTCTTCAGCATTGCCTTCTCCAATGCAGTGGTTGAGGGTGAGGATACATCAGATGACATCCTTTGGAGGTCGACAGACTTTGTCATAACCGGCTTCCCTCCGCTCCCTGAATACTCCTTCTGCTTGTTCTCAAACAAGCTAATCCTGTCCTGCACGCTGAGTCGCCTTGCCGGCTGACAAACATGAGTCGACTCAGCCTGGTCAAGAGTTGAGCTCTCCTCTTTCTTCTCTTTGTCAGCAGCGTGTTGTGTTGTTTGTCTAAGTCATTTCTTTCCATGCTGGATTCTCTGCTGAAAGTGTGCCGCAAGAGGATTGGGGCCTTGGGCTGCAGACATATGGGCTCTTGTTGGTGGGGCCTAATGGGTGGTGGGGAGGTTAGGTCATCATTGATAGACAGGTCCGACCTGTACGATGAACGGACAACCTGATCATCAAGTCCAGATTTCCAAGTGCTGATTAGGTGAGGCCTATTCTCCCACAATGATATGAACTTGCTGCAGGCTTCACTGGAAAGAAAAATTGGTAAACTTATTCTTCAAGTGTTATTTCAGAAATTTAAACATGAAGAAATATATATTTGAAGTAACAAGAAGCTTAATTCTTTTTATATTGCTTGATGATGCATTAAAAGTGCAACTGATGATGGTAATGATCTTTCCCCAGTTATTATGTTGTTTCGGACATCATTTTTAGTAAACCATGCCCACCCTGCAGAGGAGGTCTAGATTATATCGTTAATTAGAAGTAGGGAAATTGACGCAAATAGAACTATAAAGAGGCCAATAACAACTTATCGGGATCCAAGAACTTATAATTTAGAAGCTGTATTTAGCATTTTCAATCATTCTTTTGCTACACTACCCCTCATACATGTGTCAGCCTTATCTGTGGTGAAAATTATTCCCTCAAGTTTTTCTTTCGCCTGTTTCCTCCATCATTTATCCCCTCATTCCCCAGCTTCTTTTCCACAAAACAAAATTTCGATATAATTTTCAACAAGTGATTGATGTGTTAAATCAATGTTAAATATCATTTGCCTTGTATAGAATAATGTATGTCGAGAAAGAAATAAGCTTGAAAGGCCTCATTTCGAATTTTTTCAAATATCCGTTGAACTGGGATTGAGATAAATCAAGTTCAGATATCTTGTCCCTCTCCATGTAGTTGAGTAGTCTTGACTCAATCGAGTACAACATTCTCCTAACAGAACACTTGACCCTCGTTGAGTTGTCACGACTGTGTCCAAGTTAGGCAATTTCAGAGGAGTCAAGTCCATTTCCTTTCTACTCATTGTGTTTAATTTTAAAATCAGATTACCACCTGCAAGAGTTTCCCCATGGAATAATGGGAGACAGCTAGAAGAAGTATCTTTCTCAACACCCTTATCTACGCTTTTTTTATCCTCATAATTGACGAAAACTTCTGTCCGAGCAAATAAAAAACCCAATAAAATTAAAATCCCACACATCCCTCCCTTCCATCACCTATGTGTACTAAATCCAAAAACACAGGAAAACGCCCTGTGCAAGCTCATGTTTCTCATACAAGCTATTAGGTCAATTGGACTCGGGAGAGAATTTATATTTCAAATAACTTGGTGAACTGTGTATTCCTTATGTTTTAGTTGTTATGCTATTTACTTCGTTCTTTTAGTTCACATTTGTGCCTGTGGAAACTCACACAACACGTGCCCATATAAGCATCAAGAGCAGGCACACATCAGATAAACATGCGGATGGCGTATTCCAGTGCTTTGTTTGTGAAAGCACCAAGAATTTTATGAGTACTTACTTCAGGCGATGAGCACCGAATTTATCTGCAAATATTTGAAGCTCTGAGACTGTGTCAACATTGAAACCAGATGCTACTGCACGAGCACAAGCTGCTGATAACTCCTGCGTAACCGCAACAAGTCGTACATCCATGGCTCTCGGTAGTTCCTTCCTGTAGTGAGAAACAAGACGAATCAGTGTATCATAAACAATCCCAAGGACGAAGGGGGGGGGGGGGGGGGGGAAAAAAAAAACAATAT
>NC_036253.1:5253612-5378879 GCF_002742605.1 Olea europaea var. sylvestris | reverse complement strand
GGGGGGGGGGGGGGGGGGGGGGATGACAATAAAACTCCATGATGAAAGTTCTTAGATTGCTGCATCATATACGATTGTTTCAACTAAAGCACAAAGCCTTTTACTGGTGAAGAGAACCTGTATATGTATGCTTTCATCCACGAACATTATGCTTGCAAAAAGTCTTTCTACTCATCTAAAGATTCACAGCAAACATATTTACACGGTGATCTCAAATTTCCCCAAGTTTTCAAGCAAAATACCCACCCGATCAATTTACTAATACAACCAAAAGGGCATTTCCACTACTCAAGTCATAATATAACTTTTAGTCACAAAACTAGAGCCTCCAAAGCCAGGTTAGATGCTATAAACCATCTTATGGTAGCACAAATTACTATGTCACCACCGGAAGAAGGTGAATATCGACAAAGAATTATATTTGCCATAGTCAATCATCACCCCACAAAAATAGTTCAAATGAATGAGAGAGAGAGAGAGAGAGAGAGGCAATACCTTGTCGCATCATCGGCAGCTGCCACCCCGGATCCACCTGTGAAAATAAAGATAAATAAAGTACCTGATCAGCAAAGGGGGGAAGCGGGTGATCCTACCAAACATACAGAAATATTTAGCAAACAAGAGATTCATGAGAAATACATACAGACAGAACTAAATTAAGATCCAGAAAGTTGAAATAAAGCTTCAGCTGGATGTGATAAATGCAAGATTCTATTCTGTTCATGACAAACAAGGACAACATGGTTCAATCATAAATACAAAACATAGTATCACAAAGAAATGTTACTCCAGCATGAGTATAAATTTCCGTTTATACAAAATACAGTTTTATTAGTTATAGAAATCTATCTACAATTATTAAGAGGATAAGGTCTCACACAAAATAAAGTAATGTCAAGAATACACCATATATTTCCAGCTGAGGGTAATAAAAGAAGGGAACCATCAAAAAAGGCAAGTCAGACTTGAACGAAACTGTGACAAAAGATTCATATAACCAATTTCAAGGTTGCTGGGAAGGTCTCACACAAAATAAAATAATGTCAAGAATACACCATATATTTTCAGCTGAGGGTAATAAAAGAAGGGAACCATCAAAAAAGGCAAGTCAGACTTGAACGAAACTGTGACAAAAGATTCATATAACCAATTTCAAGGTTGCTGGGAACAATAAACTTCTTTTTTGTTACTGCACTTCAACATTAGAATCTTTGGAATAGGTAAAACAACAGTGTCAAGAAAAACCCAGGCACGCACATTGTTCATTTTCTCAAAGTTAGCAAGTCTGGATAGACATGTCCGTCAACAACTATATGCTCACCATCTAGATCAGTGAAGTCTACTAATTAAGATCAATACTAAATGCAGCAATTGCATAGGAGGGTATATATAGAGAAGGCACAAATTTAATTTTTCCCACTATACTCAAAAAGTAGATCAAGAAGTACTTTTTAGGCATATCCTTCAAAATGTTGATATGGGAATTTCAACCTTCATGATATGTTCTTTTAGAGCTTTTTCCCCATGGGTGGGTTTCTTTATGAACAAGGTCAACAACCTCTACTTTTTATCAATAAACAAAAGCCCAAAAGATATAAGCAGAGCTGCAGGAAAATAAAATGCCAATTCAACTCATTTAAGTGTCACACCATTTTCTTCTACTCCATTCCATCAGGATCATCTCCCCAGTTAGAGCAGAAATGTTCATTTAAGAATATAGCTATTAATAAGTTACTGCATAGTAACAAACAGTATTTCTTTTTTTTCTTTTTCTTTTTGGGAATTGTAACAAACTGAATTTCAATGTCAGAAACAATATTGAAACAACAATAAAAAATTCTGTAAACGTCATGGTATGATCATTGGATTTACTATATCAAAATTTTCATAGGAAATCAAGATAAAGAGGAAAATCGGCCACATAAAATAACAATGAGAAATGAAACAAGTCCATACCAGAAAGCAAATCCCCTGCTTCCTGAAATCGATAGAGAGTAATTTAGAGTATGTCCACTAGTAACACTACCAAATGAACATTTATAAACGATGCACGAATAAATACCTCTGAATACATTCTTCGGGCTGCTTCTAACTGAGACATCTCGGCATCAAATGTATTAACCAGTTCCAATACATCGGGTGTATTTACGAACTGTACAAACCTAAAATAAGAATTTAAAATATACTGAAACTAATGTATATTGCAAATAAGTTCCTTCTTGAGTTGCAAATGGCGCTACCTCTCAAGTGTTCCCTTCGTGAACCATGTTTTCACATTTTTACATCTCCCAACTTCAAGGTTAACTAACTCCGCAGCCAATGCAACTTGTTCCTCTGCAACCTTTAAATGCACAACAAACGGTTTAACTGATCCCGAGGCAAGATTCTCAGTATTTCCACCACTAGAAACAAACAAATCACATCTGACCAAGAAGAATAAATAACTGAGAATCTATACGACTTGAGCATTTATGGGAAAACTATTGTCAATCGTATCAATTAAAAGTTCCTCACCGTGAGTGCTTAGGTGACAGCTGGAGTACAGCATAGTCCAGGGGCGTATCTGACTTCATACTGTTTTACTGAGGGAACACAAAATTTCCCTAGTCTTCTTTTAAATATGCAATCTCATACCCTGTAATCTCGGAACTATCAAAATCTAGTAATACTTACTACTTAGCACAGAAAAAATTAACCCATAGCTGCTTTCCATAAAGAGATTTGACCATAATCCAAATAATAGAAAATATTTTTCCGAAAGTGCTCATGTCTTATCTGGATAAAATAAGGCAATTGAATAAAGTGAACATTAGTAGACAACTGTTATCAGTTAAATATATTACCATTTCTAAATGTGCCTAAAATTAAAGTAAAACAATAAAGTAAAATAAATAAATAAAATAAGGACAAAATCAAAATTCACTCGGATCCGATTTAAAAATAATCACAATCAAATGCTAAGCATCTGCTTCTGCATCATCGTCATGATCCAATTACGAACAATTGAAAAAATGTGAAACGAAAAAAAATAAATAAATAAATAATCCCCAAGTGATTTCGAATTCTATTATGAACAAGAACACAACTGACCTTGTGAATGTCCATGCGAAACTCTTCGTTTCCCAGAACCGATCATGGGAACAAGTTGAAATCCGAAGAGCAATTCAGGTAATTTTGTTAAGTTATTTATCAATAAATTAATTTCATTAAAAAAAATTCTGGTATTCACTAATGCCAGGAATTTGGGTTTTTAAGTCGTAAGATGAAGACCTTTTGCTCCACTCATGTCTTTATTGGAGAAGAAAGATTGGTGTCGAATGTTGATAACTGTTATTGCCCTGCAGACAATCATTTCGTTTCAAATTGATGCCTGTTGGGGTGCCCTGGGGCTAAATCCGGGGCAATTTTAAAATGGCGGGATAATTTATACAATTTTTCCACAATGACCTTTTCTATAGGAAATACTATTTTATCCTTACTATAATTATTTGCAAGATATATTTTATATCTTTAAGAATTTATTAATCAGACCTATATCTATATTTTTCAATTTTTCAAACACCTTTAAATATTTTTTGTATTTTATTAGTTCTTCAAAGATCATAAGCTGACCTTTCTTGGTTATATATCCTCGAACTAATCCTTCTTAAATTTCTTCTTATATATCTCTATGTTTAGTTATAATATCCTCTATCTTTCTTATCTATTTACTAGTTCCTATAGAATCAAATCCTATATTATTTTTACAATTATAATCTATATCTCTATATATTTCTTCAATTTTTCTTTTACCAACACGAAATATATCTTCAGACTTTTCAGTTAATTTAAATAAGAACGAAACATTTTTTTCATCTAAAAATAATATGAGATTATTATCATTATTAGAAATAGATGTGGATACTTGTGAATTGTTCATCAGAATAATTAAAGCATAAGCATGTAAGAATAAGTAAATAACTTACAGTAATCAAATGGAAGTAAACGGGCTTTACCTCCAGTATGCTTTTATAGATGCTTTGCATGTACTTAATCAATATTCTGAATCAAGTAAAGATTAAAATATTTTTTGAAATTATTTGGGTCCACAACTGCTTCCACAAAAAGTTTTTCAATTAATGTTACATTTCTCACTCTAGAGAACTAGTCGTGTTTTCACAGACGCTATCTCACAGTATCCAGAGTCTTTATTTTCACTTCTATCCAAACTCTTTTCAGAATCAAGTTTCTACTCGGAACGAAATTTTAAACGATAACTCACACACAAAGTGCTACAATTTTGTTAGAAAATTGCCTTTTTCCCCTAAACCATTTTTCAAAGACAGGTACTTTGACATGGCTAACATCCATTCAAAATCAATGTTTTGAAATATTTTAAAATCTCTATCTGTACTGTCGAGGAATCATGAGAAATTTAACGAAATCATTTTATGAAAGCTTTGTTGAACATAACAAACTTTACTTTGATATTCATAAATTGGAATAGTACATACTTGCAATCTATATTTACATACCTTTGGTACTCACCTTATGAAATTTAGAACTCCATAAGTGATTACCTTATTACACGCTTTACTACCTTCAAGCTATTTAATATTTTTCTGAATACAAGTGGTGTATACAGATTACAAAAGATATCTCTCTAAGATGTGTTTCCTCCGAGTATTTAAGAGATAAGTTATTTCGAAATATCCTCCTTCTTCCTCATTGTCTCCTTTTATAAAAGCTTTTGGGAATCTTATCTTGACAAGTGTTTTTCCCCTTTCTTTGTTGGGTGGCTGGGCCATCTTATCTCCATCGAATTTTTCATTATCTTCTTGCTAAGTGGACCTCTCCTTTTGAAATTATATGTCTTAGCTTTTGAGTTTGTCTGCCACTTGTGACAAATGGTGGGGAGTAGTCACAATTATGGAGACTTTTCTTGTACTATCTTCTGTCTTTTAGCAGCCACAATTTTTCTTTAATAAATTTTTTTATTAAAGTAGTGATAAAGGGCTACTTGTGTCACCATCACTTTTCCATTTTCGAATCAAAGAATTCTGAAGGAAATTCTTCACTATTAAGAGATGCTTGACTCATATCTTCAACAACACAGTAATCACAATGGTGATCACTGTAGTTCCAGAGTAATTTGCATAGTTTTTTAGCCATATCTTCTGATCCACGCACTTGGTTAGAAATAATTGCAGATAATAAATGATCGAGATAACAAATATCTTCTTCCTTGGTGGCCATCCTTGCATTGGAATAGATAATATGATCTTCAGATGGATAAACCCATATTTTTTCTTTCTCAGTAATTATCTGAGTTACATGTTCAAATATCTCTTTGTACCCTTTTGCTCTTCTGTAGGGCATCATATTTAGAATATCTTGATATCCATTTTTAACAACATTTTGATTGGTTGGTAAAAAATGTTGATTTGTAAGTCCCATTTTTATCACATAGAACGATGGATGCATATATTCCAGAACGGGATCACATTCCATGGTTGCGGAATGGAATTTGATATATATATTTGTTGTCTTGGCGATTTCAGTATATCTTTTAACAGTTTTCCTGATGTTTGCTGGCAGCTGAGCTATCTCTTTGAGATCTTTGCTAGGATATATACAAAGTATATTTCCTATCTCAAAACAATTTCGGACCCAGTTGGCTGATGCTCCTAGATAAAAAATTATCTTGTTGTATTTTGAATAGTGGAGAGTCTTCATCCACTTTCCAATCTCCAGATACCAATCTGATAAAATATTGAAAATAACAATAAAGAGCGTTACTTTTTCATGGTTATTTTTTCTGGGAATTTTTGTTTCATGGCATATCTTGACAATATCTTTTGGATCTGTCCTTTCAATAGAAAGGTTAGATTGAGTTTGGCTCTGTGAAGAGCTACCTTCTCTTTTGATATCTTAAATATCTTTATTACCAGTAATAGGTTCAAGTTTTCCCTGTGAAGGGGTTCCTATTACCTTCTTTTCTTTCCCTTTATTTTCGGGGAGAGCACTAGTATTCACAAGTCCCTGCAAAGGGATACTAGATTTGGTACAAGTAACTTCTGCCTCAAGAGCTATATTTTTTCCTCGAATGCTATTTTGGATATTTTGTGTTTCCAAATAGGAAACTTTTATCTCAAGTATTTCGACTTTCCTCCTTAATTGTTCTAACTCCATCCCTGCTAAGATAATCAGGAAGAAAGTTAGTTTTACCTTTTATATATTCAATATCAAATTTGAAATATGAAAACCAAATTTGTATCCTAATAATATATCTATTGGCAATGGATGGATCAACATTATTTTTCAAAAATGCTTTAACTTGAGTATTGTTAGTTCTAATCAAGAACTTCTTTGATAATAGATAATCTTCATATTTCTGAACTCCTCTTTTTACAACAATGAGTTCTTTCCTGTTCGTCTCATATCTTGTTTCAACTTTTTTGAATGTTCCTGATGTATAACTTGCAAGTATTTCAGGACAAGAACAATTTTTTTCACATTTATATTCTTTATGATTCTTTTTAACTTTTAATACTGCTCCCCAGTAATTATCCGAAGCATCAGTTTCAAGGATAAAGAAATCTTCTTCTTATGGTATTACAAGTTTGGGCAATATCTTTAACTCTTCTTTTACTTTTCTTATATTTTCACAATCTTGTTCTTCCCAAGACCATATTATATTTTTTCTTAATTTTGGAAGAAAATAATTTTTCAATTTAGCACAATTTTCAATGAATCTTTCAGCACAATTTAATATACCATGGAAGCTTTGTAATTATTTTTTATCTTTGATTTTTTCAGGAAATTCTTGAAATTTTTCTCCAATATGAGATTGCAATTGCAATTCTCCTTCTTTTATAAATAATCCTAAAAATTCTATTTCTGTTCTAGCTATTTCAGCTTTCTTTTGAGAAAGTGTAATACAATATTTTTTCATAATATAACAAAATTTCTCAAGATATTCAATATGTTCATCAATAGTATTTGAATGAATAAGTAAATCATCTACATATGCAATACAGAAATGAGTAATTGGTTTGATTACCTCATCCATTCTTCTTTGGAATATTTGTGGTGCATTTTTCAACCCAAATGACATTACATTCCATTCGTATTGTCCTAAAGGATTGCGGGTACTAAATGCAGTTAGTGGTTTACTCTCTTCTGTAAGCATGATTTGCCAAAATCCTGACTTACAATCAAATTTTGAAAATATCTTTTTGTTCTGTACTTGTTTAATAAGGGTGTCCTTATTTGGCAAGTAGTATCCATCAAATTTAGTAACTTCATTTATTTTTTTGTAATTTATCATCATTCTGGCTTTTTCTCTTTTTAGTTCACTATGTTTTCTAACCATGAAGGCTAGGCTGTTATGTGAACTTTTACTAGGCTTAATTAACTTGGCTTCTAGCAATTCTTTTATATGGTCTTTAAATTCATTTTGATCATCAACACTATATTTCATGGGTTTGACTCTAACAATAGTGTTTGGATTGGTTAATTCTATTTTTGCTTTTACTTTGTCTGTATTCCATTTTTCTAATGGATTTTCAGAATATGTTTCAGAAATTTCTTTTTCAGTTTTTCAATCCTATTTTCGGTTGTCATTTTTAAGACTCCAACATCCACCACGCTGGGTTGGAGAACTCTGATGGTTTATATCTGTATATGTTATTGTAACAGCTTTATTTATTTTTGGTGTAAATATTTTTTGTACACAAGGTGTTGTGAACATATACTTATCAATATATTGTGTAAATTGTGCATATTTTAATAAAAAATTTTGTCCTAATAAAATATCACATCCAATTGTGGTTGACATGTATATTGTATCAACAAATACTTCTTTAAAGGAAATTAGAAAAGATACTTGCGTAGCATATTTGCTGTATATAACCTTATTTCCACCTGCTGTTGTAGCGGTGACTTTCTTTTTTGAATTGTATATCCAGTATTTAGATGGTAGTACATTTGGTAAGTATAGGCTTATTGTACTTCCTGTATCTAAGTAAGCATGAAATTTAATTCTACAATAGCTTTTTATATTAAGTGTAATTTCAATATATGGACTCATGGGATTAGTACTTATTACTCTTTCCATGATAACAATGATTTCATATTTTCATCTATTTTTGGTATGATGATTGGGTTATCATCAACTGTTATTTTTAAATATCCTTGACAAATTTTATAAGGACTATATTTCTCAAAAAAGTTCATTCCTAGTAGGATAGGTGAACGATCTACTCCATATAATTCATCTTTATATAGAATTATTTCTTTAGTATATTCTTTCTGATCCTCTCCTATAAGTATAAGAAGGAACTTAACATATTTTCTTAATTCAAGATTATTTCCTAAATAATCCTTAAATATATATGGTTCTGGTATTTCAAAGTCTATTAAATGATTAACAAATTTAGCATTTACATGACTTTTATCTGCTCCAGTATCTATGAGGACAAGAAGATTCTTCTTATATCCTTCTTGATTTACATATCTTGTCTTAATGTAATATTGCGAACTTGATGGTTCAGCAATACTTAAATTCTGCTTATCCTAGAGTCTTGTCTAGAGGGAAATCTTGCAATAAGATTATCTCCTTCTAAACTGACACTATTTCTTCTTATTAGTTTCCCTTCAGAATTAATTTCTCTAGCTTGTTTGTGGAAATCAAGCATTATCTGTTCTGGTATAGTAACTTCATGTCTTGGTATTTCCTAGGAGGTATATATTGTGCTAATTCCTCAAAATTCTCCTATAAGTATAAGAAGGAACTTAACATATTTTCTTAATTCAAGATTATTTCCTAAATAATCCTTAAATATATATGGTTCTGGTATTTCAAAGTCTATTAAATGACTAACAAATTTAGCATTTACATGACTTTTATCTGCTCCAGTATCTATGAGGACAAGAAGATTCTTCTTATATCCTTCTTGATTTACATATCTTGTCTTAATGTAATATTGCGAACTTGATGGTTCAGCAATACTTAAATTCTTAAGTCTGCTTATCCTAGAGTCTTGTCTAGAGGGAAATCTTGCAATAAGATTATCTTCTTCTAAACTGACACTATTTCTTCTTATTAATTTTCCATCGGAATTAATTTCTTTAGCTTGTTTATGGAAATCAATCATTATTTGTTCTGGTATAGTGACTTCATGTTCTTGGTATTTCCTAGGAGGTATATATTGTGCTAATTCCTCAAAATCTTTATGTATGATAATGTTATCAGTTATCTTTCTCAGATTGTTATGATGACTATACTAAAGCAAAAATTGATTTTATGCTTATACTAATAACCTTACTTTTTCGTAACATTTTTAAGTTTTCAATTCTATAGCATAGATTGAAACTTTGGTCAATATTTTCATCATTTAATGATATTGCATAATTTGATTTTACTGTAAATATTATCTTCTGATAGACTAAGTTTCCTATGATTGTTCCCAATAGAGTATCTATAGAATCTTGTAAGATTCTATTGTCCATACAGTATATTTCTATTGGTATGTTCATACCTTCTCTAAAGAATCATTTTACCATTATCTGGACTCCTCCAATTTCAATACACTTTAATTTGTTTTTTACATTTTTTGGGATTTTGGATAACTTTTGTTTTACCCATTCTTTTGTAATTATAGGAATTCTAGCTTTTCCTATAGTATCTTTTATATTGATAGACATTTCTTTATAATTCATACTTACAATTGTTTTATTTACTCTTGATAAAATTTCTAAGAATCCTTGATAGAATACATCTTTTTCTTGTAGGTCTAATATCTTCTTAGTGATTCCTGTGTATTTTTTAATATCAAAGGTAATTTCTTGATTTATACCTTCTATAAAGTCTTCAACTTCTTCAATTGTTTCTATTTCTATTTCTGATTGTTGTATCTCTTGATTCATATATACTATCTCCTCATAATCTTCTTCTGAAGAGGATATATTTAATTCATAAATGCTACTGCATTCACTACTTAGATCTTCAAAATATTCAATTGGTTCTATATCACTATCTTCTTGAAATTTTTTATAAATTCTAAGAGTTTTTATATTTTGTCTATCTTTCTTTTTAGGACATTGAGGGGCAATGTGTCCTTTTTCATTACAAATAAAATATCTACATTTTTTAATATTTCTTGGTTTAAATTTCTTATTCCAATTTCTTTTCTTAAAATATTTTTTGTGTGGTTTAAAATTTCTTTTCTTGAATTTTTTATAATTTTTGAATTTTCTTTTATATTTCTTATACGGTTTATATTCTTCTTATGACATCCAAATTGTTCAACTTGGCCAATATCTTTGTAATAACATAATGAATTTTTTCTTATTTTATATGCTTTTTTATTTTCTAAAATTTTTCTGCACCACATACCTATCATTCTTTTTGTAAATTCAATCCTACTTCCAAAACTATCTATTTTATCCCTTCCTCTTCTCTTAGAGGTAATAATTTTTCATATTCTTTTAATAACTTAATTCCCCATGGGAATGGTAATTTCGTAAAATAAGATCTTAATATAGGCTTATTTTCTTGATAATCTCCTTGGTTTAATATATAGTATGATTTTTCAAATTTACAAGTATATCTTTCTAATTCATACATATCACATATCTTTAAATTTTCCATTGCTATCATTCCTTGATTATATTCATCTTGTTTTCTTTCTTCATCATTAGAAGTATACTTATCTCCTAAAAATTTTGTTCTTAAGATTTTTTTCAAACCTTTTTAATATCTCCTGTATATTTTGTTCATTTAAAGTATTCCTATTATCTAATACCTCAGTTCTACCTGCTCCATACTTTATCCTTCCTTTAATAGTTTCTGGTAATTTTCTCCACCATTCAGAAACAATTCCTCTGAATGTATGTTCGATAAATCCAAAAACTGTATATGTTTCCCATTTATTAAATTATATTGCTAAATCTGTGTTTTTCATCCATGTTTCAATAGCTTTATTTTTATCTACACAGTCTGGATCTAACTATACTCCTGTTGTGTGGATTGGTTCATTATAAGATTTCATTGGGTTTATTTCTTTTATGGACTGTTTTCTTACATTTTCAGTGTATCTTTTCTGTGTTTTTCTATATTGGTAAATACCATCCTTATCAGGTATTGCGGTACCATAAGGATAATCTTGTTCTTCATCACTACTGAATTCTACTTTTATATTCTGATTTGAAGATGGATTAGTATTCATCTTTGTATTTTCCATTTTTTCAGTTAATTCTTCTAACTGTTTTTTATATTTTTCATACTCTTCACCTGTAAATTCTAAGAACTTTTGTTCCATTTCTTCTACATTTGTAATCATATATTGTTTTTCTTCATGTTTTTTCCCTTTATTATTTTCCTTTTGTGTTATCCTAAAATTTTGAGGTGGATTAATTATAATTCTATCTTTTTCTTTAAGATTTTTATCTAAAAGAGCGTTTCCTACTTGTAAATTATATTCTAGATTTTCTAATCTTTTGTGTATATCCTCAAAACTTTCATATGTGGTGTTTTTAGGTAAATAGGGATAATTAGGTTTTTTTATGTTTTTCAACCTTTTTCAAAAAAATTTCAATTATATTTTCTTCATCTACTATATTCATCATAATTTTTGGTTCGTAACATGGCTCTGATACCATTTCTTCAGAGTGTGCAGCGTAGGGGTTTAGATTTTTGAGCCAATTAAAATCTTCATAAGTAGTTAAAATATCACAATAGAATTTATAAAATTCACTATTTTTTATTAAAACTTTTTCTTCAATAATTATATTTAGTTCTCTAATTCTTCTTCTCAGGTTAAGAATTAGTTTATATATATCATTTTCTGTTTTGATTGTACTATAATTTATAGAAACATTTTTATTTTTTAATTTTGGATCTAAATATTCTGTGAAGAATCCTTTCAGATCTTCTTCGAAATAATTTAATTCATTTTCTGTTGTTTTTTTAGATCACTAAAATTTTGTATAATAGTTGGGGTTAAATTTATTAAAGATTTTTTATCTATATTTCTTTGAGAACCTGATTGAAGGTTTTTATACATTGTAGTGGCTTTGGTTGCAATTTCACAATAAGGGGTATTTTTGGAAAAGTTATTGTTCAAAGGCTATTATTTAAATGTTTATATTTTTTGGTCTAATCTTACAAAACTCTCTTTTATTTAGGCTATTTAGAGGTATTTCGTCGCTAAATCCGCTTTGGATAAATCCATATGTATATAATAATTTCTTACGAAATGTTGTAAGAATAGTCTCATGATATGGACCCACCACGAAAAAAAATTGCCAAAAAATACCCTATTGCTATATTCTGACAGCATTATGTGAAAACTTTTTCTATACATCAAACATGGCTCAATTGCTTTTTAGTGATCATTGGTCTCATTTTCCAAAAATTCTTTTTTTTCTTTTTCCAAATTTATTTTTAACACATTAGAGCATGTTTGTCTGTCATTTCTCACCTCATTTTTTGAAGAAATGTTACCGTTTATGGACCCCACTTCGCCCTTTTCTTGAAAACATTTTTTTACATACTCATTTTGAATCTCACATTCACAAAATAAAATATTTTATATGTAAACTCATAATTTTTCTCTACTTTTTAACTACATATTCTCTTAAAAATCATTAATTAAATTCATCTTACAAATAATGGCCATCAAACAGGCGCAAAACATGAGCTTAACTTCTCTCAGGCACCGTTTGATTGGCAAAACATTTCCATGGAAAATGAAATTTGGGTGGCAATTTCCAATTTTTGTGTGTTTAATAAGGGTTTATTTTCCATGGAATAGAAATTCTTGGATTTCTTGGGAGTTGCACTTTTCTTGCTTTTGTGTGATTTTCCCGGTTACTGTTGACATTTTTTATTTTATTTTTTTGGCAATGAAAATAAATTCTAAGAATTACTGTAAAAAAAATTCTCTTTAATTGACAATTTTTATGTAAAATAAAGTCAAACAAACACCAAGAGATAAATGATTTTCTTGAATTTTTTTTTGTTTCGATAATGGAAACAAATTTCATCCCCAATATCAGTAAATTGTCTTGAATAGTAATCCTGCCTACTTGATTAGTTAGGAATTTGTGATGGGAATGTAAAACATGGTCTTATTTTGATTTTATTTTATTATTATTATTATTTTTTTTTTGGTATTTAAATTTCCTTTTAGATTAGTCTTGGTTCCAAATTTACTAATGAGATGGACGAGTTTCTCAATTCATCGAAAATTTTCGTATCACTCCCTCAAAATCTTCCGTATGACCTGGATAGTGTTGCCATCCCTAAAATGGCTCTAAAACCTAAAACAACAAACGAAATTCAAAATTTAATGGCTCTAAATGGACAGATGGCAGGCTTTAATATTCTTTCCTCCAATCTCCTAACAAATCCCTTTTCATTTTGGCTTTAAACCCCTGTTTGATAGCAATTTTTCATTTTAAAAAATCAATTTTTTTATCGTTACTTTTTTATTATAACCATCAGTTTTAACTTCTTCACTCACATGTGAGATCCACTTTTCTTTCTAACGATGAAAAAATCAATTATCATAATCACTACCGATTAGACTCTAAATGTACAATCCCACGTTTGATTCTCATACTATTAAAACTCTTTATTTTTATTTTTTATTGTTTTTTATCACATTCACACATAAAATATATTGCGTGTACCCAAAATTTTTTCCCACTTTTCAATCATCCATTCTCCTAAAAAATATTATTCAAAACTCATGTTTTTGAAAAGAATGGCCACCAAACAAACAGGGGCTAAACTTCTGCTTACTAGTTTCAAACGCATTAAATCAGGTATTGGAAATGCTGCCCTCATAATTATCATTACCATGCAAATCTTCATGAGCTAAGATAATAATAAGCAGATTGAAAATGGTGGCAACAAAAGACAACAATGAAGATTATAAGCACCCATCTGTATATCATCATTTACAATCATATGGGGGCCTCTCTCCTTTTTCATTTTTATTGAATGGAGATCACTACATTTGAGAGGAAATTGTTGGAAATGATCGGATGATCCATCCTTATTTCCAAAGTGACCTTTGACCGCCTTTTTAATTAAAAAAAAATCGAATTTAAAACTTAAAATTCCAAAATACCCCTCGGCTCTCACAAAACCGAATCTCACAAAACTGAAAAAGCAAGGTTCGAGAAGTTGCTATCCATCGCCGACAAACAGTCTTGTTAAGGTAACCGTTAATTGGTTGGATTAATGTTTGGATTTTGGTTAAAGGTGTGAATGATTTATTTGTTGGAGATTTTTTCAATATATTTTTGTTTATATAAGTAAAATAGGGTTTATATAGTGTAAAAAATGGTTAGTTTTTTTAATTTGGAAGCTTTCCTCGTCGGAAATAGTGATTTTCCGGCGAGAAAGCTTGAAGAAGGCCGGCTGCTAGTGCAGCCGACATTTTTGGCTTGAACCCGACTGTTAACAGTCGGGTAACATACCGACTGCAGTCAGCTTGATAGTCGGCCCAAACCGCGTGGGCCGATTGTCAGCCCATTTTTTTTATTTTTTTTTTGCCCAAAATTTTTTTTCACATATAATTGGATAATTTAATTTTAAATAATTTTTATTATTTGGTTTTAATAAATAATAAATTATTTAGTTTGTCAAATTTAAATAAAATTTTTACATTTAATTTTTGTTTTAATATTTTTTTTCATTTTTGGTAAATAATAATTTGAAATAATTGTTGGGAAATTTTTAATTGTAATTTGAAATAATTGTAGGAAATTTAATTTTAATTTTTATTATTAGTTTTTGATAAATAATATTATTTTCATTCATCGAATTTAAATATTTTTTGAACTTGAATTGATTAAAAAAATTGTGATAATTGGGAAAAATTGACATTATTGATAATAGGATAAAAAAATTCACATTATTGATGATTTTAATTATTATGAATTTGCGTTTTGCATATTGTAGTTACAATTTCGTTCGTTAAATTTTCTGTTATTACTATTATCACTTGTACAATATTCTAACATTTTGAATTTTTACAGGATGGATTATCATCTTGACGTAGAGTTGAGACAGATGTCAGGCAAAGCTACGTGGAATAGTAGCTTGATAGTTTCACAGCTATGTTAGAGCTGTTTGATGATCAGCATGCTGATATACTGCGCCAGTCCATCCTGTGGCCCTTGTACCCGTTGAGAGATCTGCAGTACTCGGGTCAGATTATTGATGCACTTCTATGTCGATTGCTGAGTCTAGTCGACAGCGATGCCCTCCACTTCGTAATCGGGGGTAAAATCGCCAGTTTTTCGATGTTCGAGTTTGCTCTAATCACGGGATTAAAGATTACGGGCGATAAAGCAACTGGTGATGGGACTCTGAGAAGAAATAGGCTTCATGACGCTTACTTCGAGGGACAGGCTACTGTGCTTCTTAGACAACGGTTGGACGCAATCAGGAGGTGTAATAAGATGTTAGACATACTGAAGTTAGGTCTGATCTACATCCTTGAGAGCGTGGTGCGGTGTGACCATAAGAAGATTGCGATCGACCTCTTTCATCTGGAGATCGTTGACGACATCGACCGTTTCAACGACTATCCATGGGGTCGGAGATATTTTGAGGACACTGTACACGTCTTCACCAGATCGCACTCGAACTCGAAGGGAGCCATGCATAAGTACGACACATATGAATTGCCCCTGACGGTGCAGGTAAATAGTTAATATAATGAATGTTAAAATTATTTTCATATTAAATTTATATATAATAATTGTATGTGTTGCAGGTTTGGGCGTATAAAGCCGTCCCCATATTGGGTGCCCGCTTTACGAGGTGAGGGGAGACATGCTGCCCTCGAATGCACTATTGAAGAGCATCTCGATCGAAGGATGTCCCACTGGGAAATAGTTATCGGCTATCCTCGACGACCCTCAGGTGAGTATTATGCATTTGTAATTTATATTGTGCGTGATTTAACATATGATTGCATTATCGTTAACTAGTTCAAATGTTAATATGTCAACTTCAAGTTATAACTGAGTTGACACCGTCGATGGAGAATGAGGCTCAGGGTCTTGTGCGTGAATTAGGCGTTTTGCACACTCAAGACGACCATATGTCTGGTCCGATCAGATCCACGATCGAGATTGGGTGAGCGAATTGAATAAAATCTATTGATTACCGTTTTGTATGAGTTAGCGTTTACGGATTAAGTTAATAATTTGTAATGTTATTGCTTGTGTAGGAGCGTGATCCAGTTGATCGACGATCACCTCCGTCGAGGGCATCACCACCTCCGTCGAGGGCATCTCCTTCGCCTCCCCCATCCAGAGACCTTTCATGTGGATCTCCTGCACGTAGTCAGGGGCACTATTTTGATGATTTGTACGCCCATCTTAACAGATTTATAACGGGCAAGTCGACGGGCTGCGTCGAGAGATGGTAGAGAGGGTTGATGATCTGGGACGACAATTGGTAGGAAGGGTCGAAGGTTTGTCGAATGAGATTGCAGCACTTCGAGGTGATATAGCCGGTAGGCGATGGGTTGACGGAAACGGTGATCGAGAGGATGAAGGGATGGGGGTGATAGAGATGGGGGTCTCCTGCAGTCATACATACACGATGATGATGCATGGAAATCGTTTATTTTATCCGTGAAGCGCGATGGGACTAGAGCAGTAACGGAGAGGGGGGCCCGTCAGGGAGGGAAATGGTGGAAGATGTGGGAGTGGTCCCGTCGGGGACGGAGACGGTGGCAGATGAGGGAGTGGTCCCGTCGGGGATGGAGACCGTGGCAAATGAGGGGATGGAGGAGGTGGCGAGCCTTGGGGTGGAGGAGGTGGCAGTGCATAAGGCAAAAAAACATGCTGTTGACATGCCGGAGACGGTGGTCGACAAGAGGCCGAGAGTGCCGTCACAGTACGTCGTCTCTCCCTTCACGGCTGAGGCGAAGAGGAGGAGGTTCGTCGATGGGACGTACCCCAATCTGTTCCAGGAGGTCGACCATGTCAAGTGGAAAGCATTCGAGGTTGAGTGGCGAAAAATGTTGCCCCGGTAAGTATTGTATGATTTAGTAGACTACGAGAACTCGTATATTCTTCGTTTAACGTTTTTTTCTATTTTATTTCCAGAGTCACGCACATGATAGCCGAAAGGAAGATATTGGACGTATACAAGTGGTTTCATGATATCACCACTCAGGGGGCTTGGCTCACCGACGATGTAAGTGAAGTGTTATTATTACTTTTTGTATACATTATGTTTAATTTGGTAAATGAAATAAGTATTTATATCTTTGTTTTCCTTGATTTAGCACATCGACATGGTCATGAACTTGTTGCGCTATCGAGTTGAGAGATATCCACAAGCCTTGCCGCATAATACCAAACACCGAGTTCTTCCGTGCCGTTACCATTAAGTATCAGTCTCTCCAACTTCTAGGTAACGAGTACGTGCTTCCCATGTATATACTCGAGTGGGTCATCGGGCTGTCATTGAGTGTTGGGGGAAAGCCATGGGAGGGTTGTACGCATTTGTACATTCCAGTTATCGCGAATCAGTACTTATTGCACTGAAGATCGTGTTCCCTGATTCAATGATATATGTGTACGACCCTGATCATTCATGTCTGACACAAGGACAGCTCAAGCAGATCTTAGAGCCGGTGACTGTGATAGTTCCTATAATGGCTAGACACGCGGGCTTGACTGTGGATGACAAACTAGCCATCGTGCGAGACACGACGACTATGAGACAATATATATCGTAAGTCTTTGTAATCTTTTTTTTTATTTAGTAATCAATTCGTACGTAATTGGAACCGAACTAACACATATTTGTTCATTTGCAGGGACGACTGTGGAATTTTCGCAATCAAATACATAGAATTTTTGAGTATAACATATAAGGTTAATGAAATCAACTAGTCATGGAAACAAAATTGGCGAAATAAGTTAGCGTGTGATTTATACGAATTTAATTGTGATCCATAAATTATTTGTAAATATTTTTTGTAATTAATATTTATAATTATATTTTGTGAATATTTGTAACTATTTTTCGCAATTGTTTGTAACGATTCATGTAAATACTGTTTATTTCAATGTAAACACTATTCATTTCAACGTAAATACTTTTCATTTCAATGGAAATACACAATGCTCTAACTGTCATTTAAGGAAACTTGACTTGTACAAAATTGGTGAGTATGTCATACTGATTTGCACCTATTACACCTACGCGGTCGGAAAAACTCTCCAGTAGATGGTATTTTAGAAGTACTTGAACATTCAGGAACACGTGGTTCAATGAGAGGTGGCGACAATGTATTGAATGGGCGAATATGATCGGGAACTTCCCACTCGGCTTCGTTTGGAAGCAAAAATATGGTTTCAACATACGCAGCTCTCCAATTTTCAGCAATGTAATAAGGAGAGCACAATGTTCTCGCTGCAAATCCTCGATACATAACCACTGCAACTGCATGCTCACATGGAAAACTCTCTAACTGAAATTGTTTACAAGTGCATGTTCCATCATTTAAATCTACCATATATGTCGTATGACGTGCACATTCCACATAGAAGTGCGACTCGTCTAGTGGTTCGACATTTAAATTTCTCGCAGCCTCTGCAGCCTTGAAGAGCTTTACCTCTTGTGCTGGGGCTAGCACGCTTGTGCAATTATGTGATTCCGCACATCGATCGTGAAACCACTGCTGCAGCTTCGTATGGATATTCTCAATCAGTGCGAGAATGGATAACTCTCGATCCCTCTTAAATAATGCATTGAGAGACTCCGCGTTGTTCGACGTCATCATGTTGTATCGACATCCTGGAAAATATGAGCGCGCCCAATGTTCAATCCCCATTTTCGTTAGATAGTCTCATATCGGGAATGATTTTCTTCCTATTTCAATCATGTACCTATTACACTCTTCAATACTGTAAGCTTTGACCGCCTTCCTAAACAATGAAACGATGTCTTTGTCCCGATACCTGGTCTTCAAGTTGCCTTGTATATGGTACATGCAATACCTATGATGTGCATCGGGAAAAATTTTAGTAATACCATTTATCATAGACTGTCCCTGATCGGTGACAAATGCAAGGTTTTCGACTTCTCCGATTACTTCCCTGAGCTTTGTAAAGAACCAACGCATCGACAGATCATTCTCGTTATCAATTATGTCGAATGCAAGAGGGTAAATTTGAATGTTGGCATCTTGACATGTACCAATAATCAACTTGCCTTGGTATTTGGATTTCAGAGTTGTACCGTCGACTAGAATTAGGGGTCGCATAACATTTCGAAATCCCCGAATACATTGTCCAAGAGCCGTAAAGAAGAATTTGAAGCAGTTATCGGTCTCCGTCTCAATAAAAAATGCCGAGCCAAGATTAGTTTTCTCCATGTTATGGCAATACCTGACCAATTTAGCATAGCTTTCCTCTGCCGAGCCCATTAAATCCTCCAATGCGCATTCTTTGGCCTTCCAGGCCTTCTGGTAGCTCATAATTACTCCGTACTCTCGACAAACATCGTTAATGATGTCCGATGCTCTGTAGATTGTCCGTGGATCCTGATACTTCTGCATTATCTGTCGACCAATAAACCAAGCTCGGGTTTGCCTGTGATCATTGCGACAAACTCCCACTTCAGAAGTATGTTCTCGTGTATAACTGCGAATTACGAAGCACTCATTCGTGTCCATCTTCTTTGCTCACAAACGTCAACTGCAACTATCATTTACGCATGATAGCGTCAACAATGACCTATTCGATTTTTTCACTCTAAACTCGAAGTTGTATTTCACTGCAATTAGGTGCACGACTTCTTGCAAATCTTTCTTCGTTTCAAACAGTTGCTCGACATACAAATCCTCATTATCAGGAACCACACGTAAGGAGTTAGAGGACGGTTCACTCGATCTAGCCCCCGAGGTGCCACCCTACTCATGTCTCTGTCGGGATAAAGCAATCAAGTCCTCGTTTGTAAAAGTATTTGCATTTTCATTCTCGTTGTCACGAGCAGCGGAGGGGATTCTGTATGCAACTATCTCTGGAATAACCACATCATCTTTACGAGTTATCTCCACCTTATCCCAAAATCATTAGCATTGTGATTCCCACCTCCCGAGTCTACTTGTTCATTTTCGACGACATCCTTCCTTACTAAAGTCACGCAAAGAGGAGTCGTGTGCTTATTGTTCAATTCAATCAGATAATTCACTTCGTCAACAGAAGAAATCATTATAGGTGGAACGGAATTGATGCATGCTCGCTGAATTTAAATTTAAATTTCATGTTGTACTGAGAAGAATCAACATTCAACTTGTTCTGTAAATCATTATAGAGTTCTGCATACGATGTACCTGATGATATGAAAATTGCGATACTACCACATTTATCACTTGTCCATTTTCATACCCATTGATCTCTTTCGTCCAATTCGAAATCACCAAAATAACAAACTGGGACTACAACCATATCTGCATGTCGAAATAAAATTTTTAATTACAAGAAAAATATCAACAGTAATAAAAATAACCCAAAAAGGGGGAAAAACAGTTGACAAACAGCTGACTGTTTAAACCGACTGTTAAACAGCCGATCAAACAGTCTGCCAAACAGTCGGTTGGCTGATTATTTAGTGTTAAACAATCGGCCAAACAGCCGACTATTTTTTCGACTAGTCAAACAGTCGATTCGCCGGCGTCGGCATAAATATGCAGATGAATTTTTTTCGTTCAAATACTTAAAAAATTACAGATCTATTAAATTTTTTTTATCTACTAATCATTAAATGTCTAAATATAATTTATCAATTTAAACATACAATAATTTAACGAAAACAAGATTAAATTTGCGTATATAAACTTACCAAACCGACAAGATTGATGTTCACAAATTTTTTGACTTCTGATTTCGATAAATTTTAAGTTGAAGCAGATGAATGATGAGATTGTTTTATTTATCTGTGTTGGAGTAAACAGATAAAAATGTAAGAAGTGTTTGATTTTTATTTGTTAAGTGAAAGGGTATTCATGTCTTTTAAAAAAATCAACTTTTGTAATTGTATAATTTATTTAAGGGTATTTTTGCCTTTAAACATTGGATAGGTCATTTTCATAATATCCCTTTGTTGAGAAGTCAATGTGGAATTTAAATGATTTGATTAGGTTAATTTTAAAAGTACCCCCTACATTTGATATTCATGTCAGCAATCTGTTATTTTCCAAGAAAACAACTTTGTTTTGTAGCTGTTCAAATTTTTTACGCTCCTTCGCCAGGAAGAATTTGACACCCTTATTGATCAATACTCATGTGAAAAAAAAAAAAAAAAAACCCAAAAAATTGTGAGAGATCTGTCATGGAGGGTGTCAAACCCTCCATTGCCACATAGTAGAATTAAGAACCTTACTACATGTATATCAAGATTTAAATAATGGATCGCATAATGTCACATATCGCTCTATTATTTGCCAAATTAAAATACAGTCAACTTATTCATTCAATCTTTTCCCTCCATATCATTTTATATAATCCCACATGTACAATTTTTATATAAAAGTAGCATAATGACCATAATCCCAGAATTAATTCTTCCATTTATGCTTGGCCTATATTTATAAATACTCCAATAATTTTTTATCCACATATTTTGAAAGACTCAAAATATTATCTACTTGTCTACAACTCATTTTTATATATTTACAATTTAGACCGATTATAAACACTTTCCATACATGCTCATCTTATACTTCGTAGGCACAATTAGTCTACGGAATTCCCAGTTCCAAAACTTTCAAGTACTCGTTACAAAATTGAAAATGAACATAGAAGCACACTAGTGAAACTTAGGTAGTGGTTGGTTTGCATTTTCATTTTTTATTTTCATTTTCAAAACGATTTTTAGTTTTTCCCGAAAACGGCCATTTTCCGCGTTTTGAGCATTTGCGACATTTATAACTGAAAACGCTGAAAACGATAAAAAGTCATATTGCGTTTTCAGTTATAAATTTTAACTCGTTTTCGAAAACGACGGATCAAATGCATTTTCCGCGTTTTCGAATACGAAAAATGGAAACCAACCACGGCCTTAGCTTCTATATTCTCTTTTATGATTATACATCAAAACGGAAGCACGTGAGCAAAAAATCCCCGACTTCCCAAAGATTGTTCAGTGCCCTCTGAAGTTTTGTTTGTTTATTGCAATCTCAAAGCCTTTATCCAGTCAATTTCAACTTGGAAATCACCACGACCAGATCTAGCATCAGGAATTCCACCTAGTGCATTGACAGACAACGACATGCCTACAACTTGTGAAGGGTTCATTTCTAACTTTGCGTCTATAACATTTCCTCTCCATGTTGGCAGATATCGAGCAAGAGGAATCTGCACAAGCAGGTATTGACATTGTAATATCCACAGCATTAATATTTCATGCCATTTTATCCAAAATTCATTGCAGTCATGCTGCCGCGAGTCAGCAGATGAGCAACGTTTAAACTAGACTCTAACAATGTGACTGTAGTCCGAACAGAAATCATATTTTATAACCAAAACAGCGAAACTTTTTTGCAGGATGCCTATACGCCGTTTTCAAAAATAAGTTCCAAGAATTTCTTTTTCTTACTATATACATAAGTTGCATTCTCTAACAAAATTACAAAATCAATCTCAGGATATAATAATAATAATAAAAGGGTTCGATTGCAAACAATGAGGTGCATCCAAATTGTGTGTGTGTGTGTTTGGCGGGGGGGGGGGGGGGGGGGTGTGTGTTAGACAACAACCTTCCATTCCTGTTCCCAATTCTCATAAAAGTACCAGCAATGTTGATTGATATTAGCAATGATGAAGGTTCACCCAGTTCTCTGTATAAATCTGCATTAAAATTTGATGAAGGCTCAATCAAGATTTCTTCATCAGTTTTCAAGTATTTAATTGTTTTACGCCTTGAGTAATGCTATGTAACACCGTTAGTGTTTAGCACCAATCTATGTGGCATTCAATGATGGGCCTAATTTAACAGATCTCATATCCCGACATTTAATTAGACCTATCATTTAATTCCACATGTTGTCATGTAAAATGGTGCTTGCAACATGGCATTATTCTTTCTATTCGAAAGTTTAGCATCATTGCAAACTACGTAACATAAATGATAGGTCCAATTTAATGGGTCCCACACGTGTTACCACATAGAATTATGCTAAACACCAGTGGTACAACATAGCATTATTCTTTCTACTAGCAAGTTTAGCAACATTGCGAGCTTCAAGCACTCAAGGCAAATCTTGGGCATATTCCGTTGAGTTAGGTAGCATTTGGAGTACTCACTGTTGAAATATAGCATCTCCCATTTCCTTTAAGTTTTAGTGCTAATGCATCGTATCCATCCAAATCAATGAAGCCATCAAACTACAGGGGCAAAAAATGGATACGGAAGTCATTATAAAGCAAAAGATGACAACCAAATGAAATATGTTCTAAGTCGGTTTGTAGCATATTTTTCCTTTTAGCATGAACACTAGAAAATTCGCTAACAAATTGCTGACAAAGCCAAAACCTTAATTTCTCTAAATGTTCAAGGAATGACATGAACATTAAGATTGAGAGGGTTGTTGCATTAACTTAATTGCAAATTAGGTCTTAAGTTTCACCAGTCAAACTTTAGAAGTGTGACCCTTGATCTGCAGATGAGCAGGAAGTTTACGAATATCATGCACCTTTTTAGACCGCATTCCACAAAAGCCACTTCGAGTTATGTTCCATCTTGAACTCTCACTGACATCCAAAGATAGGTTTCCAGAAAATAACCGTGACAGAAATTAAAAATAATGAAGGTTCAGCAATTAAAACAAATCTGCATAAGATGATGATAAACAGGAGTTTTAATGCCAGAACTTACTTCAAGAGTTGAGTACTGAAGTGGTATTCAGAAAAGTAGTTGTATTAAAGTCTTAATTGTCTTTGGCTTGTGGACATGCACATACAGATATATGTATATATACATATACATGTATTTATGTATGTATACACCAGAATGCACTTCAAGAGTTGAGTACTGAAGTGGTATTCAGGAAAGTAATTGTATTAAAGTTTTAATTGTCTTTGGCTTGTGGACATGCACATACATACATATATAGATATATAGACACGTACTTGGACATAGTTATCCCACAATCTAAGTTGCACATACATGAACATCTCCGACACGACACAAACACGTTGACACATAAATTTTCTAAATAGTAGGGCACGTCCATTTAAATTCTTGAAAATTTTAATTGCGCACACACACAAATATAAATATAAATATATATTACAATTTTTAATATAAGACAAACATATGGCATGCAGACGGTTGCCTGAGGAGTGTTTCTAAAGCATCCCTTGAGTGTCAGTAATTGAAACAATATAAAAAAAAATTGGGACAACAGAGCGTGGGTTTTGGATACATGGCCTTGAGTGTCGAGATCCTACAAGACACATATCGACATAGACACGTTGTCATAGTAGAAGTGTCCATGCGTCATAACCCACTGCAAATAAAATTGGAAGACAAAACCAAGTATTCAAATTAAAGCACTTTTAATGATGATGATGGAAGGTACAGCAACTACAATTCGTTTCAAAAACAAAGAACTAAGAAAGGAAAGTTTAGGGGGTGTTCTCTTTGTGTTTCAAATTTCAGTTTTGTGTTTTGAATTCATTTTGAGTTTTATGTTTTGAGTGTTTGTTTTGAAATTGTTGAAAATGCGTTCTTTTTGTTAGTTTCTCAAAACAAAAAAAAATGATTTTTTTTTTTTTTTTTTTTTTAAATTTTGAGAATCACCACAACACCACCTCAAAATACCAAAAAAAATTTAATTTTTTTTTGAAATTTTGAGAATCACCACACCACCTCCTCAAAAAAAAAAAATAACAAATAAATAAAAAAATGTGTTTCCCGCGTTTTCAATTTTTTCAAGTTTTACACTAAAAACGCCCAAAATGACAAAAAGTCGTTCTGTGTTTTCTTCACAAAATTTTTTTTCGTTTTCGAAAACGGGAAAGAGAATACGTTTTCACCGTTTTGAAAAATCGAAAACAGAAAACGGCCCGAAAACGGTAAAGAGAACAGGGCCTTAACTTTTCATCATAGTTCTTATGTGATTATAGCTAGATACTGGCATATAAATAAGATGAAAAGGAGAAAAATTGGGAAATCTCATACATACACGCATCATGTATAGTAACAAGGTTAGAGAGAGAATTACTGACCAGTACCACTTGATCCATTTCCAGACTCTTTTATCTCCAATGATGCAGATGACAAGCCTGGAAAGTTATATTAGATAGTTATACAAGTCCCTTTCATTTCTTTTTCTTTTAAAATAATTCTTGTGGCATATACTGCCGCACTATACACAGTAGCAATGCCGACATCATGTAGAAAATGCAAAGTTATATTTGATCATTATACGAGTCCCTCGCATTTCCTTTTCTTTTAAAATAATTCATGTGGCATATACTGCCGCACCATATATAGTAACAATGCTGACATCATGTAGAAATGCAATATAGCTTTGACGATCTGCCTTTGTTTCAAAAATTGTTTCTTCAACTTTTTGTCTTACATTTAAATGACTAGAAAATAAAATAATCTTAATATCTTTATTCATCGTACTTTCTAGTTTCTACATTTAATTTTTTAAGAAAAATGATAACTGTTCTTTTTATCTTTTTTTAACATGAGTATAAAGTGCCTTCTTATATTCACAAGGTAATACTACATTGATTATTGAAGAAATTTGTTAGGGCTTATGGTCATAAAGCAAATAAAAAAGAAGCATATCAAAATCATAACTCCGATGGTGCAGAAAGTAACATAAAGATGCTGCTATTCATTCATAACACTCATATTAAAACTCATAAATGACGTAGACAAATCCGTACTATCCTTGGACTAAATAACAATATATACAGAAAATTTCTCAAGCCAAATTTTAGTTTTGTACTGTATATTTGTTCGTTATACGAGTCCCTGAGCATTTCCATTTCTTTTATAATAATTCTTGTGGCAGATACTGCAGCACCATACATAGTAACAAAACCGACATCGTGTAGAAAATGCAGTATTATAATTTCAGTTAAAATTTCAGCATCAACCAATATTTTGTTGAAACTAATGCAATCTTCCACTGGTTGATTTCTCATGCATGCATAATCGCGTGTATAGGTAGAGATTTATAAAAAGGGGCAGAAATGTAATGTATTTTGTTTTAGATACATTAACATGGGATTGTGCAGTATGAAAGGGCAAGATTAGTCACTTGACCTGTCTAGGTCATTGCACTTTCTAGAATTCAGATTCAGGCAATAGAGATATCTAAGTTTCAAATCTACATTACCTCCATATTCAGAATCTGAATACAAATGCCACCTTTTAAGCTCCTCTTTTGAATTAAAATTGAAAATATACTTTTCACTTGGTGGAACTAAGTTTTCAGCATTCCATACTAAAGCTGCAAGATGACAACAAAATGATTACAGGATGAAGGTGGTGAATGTACTTGTCAGAAAACTCGGTCAATAACTGAAGAATGAAAAGAAAAGTGCTATGAAATGCCATTTTATATAGATGTTTTATTTATTTATTTTTCAAAAGAAGGCAGAAGAGACTATAATTTGCGGCATCACTCCATTCCATCTGGATGCCTGTCCAGGAACCTATCAAATTATTAGATGGCAATACCGAGGACTGATATCACTTGAGTATAGTGTGGTATAATGTTAAATACATAGATCTCTCATAAATTCATAATCTAGATTGTACACAGGTGATACTAATTTTCCATTTTACGAGATACAAGCAATTTTCTAATAGACCAACCAACCACTTTCAAAAGTCTGGGAAGATGAAAGAAGCACCTGAACGACCTCCACTTTACAATCCTTCTGGCGAACCCAAAAGATGAAAAAGTGGATGCCCCCTTCAGTTGAATAAAAAGTTGATGGTACCGAAACAAAATTTAACTACCCATGCCATTTGTTTGCTAACACATTTCCTGAGGCTTTTCAGTATTTAAAATACAGATTAACAAATTTTAGAGCCGTAAAAATGGTGCAGTCCAAATCCTTCCAAAATAGGAAAGGAGTTTATTTATTAGAAGACCAACAGAAGTTCATTTTTCTTTTCAGATATATCCTAAGCAAAATTTACTCAGCCTATTAATTACAACTTTAATTCAAAAAACTTAAACAATTTTACATCCGTAAAACAACAACAGATAAATCGAGAAATGTCACCGGTAAGGAGTAAATAACTTCATTACCAAGAATATACTGAAGATTAAAAAAAAAAATCAAAAAGTTTAATTGGATGACGAGGCAATGATCGAAAGATACCTCTTTTAGTCGCATTGAGAGAAGCTTGCAGCAGAGCACGAAACCTTGACATTTATAGAACTTCTAATTTTTATATAAATTCGAGGATTAAACTTCACAGACTAAATTGAAATATACATTTAATGCTTCAAAGTAAATACGTATACACAAATTTATACGTGTATCACCTGCAATGGAAGTAGAAGCTATAACAGCAACCAATTACTGTATTATTGTCACTGAAAATAAAAAGGAACCGGTGAAGAAGAAGAAGCCAAAACGACAAGAACGGACACCGTTTGCAAATGAGACTGTTCTCAGTTCATATTTAGAAAAATTGCAGCCACCACCTCCAACTTTTACCTGTTTTGCATCCCAGTCTCCCACATTTATTTATTTCTTAGTACTAGTCTTCGTCTCTTTCGTTGCACGAGTATTGTATTTATTATGTTATTATTAGTGTGGAATGTGTAGAATTTATATTATTCAAAAATTGTCAATACTGGTGCATTTCTTTACCCATGGGACAATAATCACCGGAGTGCATGATGTTGGAACTTGGAAGTTAGAACAATAATTTGATTTTAGCACCAGCACCACTATGAATCTTCATGTTAATTTATAAATGTTTTTATGGTACATCTATATGATAACGTTGTTCCTCACGAACTTCCAAAGGTTTACCACCTTACCAATAGTATCAATGCTGTGGTATAATTTTCTACTCATTTTGAATGAAATGTGCAATAAAATTCTTCAACGAAAACTATTTGGAGAAGTTAATTCATGATAATGCAAGGATAATCACAGGTTTTCCCTGATTGTGCTGGTTTGGATCCTTAATTCTTTGCCCCTATTGCGCATGATTTTGATCCGTAATTCTTATTCCTAAAATTTTATATGATCTGAAATGAATTTGTGGAAATGGTGAACCCAACATCACTCATTTTTACAAGAACTTCTAAGCTACATGGATAGTGACATAAAAAAAAAGTCGAACATGGTGATTTAAAGCTACTAATAATTCTTTATTTCTTTTAAAAGGTCAATACGAAAGAAAGACCCAATTAAATCAAAATTCAAAATATTCATTGAACGTTATTTTGGCTTAGATCGAAAATTAACACTTGAAATTGGAAAAAATTAAAATTAAAATTGTGTTTTATCTAACTTTTGAGAGTTATAATCTATGTGCTATTTGATTATAATCTATGTTATGTTATATTCGTAAGATAGAAATTGCAATATTTGTTATTTGAATTTTTTGGCATAGGTCGTATGGCAATGAATCATTTAAGATATTTATTGACTTTGAGTAATTTTTTTTGATATTTTACATTGCGTTGTATGATATTTGATTTTAATTTATATAACTATTTGTTAAAATTAGTAGCTGAGAGAGATGGAGGCCAATGCGGTCAGTGAGGAATTTGAGATATTCATATTTGTAAAAGAGACTCTGTGCACAGTCACCTCCACTGTAGTATTTTTTCTTTCTCACACACTACTTCACATCATCCAATTCAACTGATAAAGAAAAGAAACAGAATAATTTAACAAATTAAACAACAATAAAATTACAGGCAAAAATAAAAAAAAAGTTATTATAAAGTTTTAAAATTAAATTGAAATAATTAGAAGTAAAAATAAATATTATTTAATTAAAATTGAAAAAATTGCGTTATAAACGAAAAGAATTAAAAAGAATTTTAAATTTAAAAAAAAACATTTATAATATGAAGAAAAAAGAAATTTTAAAAAAAATTTCAAAAAAATATAATAAAACAAAATAAAAGAAAGTTACGAAAATTAAATAAAGAATTTAGTTACTTTTGCTTTTTCATTCCCAAACTCTCTTTTCTTTTGGTATCTATCGTTAGCACATTTTTCTAATTGACAACTTTGCTTCTTCTTTTCCGTCTCACGTTACTTACCATGTCCAAAGCTGTGAAAACTTGTACTCAACACATAAAAAAATTCAGAGTTAATTCTCCCTCAAGTTTTGTGCTTGATTTTGTCCTTTAAAAAATTTCTCTCCGAAGTTCATTTTGTTGTCAAAAACGTCGTTTATCAAATCCCATTCTGATAATAGCCTATGCAATAATTGTTCAAAATTGTCAACAATAGAGATTTTCAAATACGATGTGAATTTAACTTAAATTATTTAATATTTGCTTCTCATGATCTTACACGTGTTAAAAATTCAAGAATTTTTATTTCTTGCTCTTAAAAAGTTGGAGCTTTGTTAGTTAACTGGGTTTACTTGCCAGTATCTATTTTAAATTTATTCCATTTTAAGTGTCTGGTTTCTTTTTGGCTACCCACGATTTTTTACATTTTAAAAATTAAGAATTTCTGTTTCTTTCATACAAGTTAGAGCTTTCTTGGTTTTGTTGTGGGCATATCTTTTATATATATTGCTGGGTTTTGTTCTTCAGTGCTCCTTGTGATTTTGCAGCTTAAAAGTTAAGAACTTCTATTTCTTGCACGCGAAAGGTTTAATCTTTGATAGTTTAGTTTAATATTGATACAAACACGATGTGAATTTAACTTAAATTCTTTAATATTTGCTTCTCATGATCTTACACGTGTTAAAATTTCAAGAACTTTTATTTCTTGCTCTTAAAAAGTTGGAGCTTTGTTAGTTAACTGGGTTTACTTGCCAGTATATATTTTAAATCTATTCCATTTTAAGTGTCTGGTTTCTTTTTGGCTACCCACCATTTTTTACATTTTAAAAATTAAGAATTTCTATTTCTTTCATACAAGTTAGAGCTTTCTTGGTTTTGTTGTGGGCATATCTTTTATATATATTGCTGGGTTTTGTTCTTCAGTGCTCCCTGTGATTTTGCAGCTTAAAAGTTAAGAACTTCTATTTCTTGCACGCGAAAGGTTTAATCTTTGATAGTTTAGTTTAATATTGATAGATAGAGTTTGATTCTTTTCCACGCTTCGCATTCTAAAGGTTCACATCTGATGCTTGAACAGCTTTTTCATGATTGATATTATGTTCTTCCTTGTGATGATCAATATTTTGAAGAGAAGCCGGGGAGTTAGAGGCACGTAATAGATAGGTGTTGAACATAGATTGCTCCGTGCACGGAGTGTTCGCTCTCCATTCATGGAGAGTGCACTCCCTGTTCGAATTTTTTTTTCCCTTTTTCTCTTTTCTTTTCTTTAAACTAAGAACTCCAACCTCCTGGTTTTTAGAGAAATTTTAAGGTTGTCATTTTTTACAAAATTTTAGTCAAATTTGATTGAAAATGTATCAATGAACAAAAATCAGTAGCTTGCAACCAAACACTTTGAACAGTGAATGTGCACTGTAAATGCAGGTAAAAAGATATATAAAAAAAAATGAAATGTCACTGTATCAATCAACAATACGACGTTGTTTTTACTCCATGATGCGAAAAAAAAAAAGATTTTGCTATAGTGTAATAAAATAGAATAACTAACTGTTGCTAACGACAGTAACTTCTCATTCTCTTTTTTATATAGCGGGGAGAAAAGAATTAAAAAGAAATTTAAATTGATAAAAAAATAATTATTTATAAATAATAATAATAATAGAAAACAAATTTTTATCTCCATGCATGGAGACTAATGTCTCCGTGCACGGAGATATTTAATTTTTTTTTTTTTTTTTTTTTTTTTTTTTTTTTTTTTTTTTTATTTAATTTTTTTTTTTTTTTTTTTTGTATTTGCATTGTTTAGTTTACAATATATATTCGATTTAAATTTGTTTTTAATTCTTTTCTCTTCAATTTTTTTAACTTACAAGTAACTTTTTCGTTAAAACTGAAAAATTAAATTTTATTTGGAAGAGAAAAGAATTAAAAAGAAATTTAAATTGATAAAAAAAATTATTTATAAAGTTAAAAAAAAACATGCACGGAAAGTTTTCGTGCACGAAGAGTTAGAGAGATTTTTTTTAAGCTAATATATTTTTACATAAAATAAATAACTATAATGATTTTTTTTTATTACACTTAAAAAACTTGAAGCAAATTTTTTACTTATAACTAACTCTTTACATTTTAAAAATATATTGAGCTAATTTTTTTTATTGAGCACGGAGTGAAAAAATGAGACTTGGTGGGAAGTATGGAAAGTTGCGCGCTGCAGTAAATTTGGAGGTACACTGTATAATAAAATATATACTAAGACAAATGTTGTCGTTTTTGCTCCTTCACTTTAAAAAAATAAAAATGCTACAGTGAGATAAAATGGATTAAAACATTTTTCACTTCAACAGTATCTCCACATTCCCCTTTTTATTAGTCTCCATGCAAGGAGACAGTGTCTCCCTGAACGGAAGAATTTTTTGTTTTTTTTTGTTTTTTTTATATTTGCATTGTTTAGTTTACATTATATATATATATATATATATATATATATATATATATATTCAATTTAAAATTCTTTTTTTTTATTTTCTCTTCAATTTTTTTAACTTACAAGTAACTTTTTCGTTAAAAGTGAAAAATTAAGTTTTATTTGGAAGAGAAAAGAATTTTAAATTGATAAAGAAAACAATTATTTATAAAGTTAAAAAAAAAAACATGCATGGAACCTACGAGTCTCCATGCACGAAGAGTTAGAAAGATTTTTTTTTTAAGCTAATATATTTTTACATATAATAACTAACTACAACGATAATTTTTTTTTATTACACTTAAAAAACTTGAAGCAATTTTTTTTACTTATAACTAACTCTTTACATTTCAGAAATATATTGAGCTAATATTTTTTTATTGAGCACAGAATGAAGAGACAAGACTTGGTTTGAAGTATGGAAAGTTGCGTGTTGCAGTAAATTTGGAGGTACGCTGTATAATAAAATATATACTAAGACAAATAGCTTCGTTTTTGTTCCTCCACTTGAAAAAAAATAAAAATAAAAATGAAACAGTGAGATAAAATGGATTAAAACATTTTTCACATCAACAGTATCTCCACATGCCCCTTCTTATTAGTCTCCATGCATGAAAGAAATTTAATTTTTTTAACTTACAAGTAACTTTTTTGTTAAAACTGAAAAATTAAGTTTTTGGAAGAGAGAAGAATTGAAAAGAAATTTAAATCGATAAAAAAACAATTATTTATAAAGTTAAAAAAAACAAAGAGTAAGAGAGATTTTTTCTTTTAAGCTAATATATTTTTACATATAATAACTAATTACAATGATATATATATATATATTTGAAGCAAATTTTTTACTTATAACTAACTCTTTACATTTTAGAAATATATTAAGCTAATATTTTTTCATTGAGCACTAGGTGAAGAGATGAGACTTGGTGGAAAGTATGGAAAGTTACGCGATGCAATAAATTTGGAGGTACACTATATAATAAAATATATATTAAAACAAACGGCGCCGTTTTTGCTCCTCCACTTGAAAAAAAAAATAAAAATAAAAATAGATTAAAATATTTTTCACTTCAACAGTATCTCTACATTCTTCATTTTATTAGTCTCCATGCATGAAGACACTGCACGGAGACAGTGTATCTGTGTGTGTGTGTATTTATTTATTTATTTATTTATTATTATTTTTTTAATTTAAAATTATTTTCTCTTCAATTTTTTTAACTTACAAGTAACATTTTCGTTAAAATTGAAAAATTAAGTTTTATTTGGAAGAGAAAAGAATTAAAAAGAAATTTAAATTGATAAAAAAATAATTATTTATAAAGTTAAAAAAAATCGGAGACACGGAGAGCTAGAGAGATTTTTTTTTAAGCTAATATATTTTTACATATAATAACTAACTAAAATGATAATTTTTTTTTATTACACTTAAAAAACTTGAAGCAAATTTTTTACTTATAACTAACTCTTTACATTTTAGAAATATACTGAACTAATATTTTTTTATTAAGCACGGAGTGAAGAGATGAAACTTGGTGGGAAGTATGGAAAGTTGCGTGCTGCAGTAAATTTGGAGGTACACTGTATAATAAAATATATACTAAGAAAAACGACGTCGTTTTTTCTCCCTCACTTGAAAAAAATAAAAATAAAAATGCTACAACGAGATAAAATGGATTAAAACATTTTCACTTCAACAATATCTCCACATTCCCACTTTTATTAATCTCCGTGCACGGAGACAGAAATTTAATTTACATTTTTTTTTCGTCGTTTATATATATATATATATATATATAATTCTCTTCAATTTCTTTAACTTAGAAGGAACTTTTTCGTTAAAACTGAAAAATTAAGTTTTATTTGAAAGAGAAAATAATTAAAAAGAAATTTAAATTGATAAAAAAATCAATTATTTATAAAGTTATAAAAAAAAAAAAAAACCATGCATGATGACTACGAGTCTCCGTGCACAAAGAGTTAGAGAGATTTTTTTTTTTTTTTTGAGCTAATATATTTTTACATATAATAACTAACTACAATGATAATTTTATTTTTTTTTACACTTAAAAAAATTGAAACAATTTTTTTACTTATAACTAACTCTTTACATTTTAGAAATATACTGAGTTAAAATTTTTTTTTATTGAGCATAGAATGAAGAGATGAGACTTATTGGGAAGTAAGGAAAATTGCATGTTACAATAAATTTGGAGGTACACTATATAATAAAATACATACTAAGACAAACAGCGTCATTTTTGCTCCCCCACTTGAAAAAAAAAAATAAAAATAAAAATAAAAATGCTACAATAAAATAAAATGGATTAAAACACTTTTCACTTCAGCAGTATCTCCACATTCCCCTGTTTATATAGTAGGGATAATCATCTCCAATTTTTTGCTTTTAAATGAACTTTTTTACCCTTTTTTAAATAATCGAGCACATGAAAATTACGAAATACACATTTTGAAAGAAAACTAGAAATATTTATAAATTTGTCATTTGGCTAAAAATTTTAAAAAATATCTCTAATTAAAAATTATCAAAAATAGTCTATATTTTACATTACTTAACACATTATATACTAATTATAAATCTTTAAAATTATAATTTCTATTTTTCTTTTATCCAAGCAATTAATTTTTCTCTCTTCTTCTAGCTTTCTCATAAATTATTTTTTATTAATTCAAGTATTTTCAATACACTGCTAATTTAACATTTTTAAATTTCAATTATCACGCTGAAGATATATTTTTAAATAATATTTATATTTGTCTTTTATTCTTACTGTTTCTAGTAATAAATAAAGAACAAAATAAAAGGTTTGAATTCTTAAAAAATTATTAAATTGCAAAATGGTTTAAGCCTTAATTTGGGAATAATTTATAAATAGATAGAAATAAATTGTGAATAAAAAGATTATGCACTATCTGACACGTAATTTAATCCTTTCATTGCATAGACAATCAATTAAGAAATTGATTTTTCAATTCTATCCTCATTGCCACAATTTCATTTTACTACTTTGCTCTTTTTGCAAAATTATCTTTCTCGACATGCAGACACAAGAAATTGGAGGGTTGTTTTGGCATAGCAAAAATTTTGGATTTAAAATTAAAGTTCAGTAGTAACTCGTGATTTGAAATTGATACAACGTTGTATTTGATAACCTACCCCATATATGCTGTACAAAAAATCGTTTTGACGAATTAAAAGTTGCCAAACACACGCTACACAACACAATCATATAGGTCTGTCCTATGTAGTTGAATTGAACAGGATGTTGGACCATTTCAATAAAAATGAAATAAACTCAAACTCCTAGTTAATACAATATGCTATGAGCATGTTTGAGAGTGGTTTTAAGAATTAATTTTTTGATCATTAGGAAAAAAATTAGATTGAATGTCCAGAGAAAAAATCAAATATAACGACTAAAATAGTGAAATAACGATCAAAAAATCAAAATTTTTTAAAAAAAAAATCACTCTCAAACGTGTTCTTTCCTTTCAATATTTTTTCAAACTTTACCGGTGGTAATGGTCCCAGTTGCTGCTGACTCAAGATTTATAATTTGATAGGTGTCACTCAATTGGAAACCCCTTTCCAGACTTTTCTTGAACTAAATGGATAACAGATGGAGTAATCTCGAACTTTCCTTAATTTCCCTACTAATACCCCCATAACTCATTTCCAATTTCTCTGTAACTCAATCGCCACTCTCTCGTCCAAAAGTGGATTTATAATTCTCGTCAATCTTTTGGCACAAAAATGAGCATTGTTGTGGATGCAATGAACCATCTCTTCAATTTCCCGGAGACCCTTGAGAAAATAAGTTTCTCTTCTTCTTCTTCTCGCCCACATCAAAGCGATGAGAACTCTACCATTCCAGCGGCAGTGGACATTCTTGACACTCCCAAGGAATACATATTCTACGTGGATGTTCCTGGCCTTCCTAAATCTGATATTCAGGTATCTTATTTCTTTTTTCAGAACCATCTCATATTTTAGAGATGCTTGCTCTAAGTTTTGTTGGGATTGTTTGCAGGTTACAGTAGAAGATGAGAATACACTTGTAATCAAGAGTAATGGGAAGAGGAAACGCGAAGATGGGGAAGAAGAAGGGTGTAAGTACATAAGGCTAGAGAGGAAGACATCCCAGAAGCTACTGAGAAAATTTCGACTTCCTGATAGTTGTAACGCATCAACCATTACTGCTAAATGTGAAAATGGGGTGTTGACTGTGGTGGTGGAGAAGCTGCCACCGCCACCCAAGGCCAAAATAGTTGAGGTTAAAGTCTCTTAATAGATGTGTAGATTTTATTAGAGACAAATCCACTTTGTTATGAAAGGTTCGTTTGTATTAGCTTTAATTTGAAGTAAGGTGCTTTTTATTTTATATGTACTTTAGAGGTCACACTGCTCATGTTTTGAGTAATTTTTAATTTTTGCAACTTTAATTTGGGTCTGATGTATGCTTAGAAGTTCTACTCTTCTGTATGAAACATTTTAAAGAAACTTACAGCCTGTTTTGGGAATTATTTTTTGGCTCAAAAAATTAATTTTGTGATCGTTATTTTATTATTTTAGTCGTCATATTTGACTTCTTTTCTCACAAATGAATTCTATTTTTATCCCAACGGTCAAAAAAATTAATTCTCAAAATTACTTCCAAACATGCTCTTAAATTACATTATCATTGAATCAGGTTTGAAAGAGAACAAGGCATGTTTGGTTGACCATAGAAACCAAATTATGGGAGGAAAGAAGAAAGAGTCCCAAGATACCTATCAGTACCAGCCCACAATATTAAATTTAAATGTTTTGGAGTCAAAATTTACCTGAAGGTACAATTCTCATGCAATGTAACATTGCGTTGCAAACTAAAATATGGACTCACTAAGACACTTTTTTCTTCCCCTTACGACTTCTCTTTTTGGTGGATGTCTTTTCTGCTGAATTCGAATCATCCATCAAATGTTGATAGTCATCAAGGCTGGCGAATGGAGATGCTGCAGAATGTTTATTTGATTTTTGCTTCTTTTTCTTATGGTTAAAGCCCTTATCTATGTCACTTTCATCATCTGCTTCGCCTAAGGCAATGTCTTCGTCCACGCCTTCATCCATATTGGCAATATCTGAGGGGAAGTCCTCTTCATCACTGCCTCTGCCAATCAAGTCATCATCATCTTCATTTGCAATTTTGGCCAAATCGTCATAATTATAATCACCGTCTACTTCAAACGTAGGATTGGCAGAGTCCAACACATTCTCAATCTCTTCTTCATTGTCAATTTCATTCTCATCATCACCATCCACACCATATAACTCTTCAGCGGCCTCATCATCAGTTGTCTTCTTCTTTTTCTTCTTAGGTTTCTTGGAGGAATTCATTTTATTCACGTAGAATTTGTGGAAAACAAGATTATCTGGGGCCACATCCTCTTCGGCCAATGACACTATTTCTGGTCCAATCAACTGGTTTTTCATATCAAGCTGGACAGATTTAAGAAGTGTAAGGCAAAGTACCGTTGTAGAAAACAATTATTAAATCAAACTGTGATAACAGCAATACAAATAAGTTCTACCCTCCAATTGAACTTATAAGTGGAAAGCTTATGATTATCATATCAAGTTAATCGGATTCTTACTAAGGCATCCAGTGAGAAGATCTAGACCCCGTACCCCAAAAAAAAAATAAAAACAAAACAAAAAAAAAGTGTAGGTGAACAAACCTTCTTGGCAGGTTCAATCTGGGAGGCGCCATGCCATGTACTTTGCCTTGGTTTCTTTTCCATGAACTTATCCAAGAATGAACTGAGTGAAAGGTCGTTAAGTGGATTTCCGCTGTAAACAATATTAGCCCCAGAAAGAAGGGTTCTGGCCATAGCAGCAACTGACGGGTGCACATGTGAAGCCAGAACCATTAGCTCCCACCAGCTAACCCGATCAGCATTGCTGTTACTCAATAATGAAATTCAACATCAGAACAATAAATATGAATTAAAAGGCCAATATATAATAATATTAAACATGAGAAAAATAAAATGCACGTGCTGCATCCTAATCAAACTGAGCATGTCGTTCTGTAATTTAAGTTGGTAACTACATATTCTACCAGAAGTGAGAAACAAAATTCTCCTCTTTCAGTGGTAGATAAAGGAGATATCATCCCTTAGTAGACAATGATTTGTGTAAGATTTGCAAAGAATGTTGATGTGCTTGCACAATGGGGGAATAATCAAGACAAGTTTAAGGCATTTAAGTAGAGAATCGAAATGATACCATCATATTTTATTAAATGTCAGGTTGAAGTGCATAATTATACAAAGTGTTCAATTTAAAGGAGAAAAATATTCAATTATCTTGTCCAGAATGCAACAAAGGTACTCTCCACAATCGATTGAGCTTAAAAACCTCCGTTTCTTCTGATTTCAATCGTAGAGCTGCCAACCACATCATAGTTTTCTCCAACCCAGTAGGCATGTATGCTTTTTTTTTTTTCCCCTTTTCTTCCTTTTTCGCTTAGCCAGAAATCAGATGTTGGACACAGCATTTCTCAAGCAAAAGGTGGAAGACTAATTTCCAGTGCTCGCCACACAGCATAGTATGTCTGAGAGTGCAATGATCTAAGTTTGACGCCTAGTGTATTTAAAAACATCTTTTGAATTTTATGCAGAAGAATAAATTACTTGAACGCCATCAAGGGGTATATAACTACTTTCCATTAAACCACCGTGCCTACATTTCACTGTCTTATTATAATCATAGTGACTATCAGTGATTCTCAGATTGTCAAAAGCTCAAGCTCAACACATTCAAATCAAACAAAGGATAAATGAAAATTACCAGTAAGAAGGTTCCCTATGGCGTGGGTTGTATCCTCCAGGCAACATCAGGCTATCTTTTCCTCTTTGAACATGGTTGCCTCCTTTACTATCAGACGCTGATTTCAGTTCTTTGCGTTCATCTACACCATATTTCCCAAGCAAACCATATGCTTCACTTAAATCGTCTTCATCAGAACCAGCAGTCATAGAACCACCTTTATCAAGTGCTGAATCATTATCACTATCGCTCTCATTGCTGGTTTGAGAAACTTTGCCTTCGTTATCTGGTACAAGACTGGCTTGTTTGTTGTCGTCATCTACAATATCTTCAAAATGCTCAAGATCTTCATCGACAGACTCATTTTGAAGTACCATGTTCCTGCATAATGAAGAGTAACAAAGCTTTTTAAATAAAAGTAAAAGTACTTTCTTCGAAAGTAAGTGAATTAATTTGGAAAAGTTTTTGAAATCCCATAAGAAAGGCAACTTCGAAAAAGCTGAAAGATGCTCCCAGGCTAAACCTTTCTAACTCAAAAAAATAATAATAATAAAAAAATAATAATAATAATAATAATAATATCCTCACTGAAACTAGACTTACCACAGTGGTGGGCGTGCTTTGAGAACTTCAGAGAGGAGAAAAAGGCAACCACATGCATACTGAGGTGGCAGTTGAAGAGCAACCTGGTGTATAGTAGTAGGGCAATCAATATAAATAAACAAGCAGATTAATATTCATTGGCTTAGTGAAGTAAATACACAATTAGATTGGTGTTGTTGACAATAGTAATCATGATTTGTCCTATCCGGAAATAAAGCTTCAAAGAAAACGAATAAGCCGAATATGCTTATTTTTTGGAGTTCCTGACAATAAGGATTTTCCTTTTTCTCCTTTCTTACATAATGTCTTCTTTCATCGTTCGAATTTGGAAGAAAACCATCCCTATAGTTTCCACTCTGATCGCACTTATGACCTCACATACTGAATATTTTCTCATAGAGATTAACTTAAATGTTAAAACAAAAATAGAAGACAGCTTTCCCAAACAGAAGCTAAGCAAATAGAAGTCAGAGATTGATCTATCTGCCCACAAGTTATATCTGAACACATAATAAAGCTTCATGGGGCAGGCTCTAGAAAAATTAACATGACAAGTATGACGGAAAAAAAAATGCATTTAAACACTAACCTGCAACAAACGCTTCGAGAATGCAGCAACTCGCTTTATGTTAACATCATTTTTCATTGCCCTCAGCATGAGACCTATAAACAATTCCTCCTACACATTATATGCATCCGAACACAGAACAAAACATTATCAGCCACATACAAATTGGACTCCAGGAAAGGGGGAAAAAAAAAAGGATAAAAGATGGTCATTCTGACCAGGCTAGACTCCAAATTATTCAATATGCGCAATTCAGTAATCATAACATCACAAAGAGAGAGAGAGGGTTTCTAATAGAACAAGTGTATCTGTAGATAGAACAAACAGCCTGGAAAACCATTTGGAAAGTTTATCAAACATAATTTGCAAGTAAATTTGCTGAATACAAAATCTTAACAACAAAATGTTGTCCTTCTTTAAGAGCTTAAATTTTAGATGAGGTGATTCAAAGTTGTGTCAAAATAGGAAAAGTCGTTTTATTTTGCCGCCACCCATTTTAAAAAATTGTGCACGTAACATAGATAAAAAAAAATAATAATAATAATAAATAAATAAATAAATGTCGCGTGCATATGAGGCAATATGTTGAAGACTAAATCTTAATAAATAAGCATCCCCTATCAAAGAGCTTAAGCTATTTATGAGCTGGTTGGTTCAACAAAATTCAAATTCTAAAGTCAGGTTTTACAATCATAAAAGGAAAGATGTAAATTAGAATATAGTTATCGTCAAGAAACCTAGTTAGATAGGAGGAAGTTTAAAATTTTCACACATTTATAGAGTAGACTGTTTGCTCAGTGTTCGTGATTCAAGGAATCAAAAGAAAGAGATACCATGATTGAGAACCACATCAAAAAAGTTAGATATTTTAGCTAACCTTGGAAGAACTAATAGCCGCTGGTAGCAAGAGTTTTGAGTACAAGGCACGATAAAAACGATCGCTAACAATCTGATTTTTAGATGAAATCTTGTGGAGAAGCATTAATGCTTGAACTCCCACATTAAAGTTCTTCGAATGAACCTGAAAATCAAAATACATGTAATTTAGATGAAAATCTAGTTTAACGTCCATACAATAAAATCGACACCATTCATCCATTAGTGTGACACAAAGAAATAGATTTCCAAGCATTGCCAGACATACCAGCTGAAACAACATCGGAGTTTGGACCTCTATTACGTCATCAGCTTCATCACCAGAAACAAATGGAAAAGCTCTATTAACACCCTGTAACAGAAGAAGGGTGATGCGGTTATATAATATTTTAGACTGTTCATCCCAAACCACAATATAATAATAAACTTGGAAACAGAAACTATGAGAATGAAGAGAAGGCACTAACTCACTTGGCATAAATTCAGAGAAGACTTTAAATGAAAAGCAAGACCAATTAACTTTTGCATTTTGTTTGAAACATGCTGAGACATGAAGTCATCCACTCACCAAATAAGATGAACATCACTATCGGCCACCCAAAATTGGAAGAAGTTACATAACCTTCCATACTGGATTAGATTACATTAGACTTAACCATTTTTTGCAGTTTCTGAATTCATGGGCATTGCCATTCTTCTAGATTTCATTTTAGCATAGATTTGATCATATTGGGTTAGACACTAGGGGCTTCCCTTATTCTCTAGATTGCTTCTTATCATCGATAAAATCTTATTTGGTGTGCAGCTGGTGTTCTGTACCCAACAATGATTGATCATAAGTACCAAATTACAATGGGCTCAATTCGGTAATTTGATTTAGTTAACCAGGTGCGTCATTCAGCAGATACAATTAGTGAAGCAACAGACTACGAGCAATCTAGCATCATCGCTGATACAAGAATTTTTAGCTTTTTTGGAAGTTAAGAAACAAATCCTATCGACTTTCACAATCAAGCTTAGTCTGTGAATAAGTAAAGAAACTGAACCCCTAAGTTTCAGCTCAACAGTCCTTATGAATGTCCACTATTAAATATCCAATGTAGTAGAAAGGAAACAGTTTATACCGACCGTTAGAAGAGCTGATAATAACCGTGAATCCATTCCAATATGCGATTCTGACAATGATTTAGGTTTGTTCTCTTTCAAAGAGCTGGAAGATTTTTTCTCATCTTTGCTTTGCTTGGCCACAGATGGTCCTTTACTGGCCTTGGAAATTAAAACCTGAAAAGGCGGATTCAAATACTTTAAATCTTTCCGGTGAAAAAGAAAAAGAAAAAAGGGCACAATAAATTGACATGCAATCAGTCCAGAATGAATATAAATGAAAGTGGCATGTAGAACCTATAAAGAATATGGATGAAAGTGGAACGTACAACTTAGACATATAAATAGTGTCAATGAGTGCAAAATCTTCGGCCAATACCTTAAAGAGAGCAAAATAAATATCTATCAAACGTTTTGCAGCCTTTGGTCCATCACCCTTGTGACTCAAACGAATCTGGCTCAAAAAGTTAACCTGCAAATTGGTAGGAATCAAAACAAATAAGGTTTGCAGGTTCAACACATTGTGAATAAAGGAACAGCAATCAGTTAACAAGTTTACATATCAATTCTTACACATCCTCACCTATAATGAGCGCACATTCATACAGATAAAACAACTAATAGTGCATTCTAAAAGAAGGAGATGAGGACCATTTGCACTAGTCCAATGTCATGAAATCTAGGGAAGCAATAATTTTATATCACATCATAAGCCAAAAGGGGAAGAAACAAGTTAAATAGCAGCATAGAAGTTTCAGAAACCACTAATCTTCAAGTAACTTTCAACAGGAAAACTTCACAGAAAGCAAGAGAAAGAAGATATTAATATCATTTTAAGTTATAACAATCAAAAAATGCAAACGTGATATCGAAGCATCACTGCTACTGCAATGAGACAACCTAATTACACCTCAAAAGGCAAAAACTAAAGAGAGAACGTTCAGAATGTGCTTATATTAGCAGGTGAGGGGAGAAAGGGCGACAATAGAATATCAACTTACTGCGTGGTATTTTGCTCTTAATCCAAGATGAGGTCGGAAAAGGAAATTATCCACTTCGTCAATCACCACGGCCTATTATATTAAGAAAACCTTCAACAAGTTAATGTTGCAAAAATTCAACAGAAAAATTATTCTAAAATCAGCATATTATTATCCACAACAAACAAAGTAATAATTCAAGGTTGTCAGCTTCAAGATTTCTATTCAATAATGGCAAGCAAGCTTCCAATCAATAATTGAACAGGAATCACAAACTTATCAATTATCAAAACGTTAAACAAAACTAATCAATACAATCATAGTTAATAAAAAATAATCAAATCTACTTTAAGTCGAACTCGATTCCTAATTCTACTTCATTTAGAATCTCCATTACAAATGTTAGCTAATGCAGAAGAACTAATATATATCACAACAGGCAACAAGCTAAATATTTCATTACGGTTCAAGTTAGCGTGCAAATCAAACTGAATATATTCGGCCATGAACCATACCACTTCCAAAATATCACTCGTTATTCAGACAATCAACTATTCAATTTTAGAAAGGAAAAAATATAACTTGATTCAGTCGTCAAATTCTTAAAGTAGAAACAGGGAAGTTGTGGTTCAAATAAAGTCGTGCCTAATTTATAAAATAGCTTAGATAAATCTGCTTTGAAATGCCTCATAAAAATAATTAAAGCGCTAAAGATTACCTTCATATTTGGATGGTCAGCCAAAAGATTTGCCAAGTGATAATCAGCATTAGATGCAACTTTGTTTTCAGGATGTCCTAGCTATAGGCAAGAAGAAGATAAGAATATATTTCAGAAACTTCATTGAGTTCAATGTCGTCCAATGCAAAAGCTCAAATTTACCTTGTTTACCAATGCAGAGAGTAGACGACGCTCTTGCTCTGATTTGCTTCGCAGCAATGTATACATGGTCTGGACACAGGTGCTAAACATGAGAATTAAACATAACATAATAACCACTGTTATTCTATAATGGGATTGGGAGATCTCAATCTTTTCCTTCAAATGAAAGGAAATAATATTCCTCAGGTACTTGTGACTTATAAAGAGCAAAGAAAATGCGCCCGAGTCATTATAGATGCATAAACCATTACAATAATGGCGAAAATGAAGATTAAAATCCAACCTTCAATGCCTTGTTTCTTAGTATATCCAACACATCTTGTGATGCTTCCTCAAGAGCAGAAACAAAGCGCTCATACCTGTAATTCATCCAGTAGGTTCCACATGAATGTTGTCAATCAAATGGGGATCTAATTGTTTGATGAGTACCAAAATTCCCGAGAGTATAACATTCTCAAAATCCCAAATTCTTGTTTTCATTTAACCATGGGACTTGTAATATCAAGTACAGTGGACAAGAAACAAAACACGTCGATTTTATTAATACTGAGATTTGGAATCTTATTAAAAATATGAAAGAAATTTGAAGGATATTTTTCCCAATATCTAGTCCAACAAATCTTATAGGTGTCACTTAAATTTTACATAGCATACCATCAATGGAAATGAATAAGTAAATAAAAAAATACCTTTCTTTTAGGCATTCCTCCCAATACCAAAAGAGTAAAAGAGAATAACCATCTTTTGTATCTGAGAGATGATTTAGAGGCTGCTGAACAAGAGTCTTCAGCTTACGATCTGGTAATAGACTGGCAGAATAATAATAGACAATGTTAAATATGGCATGAAGCCACTGAGATGCTAAATGAACATTGAGGCAAGTAAATGCCCTTTTGTATGCATATAATACATGGCCAATAATTGAAAACAAACTTTTTATTTATGGTTACATAACTAACAGGCGGGAGCAGCTCAAGAAGGAATAGCCAGAACCAATTATCAAGACACGAAATTGCAACTGATTGTCATTTAACAATTAAAGAAAATGTCCACCAGGGGGATCAAATCTTAAATTGAACCAACCATACAGAAAGAAAGGGTGCTGACCTCAATATAAAAAGTTCTTTGAGTGCTTCAAAGGCAGACAAAGCATGGCGTTTACCAACTTTGGATGTCACCATTCCTGCATGTCATTTTATTCAAAACTTAGTCTCATAAAACACCAAACTGATGTTAGAAATTAACACGACAACTAAACATAAGTAACAATCAGCTACTATGAGTTTGTAACACGTCAGATGGGGCATAAGATGCCTGATACACATTCAGTTTCTACCATTGCAGTACAAAAGTAATCTCCTACATTGCTAGCAACCATTTATAACTTATATCTTTTCAGTAAGGAACACTCAAACTTCGATACTTATGTCCCCAAAAAATTTCCTCAATATAGCCCAATTTTTTAATATACCCATTGATTCTTCAGCACTCTATATGTTCATGTATAAGCAACAAACTGATATATATTCATTGAAGTAGTAATATCTGTCAATCATTATCATTGAAGATATACTAGCTTAGTAGGTCCTTAAACGCAAAAGAGAATTTGCCTATAAAAAATCCTATTAGGTCACGGAAAGGCCTAAACCTCTCCTCTGAAATCCTGTGTAACAATTTGCCAAATATTCCATCATGCAACTAAAAATTCATAATTAGTCAATTAAGCAACACCATTTTACATAATCAGACCAAAAATTACGAATACCAGAAAATAACATGAATCTTACCCAGAAGCATGTCAATCGATCTCAAGTTAGCAACAGGGTTATCTCCGACCAAGACAGAGAACGCCGACACCTTATCCGCAGCAGTCCCTGACCTCTGTGTGGCAATGAGCATCTTGATATCCCCACTTTGGCCTCGCGATGACTCGTACTCATGGACATACTGGGACATCAAACGCTGGCTCAACTCCTTCTTTTCCTCCACCAAACCCTTCCATTCATCCACACTTTTGAACTCAATTCTCTTACTATCCCCTATCACTTTCTCCTCCAGCAAGGCAGCATCTTTGTACCAAACGCTCATTGAACTAGCTTTCAGCAACGGAAGCTTCGGGAGATTCTTAAATTTATTATCACGTTCTTTCAATAAATTACCGTTACTGAAACCAGGGGTCTGAATTTGAGGTGATTTAACGCCGAATTTGGGATTGTTCTGTTTGTTGTTATTTTTGGCTCTGCTCTTGTTTTCTTTCTCGTGTGGAATCTTAGTTTTCTCTCTATAGGAATTTTTGGTTGGTCCGGAATGGGGTTTAAGACGACCAGTTTTACGGAAATCTGAATCATTGAAGCCGGCGGATGAGGATGAGGGAGCAGAGGAGAAGCCGAGAGAGGATGCAAACGATGCAACGTCGGATTGGATGTGGTCTAGATCCGTTTCCCGCATTTTTCCCATGATAACAGAGGTGTGGGTGCTCAAAGAAAGGAGCAAGATACGGCCAAAAGCCAGAGATTCTCGAGTAGAAACAAGCGTAGGGTTTATGGCACGGCGAAGAAGTAAAAGAGTGGGCGTAAATTCCAATAGGCGTCCCAATCTTTGTAGGTGTTATGCCAATACCTCCCACCTATTATTTATCGCACTCGTGCCTCCACTTTTTAAAATTATAGCATTATCATGTCCATTAAATCGTCGTGTGAAACTCGTTTGCACAGCATTTAGGAAGAGTCGAACATGTAGTAAGTGCTAAGAAAAATTTGTGAAGGCATTAATCGTGATATTTTTTATTAACTTAAATGCTTAGATTAAAATTTGAGGCAAATGTAGTAAAATGTCTACTCAAATTGCATAATATTTTTTTGTGTTTGTTGAGTTTTGATTTTCCTTTTTCTTTTTTTTTTTGGTTTGGAACTAATAAAAGGTCAAGTTTGAGAGAGCGTTTTAAACCCATTTTGTTGGAAAAATGAATTTTGGAATAGTAGATTGATGAGGAATGTGTAGATGAAAAATAAAGAAAAGTTTTTGATTTACGTGCAATATTATTTTAATGAATAATATGTGGTTAAAAAGAAGAAAGAGAATAAAGCATTTTGATAAAAATGGAAATGAAAGGGAACCTGAGATGTTTGATGCGTGTAAAATACACACGACCTAGACTCACTTAATCATACTTTAGTTATTGTTTTTCAATTATTATACATTGACTTTTATTCATTTATGTTAAACTAGTCGCTATCACGTGCGTTGCACGAATTTTGTATTTATCGTATTTTTATTAGTGTGTGAATTTTAGTTTTTTGAAAAAATTTTGAAGGAATATCTAAAAATATTTCCATGATATAAGAAAAGAATTGCAAATTATTTTTACAATTGCATAACAGTATGTTATATAGAAAAATATGCTCGTATATTTCATGTTTGAATAAAAATATACAAACTATTAGTGTTAATATGATTGAATTGAATGTAAATATTATATTTATAAATTTTGTATAATTCAATATTGTAAAAAAAACTCTTCACATGGTGCGGAGACAGTTCAACCAAGTGCAGAGTGTAAAAAAAAAAAGGTGCGGAGAGAAAAAAAACTTTGGCATGATGCGTGTGTGGAAGAATATTTATCAATCATGAAAAAAATTCTTCACAAATTGTAAAACAAAAAAATGCAAAATAAATCTTCTTATTATGCTAATAAAATTACAATAAAATTTTTTTTACAAATAACATAAAAAAATCATTTTTATCTTCAAGAAAAAAGCACATTTAAAAATTAGTAATTTCATAACATTTTTTTTTAATTCTCGAATATAGAATTATAAAAAATGAAACAATATTGAATTAAAAATTTAATACTCAAAAAATTCAATATTAAATAAATTTTATACCAAATTATAAATCAGCTTATCGTATTTACAGGCAGCTTACCGTATATATTGTCTACCGTATTTGCAAACAACTTACCATATTTGCAGCATACTGTATTTGCAAACAACTTACCGTATTTGCACTTTACCGTATATGCTACTTACTGTATTTGCAACATACCGTATTCGCAGCCTACCGTATTTGCAAACAACTTACTGTATTTACAGCTTACCGCATATGCTGCCTATCGTATATACAACTTACCGTATACGCTGCCTACCGTATTTGCAGCTTACCGTATTTTTATATACAGATTTCTACACTTACAAATACCGAGAATGTAAAACACCGTACATTCACTTACCAAACCAAATTTCAAAAAAAAAATCAGATTTTTATTTTTTCAATATAAGCATAAAATAAATATTAAATATATTCAATTAAGGGAATCGAAATTGTTTTCAATTTATGCACAAGTAGATTTCCAACATATAGTAGCTAAAGAATCTATAAATACCAATGACCAAGAATTTGATAGTTGACATGAGAAGAAACTGTAGTATACTTGAAACCTCCTGGTAATGTTTATGCGTTCAATTAATTTCTAAAAATTCCTACCTGGCTCATGTGATAAGTTTTGTCGTGTACGTTTGACTCTAATGTTAAATGTCGAGATAGTCTAAAACACAATAATTTTATCAACTATGTCCCAATTTGCTACAAATATGAAATTAGCATCAATCTCATTTTTTACCAATTATATGTTCGTGTCACTTATGCAATAAATTTGATGAGTTCTATTTGTAACCCCTTTCAAAACACAACTCCACTCTAGCTGAAAAATTCAAGAATTTATGCCTTAAGTGTACAAATGTTAGGACACAGTCTCTTATGCGGAGTCCCTGCACAATTGGTGCAGGGACCCTGCACGATCTGTGCGGGGACTCCACACACCAATTTCGTGCGGGGAAGTCCCCGCACAATTTGTGCGGAGTCCCCGCACTGACTCCATGCGGAGCCATGGCCTTATCTTGACTCTCTCTCTCTCGCCACCGTCTGTCACCACTCACTCCTCCGCCTCCTCAGTCCCCAAAATCCTCTACTCTGCTACCTCCAACTTCTCATTTTCAGCCACTCTTAACTTTGACGGCCTCTCAACTACAACCAATTTCCCTCCCGATTATAGTAAGTGGACCCACGTTTCATTCTTCCCTGCTTTCTTCAACAACAAAACCAAGAATGCAAAGTCCATCAAACAAGAGCTTCTTGAAGCAATTGCACCCCTTGATCATGGTGCTGAAGCCACTCCTGAAGACCTGCAAAGAGTTTATCAGGTTTATTTCTTTTACCTTTTTCAGCGTCTTCATTTCTTATCATTTTGTATTTAAGGATAACAAGTTTGGGGAAATCAAGGTTAATTATTATTTTTCTTTTGTGTGTGTGTATGATAAAATCATGATATAAATGATTTAAAATTTGTGTCTGAGTATTGAATTGATGCTGTACTTATAATAAAATTCTTTGAATTAATAATTTTTCCATCTCCTTGGTTTATTAGTTAAAAGAGGGTTTGCATAGTTATCAAATATTTTGTTTTGGCTCTAAGTTTTTCCTTTTTAGAAGGGAAAGTGATCTTTTCAGCATAAATAATGGTGGTGGACCTTAAATGCGTTTGCATAACTTCTTATTCTTCTTTTTTTTTTTCTTTTTTTCTGCATTAGAACACACAAGTGATAACTATTTATTTCTTGTTCATTTACTGTTTATTGAATCATATTAGGCTAGCTGATAACTAAGAATATGGACTGTCTACAGAATAATGCTGCATATTTAATTCTTCAGGAGACATCCTAATTCATTTTCCTTTGACTTTGTTGTTAGTTAGATAGCTCGCAGACTCGAGGCAGTTAAAATCGATTAAACAAAATTATAATAATCAGATAAAATCGAGGATATACCTCTTCGTACCGTGCGAAGAGTGCGGAGAGTTCTCTCCAACTCTCCGCACAGTGCGGAGAGTGCACCGTGCGAAGAGTGCGGAAAGTTCTCTCCAACTTTCCGCACAGTGCGGAGAGTGTGTGCGAAGAGTGCGGAGTGTTCTCTCCAACTCTCCACATTGTGTGGAGAGATGGCTCTGCGCTATGCGGAGAGTGCGAAAGAGATTGAGAGATGGCTTCGCATAGTGCGGAGTTTTTTTTTTCCTAGTTTATATATATTAAAAAAACAATGGATAAAACAACCAATTGCAATAACTTTTAAGTTCAACAATCCAATTGGAAGAAACAGCTTTCCACACAAATTGCCTAAATCAAAATAAGTTTGCTTCTCTTAAAGTAAGTTGCAAGTATCTCATGATAAAGCTGCTGAAAGTCATTATGTCATTCAAAGAAGACCTATTATATAGAATTCATCATTTAAAAGAAAATATGCATACATTGAACACAAACAGAAAGTTTTAAAGACTACCAGAGATTAGAAAATGATCTGAGAAAAGCTTTCTAAAACCTATGTCACCAGTCAAATATGCTTCATGCTTGAGAACTTTGCTGATGAAGATATGTAGCACAAAATTTGGCAACCAACTTAGCTGTGAAATTCAATGCATTGATAAGAGAACAATAATGCACTGACCAAACAACAAAGAAATTGGATAGCAAAACTTGATTTACAGCAAAACATTATTTCAATTCAAACTAATTATAATATTTAATGGATCTGTATTGTGACTTGTGATTACAAGATCTCATGACATAGATTATGATATACAAATGCCTACAGTCAACACTTCATCTTTCTTTTGCCTAGTCATATCTTTTGAATCATAGGTATATGCTAAGGAATGCCGATTTGTATTCAAAATATTCGTGTTATGGTAAATGGCATGCACCTTAATTTAGTACACAATATAACAACAATAGAAGTAGAAAAACTTACCCCCATGACCATCATAAATACTAAAGAATGAGGTGAAAGCATCTAAATCAGTAAGCGCTGCATGCTTGAGAAAAAACAATAAGACCATAGGTTATTCAAGGTAGTGAATAATACATCTCATTATTACAAAATTACAAAATTTGCATTATAATGTTATACAACTGTCTTCCCTTATTTTCTATCTTGCACTACTACACTCGCAAGCTCCTTCTCTCGAGCAGCCTAGGTGCCCATGTACTCTATTAAGAAAATGTCTACATTGATCAAATTATCAAATTGCCTACATCGATCTCGAGCAAACTCTCGCAACGTTGTTCAAATTACCAAATTGAAATTATTTATTAATAAAATAGGCTCTGATTTTTGTGAAAAATGGGTCACTTGTAGTCTCTAATTCTTGCGTGAAAAATGGAGAAACAAAAGATTGTAGGTAGGAGAAAGAGAATTGGAAACGATAGTTGCGTGTTGAAATTGAAATAATTTTGAAGCTGTTAAAATCGGGATGGGATGAAAGAATGGGATTCAACACTATTGTAGATATTGCATTTGCAGAGGCATGGCCATAACGTATGAAAATGGAGAATAGTAAAGTTAAACAAAAAAAAAAAAAATGACGCCATTTTTTCTCTTGTACAGTAATTTGGAATTGGTTTATTATTCCTTCTCCAGTAGCAACTACTTCCCCTTTTTAATAGAAGTCGGATTAGATGTGGAACAAAACCTGACTTCAGGAAATGAAGTGATATGATTGGGTGCATACTGGAGGAAAATTGAACTTTACTTTTGAAATTTGTGACTTTCCTTCAATTGCTCTCGTAATACTTCATATCAATTCCATGCAATCATTTCTTCAACTGTTAGGAATAAAATTTAATCAAGTTCAAAATCCTCATTTTTGCTTCGAGTACCTCCAAATCTAGGTTTTATTAACGAAATTTACGTTAAATGCAAACAAAAACGTCTCAATTTGCAAATATATATAGTCCCTTGTTTGGTTCGGCTAAAATTTCAATTATAATTAAGTCAAAATCATTAATTAATTTTAATCACACATTTCATAGAACCTCAACTTTCAATCAAAATTCTGTCAATTTTATTTTTAAATATACTAAAAATCTAATTTTTATCTAAATCAATCTAGGTGCATCAAAATTATAAGCAAATCAAACTTATCATTTTGCCTCATGACCTATGAGGACCAACCTAGTTGCCTGGTTTGCTAAATAATGAAAATATAAAATAAAATTAAAATAGATGTATGTGACAATAGATACTGTTTATTTTCTATATTTTTTTCACACAATCTCGTCACCTTAGAGTGTGTTTATTTACCATTCTACCATATTATTTTTCATATAGTACTCATTTTTAACACGTTTTTTATTAAAATAATATTACACGTAAATAAAAAAAATTCATTCTTTTTTAACCACACATTTTTTACGTCAATCACTATTTCATAATACATTATTCAGAAATAGTAGAGCACACACACCCCCTTAGTTAGAATATACTTAAAACTATAATCACACGTCATTATTACAATAAATTCTACTCGTACATTTTGTTTTTATATTTCACAAACAATATAACGTTATAATTAGTACACACATCAATGATAATATTCATTTTTATACATACAATGAAAATTATAAAACAAGTAGCCTAGGCCCAACTCAATCCTATAAATTAGTACAACCTTGTTTGGATTTTTAGCGTTTAAAATTAGAGAAGAAATTGATGAAACACACGTGTTTTGGTCCGAGTTATTTACACGAGTCTTATAAGATTCAACATCAAACTGTTTGGAGAGAAAATATAGGCATTCGGAGCTTCAAGGTTAAGATAACGACTATTGCAGCGTTCCCCAGCAACAAGATTATCAAGAAAATCAAAACAAAGATACTGCATTTCTCGAAGGAAAAATAAGCTGAAAATTTTGAATTTGCTTTGGTGATCATGATAAGACGAGCTCTTCAGCTATCTTTTTCCTACTTTTAACTTTCTTCAAATTCTTCACAATTTTATTTTTCTCCTTCTTGATTGTGTCTTAATACAGGAGAAAGGATGACTTGCTCAATTCGTAGCACATTTGGTATGGAATCACATAGTGGAATTTATCCATGTCGTTGTGAAAGAAAAAAATGCTCCCATCACATCATCATTTCCACCCCCATCATTGAAACAAAAAATAAACAAAATATAGATTTTAAGAAAAGAAAGCGACAGTTATATCATGCAACATGTGCAAAAGTCGAATCAATGCATATTTCCTATTCGAGTAAAGGTACCAACAAAGCTAAACAGACAAAGAAAAGAGTTAGATTGAGATCAAACTTATATTTAACAAGGTGGCATAGCATTATTAATGAAAGGCTATAAACAGTGAAAAATCGAAACTTTAATACATCCCAACAAACATAGCAACAATATCATTGAAGGACCAAACATCCAATTCATTCCCCACCATCTTAAGATGAATCTCCATTGAGGAAGGTGTCGACTGAAGAGGCATCCCAATTACCGTCAAGTTATGGCATCTGGAAGAGCTTCATCTGCAACTCAAATGCTGAGAAGTCGTCGAAAAGCTTGTTGATAAGTGTGTTTTTACACACTTATTTGGTTCACAAACATGACTTAAATAGGGATAAAATGGTTGAATTGTGACTTAATCCATTTAGATTCATGCATTGTAGGTAATTCAATGGAAATTGTGGAATTCAGAAGAAAAGAGCCGAAGAAGGACCAAAACGCAATAGTTTGATAGTTCGAGGACCAAAGGTGCAAATATTGAGAAGTTGAGCTAAATGCAAAACGAGAGTAAAAACATGCCAAGTATGAGCTCAATGACAAAGCAAAACAAGTGGAGGAAGAAAGAATGGAAGATGGACTAAAATGAAGATAATTGGAAGTTGGAGGACTAAAGTGCAAATACTCAAAAGATGTGCCGAATGAGTGGCATAATATTTGAAAGTGTCGATCATCAATTTGAAGATAAGAATTGTTGAAAAGATGAAGAAAACGAAGAAAGAAGTCAAGAGAAGTAACAAAGAAGTTCAGGGACCAAATTGAACAAACCACATAGATGGTTACTTCTATGCGACCGCATAGTGTAACCTTCTATGCGGTCGCATAGAAGGTTTCAGTGATTCAATGAGCCAAAATAATTTGATCTATGCGGTCGCATAGTATGTTTTTGAAACCTCGGGCGTAGTTTTTCGTTTTGGTTGAAACTCCTTTCCTACTTAATTTAGACGCGATATAAATACCCAAATTCATCATATGAAGGGAGGAACGACCAGGGAGAAGAGAGAGACCAAAATTGGAGGCAAGAAACTTGATTTTGGATTCAATTTCACACGGGCTCGAGACGGGATTGAAGATTATACACACGGATTGAAGAAATTCCATACGGGTGTATTCTTATTATCTTTTAATTTCGTTTTTCAATTTCTTGATTTTGTAATAATGATTATAGGCTAGGGTTTTTGTTCATTAGGAATTTGATGAACCTTTTGATGATTTAAATTTCCGTTATTTCATTAATTCAACAATAGTTTCGATTGGACAAATGTTTGATTTATATGATTTGAATACTTCCATAATTATTTGGCCAATTGTTATGTGATTGTAGATGATTTGTTCTTTGCATTCGAAAGAAGGAGAATAAATTCGATAGAATATAACTCGACATAGGGTCCGATAGGGGATGGAAACTTACCTCTATGCTTTATGCAATTCATGAAAATGTTCATAAAAAGTCATGCATTCTTGTACATTGCATCATCCATAGAAATATAGGCTGGTGGTGTGTAAGAGTAGATTCAATATATATCGAGAGAGTGTATTGGATAATTTAGGAACATTGAATTGGCATTTTGTTCCATCGATTCGTTGAATTTGTGAAATTAGGATTTTTAATAGTCAATTGGGGATTCAAGTTCTTAATGATTTCATTTCTATTCATTTCAATACATTAGTGATAAAATTGCATATTTACATTTCAAGAACGATACTTGGACTCATAGTCTATTTTACTACTTGTTAACAAACCGTACACTTGCGGTGAGTTTTAAAATCGAGAAGAAATATTTCGCGAACACCTGTCTACATTGATATCATCACCAATCACAGTACCTTCTGAATTTGACTTCAGTTTCTTTGTAGACATAGCATCCTCCAAGAATTGAGCTTTGTCATCTATAAAAACAGAAGAGAGAACATGTGATATTTCTGTGGTACTCGTGGAATTATATCCCTAGCCAAGCTCTAAGGAGTCAAAAGAGTTGCTCCCTTGATTAGAGCTAAAGTAAACATTAGCAACATCACCAGGGTCAGGGTATATAACAGCATAGCCATATTTCTTCATTGGTGGTTTCTCTTGAAAGAAACACATTGAATTGTAGAGGTCATTGACCAGGGCCTGTCCTGTGATTATCGGAGCCCGAGACGTATTCCACAAATTAGGCCCCGTGCGAAAATCAACGCAAATGCAAAGTTCAACATCGTTAGTAAAAATCTGTTGTCCTTATTTTTCGAACTCCAATTTTCAAATATTTTTTCACATCGTTATCTTGGGTTTCTTAATTGCTTTTGTACATCAACGGGCTTTGGGTCGCAAACGAGGTGTTTAGCCCGCTAGGACCGTCTGTGCACGCAAGGCCATATAAATATTGAACTTGTCAAATATCATTTTGGTGAGAATATCAGTATAATGCAATTTTGTCAAATTACAAATTTCATCACACACGATATATGACAATTTTTTAGAACATCAATGGTACCAAAATTCGTATATGACATTATTATTAAGCCCTCGTTCAAGTTACATAATTATAAAAATGAGAATGAAAAATATAGTTGTTATGGAGTCCACACAAAAGATAAAAAATCAAATATGATGGCTTGATATGATAGATAAATATCATATTTTTCATTTTAATTAGTAAATAACGGGGCACAAACAGAGCCTAAATGTAGCATTCAACAATTACATGTTTTACATGTCTCAGAACTAATATCTAAATGATATAAATGAAAATTATAAATGTTTTTCTAAATGATTTTCTTATCACGTAGCAGTTGGTTTTTTAACAGTTTTGAAAAGAAACTACTTTGATATTAAAACAAAAATAGATTGAGAGGTAATTTTTTTTTTTTTGGAACCCCATGGCATCACTCATTTTTTTTAATTCATACTATTATTTTACAATAATCAAATTAGGTACACGTTTAAAATTTACAAATGAAGCTCTAATTTCTCGGATCACGTGAAACTATTGCTCGAAGTTGAAGTTGACACGAAATGCTACAAAATTATTTTTCTGTCCCTTTGCTGTCTGTTTTCAATTCGGTCGTTTTGACCAACTCGAAACAGAGTTGGCAATAATATATCAACGTAATATTTTTTTTATAAAATATATATCGAGCAAGCAAAACATTTTAACATTTTTTTATTAAAATTTGATACCATCAATTAATCAAACGTCTAATTCCTTATATGCCAAAAATTCTTATAGACTACAGCTAGCCATTGGCAGCACAAATCAAGTTCAAGACTGCTTAAATATGTAATCACAGCTCATTATCTAATCTTGCTTTTATTTGTTTAGAGAGAGATAATAAGCTGCGGACATCCGGTGGTTTCTTGAACGAAAATCCATCTGAATTCTGCGTTTGGAGTAAATTCTTGACAGAGCGATTTTAATTGGATTCATTCGCCAATTACGCGTTCTTCTCAATATAAAGGTTCGTCTATTTTTGTTCGGATTCGGGGGAAAATATTTTGAATTTTACTGTCTTTCCGTGCACATGTTTTTTGAATTTGGGCACTGCAGTCGCTTTCAGAGTTTTTGGTTTCAATTAGACTGCGTGGGTGATTTCGAATTTGGGAATCAAACGGTTAGGGTTTCTGTGCGTGGAAAATTTGAGTTGGGGGTCAAGGAAGTGAAGTATCCTGGGGTTTGAATTTTTATTAGATTGAGAATTTTTAGGGCAAATAAAATTAGAGAATCAAGCGTTGTTGCAGCTCTTGGTACTTGTTGATATTGGGCATCGATTGACAGAACGGTAACTGCTCTTCTTTTGGAATTTTGAGGGTTCTTTTTGATAGAATTCATCAAGACATTGTGACTTTGGTCATTAATGTGGAATAGTTGATTGAACTTTGTGATTGGCTATTGTTTGGATTGGACTTCTGTGATTATTCTTTGTGGTTCTTTTGGAAATTGTATGGATAAAAGAGTTGTAAACGGATGAGAACAACACAATGATAGGGAAAGGGGCATCAAGTCGATGGATGTCTCAGATAGGACATTCTCTGATATAGTGGGCTTATTGAAATCGTGGTTCTCCGGACGATCTGAGCCGGCTAATATGTCCAGGGATTTTTGGATGCCGGATCAGAGCTGTAGAGTATGCTATGAGTGTGACTCACAGTTCACCTTGTTCAACCGTAGGCACCACTGTCGACTTTGCGGCCGAGTTTTCTGTGCCAGATGCACTTCAAACTGGATCCCCACAATGTCTGGTGACCAGAAGACACCACGAGAAGACTGGGATAAGATTCGGGTCTGCAATTTCTGTTTTAAGCAATGGGAACATAGATCGACAGGGACAGCTGATAATGGGATCCATGTTTCCACCGTGGACCTTAGTACTACTTCTCCTTCAGAAAATAGTTTTATTAGTACCAGATCTAGTGGAACCTGTGACAGTAGTAACATAACATTTGCATCATTGCCACAATCTACTGGCCTTAGCCCACATCAATCAGCAGCAATAATGGAAAAGACTGCACAAAGGCAAAGTGTTGCTGCAGCAAGGAACAACGAGAATGCTGTAGACACAACAGAACTTAATCAGTCTCCTGACCAATTTGAATTTTGCACAAACAGGTCTTTCTTTCTGCATCCTTAAATATTTTGGCTTTTTGACTACTTCAGTGAGTAGCATAGTGTTACAGCTCCAATTCATGCTTAGAATGGTAGATTACATAAATATTGAACATTGAACATTGATAGTTATCATATACCTGAGGGGTTTTCTACTAGTCCTTACCGGCTAGTCTCGTATGCCGGTGACATCAGGCGCAGTTTATTCTATTAAACATCTTTTTTTTTAATTATTATCATTAGATAATGTTCTTTTTATTATGTTTTTATGGATTGCCATTTAGTTAACTCGAGTATCCGGCCTATGATGTCCAACACCCCAACTTGTTCAAGAAACCAATTTAAAATTTACATAGAATCTTTGTTTGCTGTAAGATATTGCTTTCTAGTTTCCTCCCTCTACTTTCCGTTGCATCTTCTATGCACAATGAACCATCATACAGTATCTAGTTCACCTCTGTATACCTTCTTTGTGCAGATTACAGTAAGGTGATGAAGTTCAGCTGTACGAACTATTTCTAGAAAAATGACTATCAATAGATTCAATTGGAAAGTGCTACTCTGAATTTTGTATTGATTGTTAATTTTATATCTAACTTATGCTTTGCCTCGAATTAGGAATTTTATTTTCCACCTAACCTAACTGCTTCTATACCCAAGAAAGAAAATGCTTTTATTGTAATCTTCTGTAGCATTTCAATTACTGTCCACTAGATTAACTTTATGTGTCAGGAAACTCGTTTGACTTCAATAGCTATATTAACTGAACATTATTCAATCAGGGGTGATGGTGATGATGAAGAACTTGCAGTTTATCAGTTAGATTCCGAAAGAAGGTGTTTTTCCCAGGTTAATTGCTACTATGATCCGGTTGAGTTTGATGATATTGACAATGACTACAAATCACGGAAGGTGCATCCTGATGGGGAAGTCATTGATTCAAAAAGTATGAGCTTTTCTTTGCTACAAAATAGTTCTGAATCTCAGGCTTCAGAAGAAGTCCATCAGATTGTGGAAAAAGAAGCTGAACATGATATTGGTGATGAATGTGAAGGACCTTCTTTATGCTCAACTGAAGATGTTGATACTGAACCCATGGATTTTGAAGACAATGGAGATCTCTGGCTCCCTCCTGAACCAGAAGATGAAGAAGATGAAAGGGAACCACTTCTTTGTGATGATGAAGATGATGAGGACCCCACTGGAGAATGGGGATATTTTCATAATTCAAGCAGCTTTGGGAGTGGGGAGTATAGAAGCAGGGACAAATCTAATGAGGAGCACAAAAAGGCTATGAAAAATGTGGTTGAGGGACATTTTAGGGCTTTGGTATCTCAGCTTTTGCAGGTGGAGAACTTTCTTTCGGGAGAGGGTGATGATAAAGAGTCTTGGTTAGATATAATTACATCATTGTCATGGGAGGCTGCTACATTATTAAAGCCGGATACAAGCGAGGGAGGAGAAATGGACCCTGGGGGATATGTGAAGGTAAAATGTTTAGCTTCTGGGCATCGAAGTGAGAGGTAATGACTTTTATGTGACTCCACTCTTCTAACTTGCAATTGGCTGTTTTATAGATTTTTAACAAAAATTATTTTATTTTTTCATTTGAATGCTATGGGTTGCATCATAGAGATTTCAAGAAATCCTACCATGTCTATATTTACCTGAGCATGTTTGAGGAAGTAAGACTTGTAGACCAAGTTGTTTTGTTGCCTAAGGCCAACTAGACTTGGGGCCAAGATTTAGGCTTTTTGCCAAATAAAATATAGCCTATAATTACCTGCACCGACTTGCAGCTTTGTACTGAAGCTAAATGGGGAAACTGAAAAAGCACCCCTAGCAAAAGACAGTTGTTAAAGTACAACAAACTTAACCAAGTGTCTAGCACTAATAGCTAACTTTAAACACAAATAAAGTACATGAAAGGCTAAAAGTGTGTGCACATCAACCAACTTTTCAAACTTTTTCTTCCTCAAAGTTTCACTTTTTATATGGAGTTCATCATTAAGAAATAGAATATGCAATTGTAGAAAGGTTTTCTTATCAACCTTGCTTCGCTCTCATGTGCATAAGTATGTTTTATGGTCAGGCTAGTTATTTATTGTTATAAAGTTACTGTATGTTTCCTCTTGAAAAATATTCTTGACCGTGTGGACACACTTGAAGGTTGGTATAACAGTAATACTTCATACAAACTAAAAAATCACAGGATTTCTAACTGAGGACTCGTTGTTTAATTAAATCTTTTACCTAATGCCTTATCTAGAATATTGATAATTGCGATTTCAATAAATATTTTGGTCGTCTGCTTGGAATTTTTTGATTTATTTGATCTTTATCTGTTTTAAGTAAAGAAAAATATTATTAAGTGTCTTTGGCTAATAACCTATTTAAATAATTATATATTAAACTAGGGAAGACTGAATGAATTGAAGAAGAGGTTTTCATTTTTATATGAATAAAATTTAAAGGAAATATTCATATTTTGCCTATTAATTTTGTCGTCATTGGTCATTTATATAATGAAGGGTTGGGAGAGATTGGTAGTCTATAAACTCTGACTGGAAGCAATTTGTGGAGATCCAATTTAGATTTATTTGTGGAAGATCAATTATGAAGGCTATACATATGTTGAGTTGGTAAAAAGAAAAGGCACACGAGTGTGTTTATTTTCCTTTGTTTAAAGAAATACTATGTTAAGGATCCTAGAAACTTATTGTGGTGGTCCTCAGAAAAGAGGTCGGTGTCATAATGGTTGTATGTAGTGCTCAGTGTTGTGACCATAATAAGTATAATTTTAGGTGAATTTACTTTTGGCTTCTAGGTCAATGGTTCTTTAAGGATCATGCACCTTTTGTTTTAATTTATGCTGACGTCACTCAAGAACTGCATTGTAATGGTATGTGGTCTGTGTTATTTTCAGATGGTATATTCACGAGTTCTAAGTAGCTACACTGAAGCAAGAAGTCTAAATTAGATTTGTGGAGAGTGAAGGTCATTGGCCGTAGTGCCTAACAATAATGGAAGTAGGTAGAATAAGTAAATGAAACTTTATATATGTAGGAGTACAGATAAAATCTAGACCAAATACTTCATGTCAACAAGGACCTTGAAGAGATGGAGTTTTAGTATCCGTAATCAATCGTTGATAGTTAAGTGGAAATTTAAGATAATACTTTTTATTTGATAAATTGGGAGTCAAGTTGAAGCAAAATTCTGTTTCTGTGGGACTGGGTTTGTTATGCAATAGTTAATGTTAGGCAGTTAATAAATGGTGCATAGGCCAAATGAGCTATAAATGAAATCACCAATTCTTGGTAAAACACTGCCCTCACTATGAAGATGTTAAAAGGTAAATTCATAGGAAGAACTGGACAATTCGAGGTGAAGTTAACAAGAAAGATATGATTATCGGCGAGATCAGCAGGGTAAATGGAGTTGATAGAGAGTGGAAGAACACAATTTTTATAGCTAACTGTTGGAAGGATGTGATAAGGCGAGTTGAGTTAAGTTTCTATATGATAAATTATTTGTTACCTTGTAGAATTAATTGAGCTAGTAATTCTTTTCCCTTTTGGTTTAGTTTCCAGGAGATTGAAAAAGTTACACTCAAGAAAGCTTTATTTAAATTGTTCCTCATTCCTCAAAAGTGAAATCATAAAGATCAATCATTTTAAAATCCTATTGGAATTTGAGTGACCTCTCCCTGTAGCCAAATTTTGTTGCAGATACACACTGTAAAAGGATAAACCTTTTTATTTTTTATTGTTTTGGCTTAGTGAATATGCTGCGACAGTTTTAGAACCCAATTCCAAGGAAAAATGTGACATGATACTGCTAACATAAATTAAAAAGGTTTGATAATTTGAAATAGCAAATTTGTATCCTTTGGAAAAGCTAGCCAAATTTAGCAGACCTCTCATACTGGGTAAAAAATCTGAAATTTTAGAAGTATCATTTTAATTCAACTTAGCCTATTTTTTGCCACTGTATCTATATATGAATCTTAGAAAGAGTAATTAGATTAAAGTGAAATACATGTACTCACCATGCAAAGTTATAATAAATTGTTAAATCTATTGACATCGTAAAGGGAAGAAGGAAGGAGACTGCTTTAAATTCTTGCCCTGGGCTAAGCTTATCTCAATTAGAGCATGATTGGATAAGCTCAAAAGAAGCTTCTTTTGGGAGCATATACATGTTTGGACACTTGCTTATTTTACTATAAAGCAAGGAGAGAGAAAAACTATGTGAGGCTTGGTCAAACATGCTCTTATTTGTTATGTAAGAGGGAAATTGGAGGGAAAGGTAATGGGGAGATATCAATTTTTTAATTGACATTTTAATGGTTTAATTTTACTTGGGGGTGCTGAACAATTTTGTTTTCATCTACTGACTCACCCCATCCTCCTCTTCCCCTTGCTGCTATACCAGGAATTGATGCTCTTTCTCTTTCCTTAGTTACTGCATCTCGTTCAATCCTGCCTACAAAGTGTTGACTAAAGTAGATCGATCTTAAAAAGTTTGCCTCTTGATATGGGAGGACAATCAAAGAACTAATGATATTTGCATCTTGTTTATGCAGCCTTGCTGTTATTTTAAAATAGTTTGTGGATGTATGTAGATTGTATCAGGGTTTAATTAATATGTAGCTATTAATTCCCAATATACAGGAGAATACAGTTTTTTAAAAGTAAAGTTTAATGTTTATTGATAAACTCACTAGAGTTCATCCTGAGATATGTGAACTTCATTTGTACCCTGATCTATTTAATGAACTCAAGTGGGAAAGTTAAATTTCACTTCTAATTTTCATTTATATTGGGAATGACATCGCGATTCATTTTTTCTAGTGTCCATTTATAAATTTGTTCTTACGAAGATTTTTTTCCATTGAAAAGTATGGTGGTCAAAGGAGTTGTTTGCAAGAAGAATGTGGCCCATCGACGGATGACATCAAAAATAGAGAAACCTCGCTTACTGATCCTTGGAGGGGCTCTTGAGTACCAGCGGGTTTCTAACGCCCTTTCAAGTTTCGATACGCTGTTGCAGCAGGTTGAGATCATTATTTTTTTTTTTCCTTGGCACTGTAATTTTTAAATGTAATTCTTGATGTATTGTGCGTGTGGATTTACATCTTTTCAGGAAATGGATCATCTTAAGATGGCTGTTGCAAAGATAGATGTTCACAATCCCGATATTCTTTTGGTGGAGAAATCGGTTTCACGATATGCTCAAGAGTACCTTCTTGCAAAACATATATCACTTGTTCTAAATATCAAAAGGCCACTTTTGGAGCGTATAGCACGCTGCACTGGTGGTCAAATTGTTCCATCTATTGACAACCTATCCTCTCCGAAATTGGGATATTGTGACATGTTCCATGTTAAGAGGTTTTCAGAAGAGCATGGCACAGCTGAGCAAGCTGGAAAAAAGTCAGTGAAGACACTGATGTACTTTGAAGGTTGTCCAAAGCCACTGGGTTGCACTGTAAGTCTGTTGCGACCAGTAACAGGAACAAGAACAAGGATAATAATAATAGATATTGAAAATTCTAATGATTTGATATGGTCTGTAAAAGTCAGCTAACTTAAGTAGCCCCCTAAATTAAAATTACATCAAATATTGCTCTAATATTTAATTAGATATGGACAATTTCGTAATCTTCCGAGCTTCTTATTGTGAACTTTGATTGAGAAGGTTTCTTCACTTCACTGACAAATTGTTTTCTTGGGGTACTTGTTAAGTGTCAAATACATCGATGGAAACGTGTTTTCTATTTTATTAAATACCTCAGTCCTCGTAAAGACAGCTAATAAGCATCCTTTTCCTAATATGCTATCTTCATATTGATTGTTTCAGATATTACTTCGAGGTGCCAGTGAAGATGAGTTACGGAAAGTGAAACATGTTGTACAGTATGGAGTGTTTGCGGCTTATCACTTAGCTTTGGAGACATCTTTTCTTGCTGATGAGGGTGCCTCTCTGCCAGAACTTCCATTAAACTCCCAAATAACAGTTTCATTTCCAGGCAAGTCATCAACCATTGACAGGTCCATCTCAATGATACCTGGTTTTGCAGCCCCTGCCAATGAAAAAACTCTGGGACCTCAAACTGTTGGTGAACCACAGAGGTCAAATTGTGTCCCTACTCCAGATTCAATTAAGTTCTCAAGTGTTTCTGCACAAGAAATTCAAATTCTACAGACGAATAACCTTCTTCCTGTGAGCTCTCAGCATGCCAAGCCACTTGTGTCATCTTCTATGCTAGGTGTTCAGAATATTCCCTTTACCGAATCCTCTTCTTTTCATGCATTAGGAAAAGAATTCATACTAAATTTGAGGGAGTCTTCAGGGGGAGAAACTTCTGAAGCAGTCAGTGTATTGCATGCTACAGGATATCATCATGTAGCTGATAATTTGGGTGATTCAAACATCAAAAGCGTGCAAAATGATTGGGATACAAACCAAAATTGTTCAAATCCATCAGTTTTGCAGCCTGATGGAAAACACATTTTTCAGAAACAAGCATTGTTCAAAGACGAGTTTCCTCCATCCCCATCTGATCATCAAAGCATCTTGGTTTCCCTATCATCACGATGTATGTGGAAGGGAACTGTCTGTGAAAGATCCCATCTCTTCCGGATCAAATACTATGGAAACTTTGACAAGCCATTGGGCCGATTTCTGCGGGATCATTTATTTGATCAGGTTCTCTCTCTCTCCATGTCTCCACCAACCACAAACAAATTTTCTTCTTATATTAGGAACATCGTATATGTGAATTAAACCAAGATGTCAAATTTCTATGACAGAGTTATAGGTGCGGTTCGTGTGAAATGCCCTCAGAAGCTCATGTTCAGTGTTATACTCATCGACAAGGCACTCTTACGATCGCAGTCAAGAAACTGTCGGAAATTCTTTTACCTGGTAAAACAGAAGGAAAGATTTGGATGTGGCATAGGTGCCTGCGGTGTCCACGAAGTAATGGCTTCCCTCCAGCAACTCAAAGGGTTGTTATGTCGAATGCTGCTTGGGGACTATCTTTTGGGAAGTTTTTAGAGCTAAGTTTTTCAAATCATGCAGCTGCCAGTAGAGTGGCAAGCTGTGGCCACTCTTTGCATCGAGACTGTCTTCGTTTTTATGGGTATGATCTCTTGCTCAGTTTCCTTTTTACAATTTCTCAGTATCTTAGAATGTCATAATTGTGTATATTGACATCCAGGTTCACTCAGACCACATATAACTTGATTACTTTGTGGCATGCACAACACTTGGTTATGCTGAGATTAACCTTGGTGGTCATGAACAAGACTTGTTCAACTGTGCTATCCTTTTATTATTACCTTCTGAGTATCCTATTTCCTAAACCTTAAAAAAAAAAAAAAAGCTCTGGCTAGTTTGTTTAACCTTCTTTCTTTTTTTTGTGTGGGGGGGGGGGGGGGGGGGGGGGGCGNATAAATTCTGGAAGCAAGTTGCATTCAAATTGGGCGTACATTTCTACCTGTTTTATATTTTGCCTGGCTTTATGATGATTTATTTAAATTGCAGATTTGGCCAAATGGTTGCTTGCTTTCGTTATGCATCAATTGATGTTCACTCAGTATACCTTCCTCCCGCAAAACTTGATTTTAACTATGAAAGCCAGGAGTGGATGAAACAAGAACTGAATAAGGTGAAACAATTTTATTTATTTATTTTTTTGTTTCTGTACATGTCAAATATCACTGCATGTTTTTAAATTAATCTTTATATTCTAATAGGTGGCAGGCTGGGCTGAGCTTTTGTTCTCTGAAGTGCTCAATGCTATCTGCCTTTTGGCAGAAAAGAAATCTGGCTCAGGTTTGCTCAATAGTGGCGTGAAATTACCTGAATCAAGACGCCAGATAACATATTTAGAAGGGATATTGCGGAAAGAGAAGGCCGAATTCGAGGTCTGGGCTCCATTTTGAATATTGAATTTTATTTTTTTACTTGTAACCACTAATTATACATGCATTATATTCCTCTTTGATATGCATGTTGAAGGAGAATATTGCCTTACTTTGGGTGGGTAAATCTCTTACGCTTCTTAGTAAAACCTATATCTTTTACGTTGTTTTGGTGAAAACAAGAATTTATACCCATATTTTGGCGGGTAATAAAACCACATGCCACGCAAAAACGAAGGTAGAATTATCATATAGCTCCCTCCCTATTTGAGAACCCCATAGCTGGGAAATACAAACTATAAAAGGGGGGAAAAATCTTCTCATTCGCTTGGTTAGCTAGCATAGCTGGAAATTAACACTACATCATCATCGAAAAGTGTACTTTTGATATGATCCTTTGCAATGTAGACTTCTGGTACATATACATGATAATCCTTTTATGATAGAAGTTTTGTATTAATTACAATGCAACACAACATTAAATTGGAGAGGTTTCCAAAATCATTATGTTTAAGCGAGAGCCTCCACATACATTTTATTATGTGGGTGCTGATGGATGTTCAATGATATGGCAGGAAACACTCCCGAAAATTTTGAACAAGGAAGTGAGAAAGGGCCAAGCTGTCATTGATATTTTTGAGATCAATCGACTACAAAGGCAACTAGTCTTCCAGTCTTATATGTGGGACCGTCGCCTGGTATACGCAGCCAATTTAGATAAGAAGGATGAACAGGATGATTTAGATGTCACCAATTCAGAACCTGATGAGAAATCCAGTGGTGTTAATGAGAACATGTTTGATAAAATCATCCCTATTAAGATAGGCAATCCTGATTCTGTTTCTGCAGATGCAAAGCCTGTCAAAAACCATGATCGAGGGTTAGGTGATAGATACAACAGCCATCCTGACGTAGTTCATCAAAGAACTGATGTGGGTATTAACTACAATCACGGATATGTAAATCCATCAACACTTCCTATTGGGACAAAGGCCTTTGATGAATTAGATCTCCTGGAATCTAATGTTGCAGTTCGTAGAACCCTTTCTGATGGACAAGTCCCTATTTGTTTATCAGACACTCATGATGCATTGTGGACCGGTGAATATCACCCAGGTGTCGGAGTACCTAAGAATAATAATTTACACGAACCATTTGAGACAAATTCTTCAACCTCAGCTGGAGTGGCAGAAAAGTTGGATGTGGAAGACCACGAGGATGATCTAACCGTGTCTAAGGTGTCTCAACCGCCTTCCATGTTGTCTGCTAAAGGCTCTGATTTTATGGAAGATACCGTGAGCTGGTTGGGAATGTCTTTTATTACTTTCTACAGATCATTAAGCAATCTTTTGGGTACTCATCAGAAACTGTATACTCTCAGTGAATACAATCCAGTGTACATATCATCATTTCAGGATTCGGAATTCCAGGGTGGAGCCAAGTTGCTTCTGCCTGTAGGGGTTAATGACACTGTTGTACCAGTCTATGACGATGAACCCACAAGTATCATATCTTATGCACTCGTGTCACCTGCATATCTGGTCCAGCTGTCTGATGAGCTTGAGAGACCAAAGGACACTGCAGACTCAATGCTTTCTCTGCAGTCCCATGATGCTGGGAATCTTCAATCCGTTCATTCCTCTGATGAACTGACTTCCTTGCCTTTGGACCCGATCTCATATACAAAAGCCTTGCATACGAAAGTGTCTTTTGTAGATGATGGACTCCATGGGAAGGTGAAATACACAGTTACTTGTTACCATGCAAAGCGTTTTGATGCCTTGAGGAGGATATGTTGTCCATCCGAGATGGATTTCGTCAGATCTCTTAGTCGTTGTAAGAAGTGGGGAGCCCAAGGTGGTAAGAGCAATGTCTTTTTTGCAAAAACCTTGGATGATCGATTTATCATTAAGCAAGTGACAAAGACTGAGCTGGAATCATTCATCAAGTTTTCTCCTGGATATTTTAAGTATCTTTCTGAATCAATTGGCTCAGGTAGCCCAACATGCCTGGCAAAGATCCTTGGGATATATCAGGTATTTCTGAGAAGCAGAATTTAAATTAGGTTAACTTATTTGTTTAGTTCATAATTTATTATTTACACAATTAATTTTCTTATATACGCCCAAGAAACAGATTCTCAAGAGGTACAGATGTAGTTAATTAACTATGGAATTGGTGGACTATGTTTGAGACTAATAGCTGACACCCTTTCCTCCAGAGCAAGTAACACATTTTCATCTTGTTAACACTTAAAACACTATGATGTATTAAAGATACCTTTTTTAGTGAAATGTACTGCTTAAATACTACATACTGATGTAACTAATTAACTATGGAATTGTTGGACTACTTGGTGATGGCCCAAGAAACAGATTCTCAAGAGGTACAGGTGTAGTTAATTAACTATGGAATTGTTGGACTACGTGTGAGATTAATAGCTGACACCCTTTCCTCCAGAGCAAGTAACACGTTTTCATCTTGTTAACGCTTAAAACACTATGATGTATTAAAGATACTATTTTTAGTGAAATGTACTGCTTAAATACTACATAAATATGTAACTAATTAACTATGGAATTGTTGGACTACTTGGTGATGGCCCAAGAAACAGCTTGCGAAGAGGTCCAGTTAGTTGGACATTCAAGTGTCTCAGTTTGACCACATATTCTTTTCATACGGAACCTGTTCTTCAGGTTTAACTGTAATATTCTGAATTCTAAGTGGTTTTCAAGCTGTCTGGTGTGCTGGCAGAGCCGATACATTGCATTACATCAGTAAATCTATAAGATTTCAGCTGAATGAGATTGCTGTGAAGTCAGTCCTGATTGGGACCTAACCTTTGGCGTCATGCATAAATTAGCTTCTACAACGACCCCTATGGTTGTTGCTTCTACAACAACTCTATTGTTGCTCACACACACATATATAATTGTTTGGTATTACAGATGAGAACAAATTTCTCCTCTACATTTCTTCTTTTTTTACCAAAATAATTTCTGTTTATCTAGGCATTTTAATTCCTCTAAAACTAGATCAGGACAAACTTTTTTTGCATTATGATTACTTTGAAATACCCTCATGATCTCTTTGGTATTTTGAAAAGGTTACATCGAAACATCTCAAAGGCGGGAAGGAATCAAAAATGGATCTGTTGGTTATGGAGAATCTTCTGTTCGGAAGAAATCTGACCCGGCTTTATGATCTTAAAGGATCTTCCAGGTCTCGGTACAATCCTGATTCTAGTGGAAGTAATAAGGTTTTGCTTGATCAGAACTTGATTGAAGCTATGCCTACTTCTCCAATTTTTGTTGGAAATAAAGCCAAGAGATTGCTAGAGAGAGCTGTCTGGAATGATACTGCTTTTCTCGCAGTAAGTTTATAAATTCAGTTACTTGGTTCTTGAAATACGCTCACAGTAAAGCACATACATGAATGTTGGCATTGAAGTGATCTTAGGAAAAGATTTACGTTCTTCATTCTTTTTCATTCGCACAGTAGAAGAACTTGCATTTCAAGATATCGATTGATTGAAATTGAATTTTGGAAACTTTGAAGTATGCAAGGCAAAATTGTATGTATCAGTCTTCTGCACCGCATGCTGCAACATGCATTTTTAAGTTTGCTCTTTCTCCATATCTATTGTTGTTGTTATTATATTATGATTATTATTTTAAGAGCTTTTGTCCAAACCAGTAATTAACATTTACTTTCAAATGTGAGGGGAACAGAATCTTATGATATCAAATCAGTCTGCTATATACAGAAAAAACCTAATTATAGCTCCACACCATCCACACAACCAACTCACTCGTGCTAATTAAGCTAATCTTGAACTTGCAGTCTATAGATGTAATGGATTATTCACTTCTAGTTGGGGTTGATGAAGAGAAGCATGAGCTTGTTCTTGGGATTATTGACTTCATGAGACAGTACACTTGGGACAAGCAGCTTGAGACTTGGGTGAAGACGGCTGGCATACTTGGTGGCCCCAAGAATGCTTCCCCAACAGTAATTTCGCCAAAGCAATACAAGAAGAGGTTCAGGAAAGCAATGACTACCTATTTTCTGATGGTTCCCGATCAATGGTCACCTCCTACAATCATTCCTAGTAAGTCGCAAACTGATTTGTGCGAAGAGAATGCACAAGGTGTTACCTCTGCCGATTGAAGTCTGTTCACTTGTACATTTGATCCTACCATTTGGGAATTAAATTCCCTGTTGATTTTCCATGTTCATATATCATTCAAATTTTTTCGGAATGTAGTTGTCCAAACATGCATAACAAGGCTGCTATTCCTATGGAAAGTCTCCTTGTAAAATATATTGGATGACGTCCTCACAAAGTTTTTGTACAATGCTGTCATTTTTTTTTTCTCTCCTCTCTCACCCCCCTCCCTCCCCCAGATTTTTTTTTTTTAACCTTAGAATTCGAGTTGTATATAGGAATTGAAATATGTTTTCAATAGTAAGTGCAATTTTTGCGTAATATTTGTGGTTCAAATATTTCTCTCTCCCCTTTTTCTTGTATTTGTTTAGTTCAACCGGAGGTTGTTATTTCTGTTTTGCATAGAAAATCTATGGATTTTTACTGTTATCTTTTCTAATTTTTATGTGAGATGAAAATTGACTTATATGTACATATCTTGAATCTTATGTATAACGAGGCACAAGGGGCCAATTGTAAACTACTCTTATGACAATATTTGTTGCAACTCCTTTGAATTTTCTGGAATTTGTTCAACTCTAGTAGCAGGAGCAATTGAGAGAAAGATGCAGCAAAATTCAAATTGATGCTGCTCATATCAATAATTTATTTGAGTGAGTCTTCACCTTACATGTTACTAGTAGGAGGTCACCGAACTTTCAAAATAATTTCATTTTACTCATTGAACTATTTTTTTTTTTTTTTGTTCCATTTAGCGCACCCAAGTTTTATATATGGTTTAGCCCCTGTTTGGTTTGGACTAAAATCAAACTGAAATTTGAAGTTAAAGTTAAATTCAACAATTAATTTTAACCCCGCATTTAATTATCTACAACTTTTTAACTATATACATTTTGTCAATTTTATCAAAATTTACTAAATATCTGATTTCAATCTACAAACTATAGGGGTTTAGTTTGTCATGTTACCCTTCGTCCGATAATATCGTGTGACGAACCACGATTGCATATTGCCATTAGCTTTCCTTGTGAAATATCACTTATTTGAAGTACACATTTCGTTATATGATCTAGCATATAAATTATTTATGTGGAGATTAATGGTTCACAAAATAAGGAAAAAAGAAAAAGCAATGCATTGGAGATATAACACATCTACAAAAGCCAAGTTCTAGATTAATAGAGTTCAAGTTTCCTTGTGCTATTTGGTTGAAACACATTTGACGAAAAAGACGTAGAGATTGTGTATGTATTTGGCGTGTTATCATTTGTTCATCTCGAAAACATTGAAGTGGAAGTTGACTCACATAATTTTGATTTAAACTTCAACTTATTCAATTGAAGAATTGAAATTTTTGGAGGCGTTTGTGACTTTAATGTGAAATATCAGATTGACAAGTTCTATAAGTACTTTTGTATTCTATTGAGTACAAATAATTGTGGATGAACATAAAATTTGAAAATAATAAGTCAGAAATTTAATAATTCAATTGAGACCAATTAAAATTTTATGGACGAAAAATGGGAAAATAAAGTCAAATTACGGTTATGAAATATCGCAAGTGTTCATATATTTTTTAGAAACGCGATCTTATACAATTATTATACTCTTACCATTAAAGAAGTATATGATACTCTATTTTTAAATGAGAAGATGAAGCATCTTGTTGGGTCTAAGGCTTATGAAGATGGTCTTGTTGTTTATGTTGTTATGTAAATGACAGATCAAAATTTAATTAAAGCAATAAAATTGTACACACATGTTAGAATTTATAAGAAATGTTATATGTTATATGAAAATATACAAATTTGTACACGCATGTTAGAATTTATAAGAAATCAAATCCTTATCAAAATTGTATGAAATTTAAGTGGAAATGTACGAAAAAAATATTTGAACTAGTATAAAAATTTCTTTGAGACAAACATTGTGTTGTTTATGATGACAAGTGCAGAGTGATAATCGCAAGTGTAATATCAATTAAATAAATAGTAAAATGGACATAAGAGTTCAAACTATTGTTATCATGATGAACATCTATTTAACGAGTAATCTAATTATTTCCAACTGCTATTTGAATAAAGTGAATATTGATGGCAATGTTTTGCTTTAAAACTAATATTAGCTAGCAAAATAGAAGCAATTAAATGATCAAATATGATGATTTAAGTGTTGCCAACTTGCCACTCACTATTTTACTGGAGTTATACCTTCAATCTCACCTTTAAAGTTCAATTCCTAAAGTTGTATTCGGTTAAATTCATTGAGTGAATTAGTTTATATCTTTCGAGTCCCAATCAATCTCATCTATCTAGATCAACTCACTATATTGCTATTTGAATTTGAATAAGCCTCAACCAAAAATCATTAAATCACCAACGAATTCAATTAAAGACCACAACAATAGTGAAAGCATATCTATTCCTTACACCAAATTATCGAATTTTACCACATTGTCTAAATTTATAAATTACATCTCGTTTTGTTATAAATTCCCAAATCAACCATGGCGCCAATTATTTCAAAGAATGAAGAGTAGAAGTAAAATCAATACATAAAGCCCCCCTCTTTTCCCTTATATATTCTCCTTTTCCTCGTATTTCTGAAAATCGTGCACTCGAAAAGAGCCAAATTACCTCAAAAATAAAAGGAAAAAACCTGAATTATGCCCTTATGGGCTGCGACAATTATTTATTTATTTATTTTTCCCATCTCTGAACCTTGACCAATCGGTTCTTCTTGATGTAATAGGAACCAAATACTGATCGAACATGCCCAAGTTGGTTGCCAACTAGTTAATAGTCCTAGTTGGTTGCCACTGGTACCAATACACCAGGAAAAAGAAGAACATAGAAGGGGAAGATAACCTAATTTTTTCGCTTTACACGTAACAAAATATTAATTGACACACTTTTAACTGGTGAAGATAAACAGGTTGACATATATAATCAAGAGTGGGAGGATTTTTATAACTACTCGACTCATCTTTAATGCATATAATATTAAAGTAGGTGTTCAAAGTATTTATAAACTCACAATGAAAATATTTCACGAGCAACGTGAAATATAATCAGGTCATTACAAGGGGGACGAGGATGGAGTGTTCCAAAGCTCAGCAGGTTTGACTCTGGAAATGCTTTCCAATACTTGAAAAGGAACAATGTCTCCCGTAACAACCACCATTTTTGTTTCGAAGTCTATTTGATATGAACTCACTCCTGTATTCACACGGACAATTATCGATTAATTTCAATTATTAATATAATTCACTAAATTTGTTAGCTAAGATAGAGCGATATATTTATTTTGTATGTAGTATGTACCTTCCATCTTCGATATATGTTTCTCAACCTTTCTTGCGCAACCATTACAGTGCATGGATACTTTCAGAACCACCATCTACATATACAGAGTAACAAACAAATGAAAACATGAAGAAAAATAAGTAATTAAATTACTATGTTTGGCTAAGCTTATAAGTAGCTTTTTGGAGCTTATTTGAAACACAGGTACATACCTTAGGCTTAAGTTGGAAAGCCAGAGAAGGGGTTCCAGCTATAATGTCTTTGAGTCTCAACAATGGACCAACTTCTTCATCAGTTTTTGCAATTAGTGGCTTTTTTTCGTATTTTTCTTCTTCTTCTTTTTCGTCGTTTCCATAGTTAGTACTAACACAGAGACAAGAACCCGAGCCAAAACCAGAACCAGAAGAAAAACATAAACGGTCCAATACCCTCCCAAATCTCAACTTTCCCATCATAACCACGTACCTCTTGTTACTCTGTAAGATACTAGATTTTACCACGATCCATTTGTGTTCTTTGAATGCCTAGAAACCACCAGCCATCCAACATTAATTTATCTATGGGGAACCCCTAAAGCATACATATAAATAATATGAGAAACCAATGAAAATAATGCTAAGTAAAAGAGAGATGAGTCAAGACCCATTTTCCTAGGGTGAACAAATGGGGATTGGAATACACAAATGTCACTCCTAACTATAGTCAGTCCAACCAGATTTTGTCTTTTAATGGTTTATCATGTCTTGTCGGTTGGAATATATGAATTGTTACAGTTTCTAGGAGGGCCTGCCTCATGTGACATTACCTGCCCAAATTATATTTTCTAAAGGAGCCATTAAAGTCAAAGTGTTAGCAAAGAAATGTCTAAAGTATGAGCAGTGGCATCTAGTGGTTCGATCTGAGTTTCTTGAAAGTTGGATAAAACAGATTTCTTGTTGAGAATAATGAAAATGGAAACACAGTCTCTACTCGTCCAAAAGGAGATCGATTCTGGTTTGGGTTGGTTTAGTCTAATTTTTTATATTACAAATATAAATTGCAAAACTGTAAAGTATTGTATAAGTATTTTTTTTTTAAATTTTTTTTCACTTTCACGTTTTCTATTTCAGGCGACAAAAATATTGATTATTATGAATAATGTATAAATTAAGCAGAACACATGAGTGGAGGAATCTAAGCAAGTTCATCAGTACCTATAATTTAGAATAATTCACAAAATATTTTGATATCACCTGTTCATTTTCATAACTTAGGTCATCTTAAGAAAATATATTAAATCTTGTGGATGAAATGCAATGGGTGGCTCAAGTCTGCTGCAATATAATTTATATATACAAACACAATCCATCTTATAAAGGTGGATAAATTTTGTCCCCGATCACCGAAGTTTTAATGAAATCTTAACTGGGTTTCGAACTTCAATACTTATTCACTTTTTGTCTCGTATATTGATCAATATTGCTTAATTGGTAGTCATACAGATACAATAGATCTTCACGTGACACCGTATCAGAAAAATGTTTTTAAAAAAATGCATTTTAACCATTAAAGAAGTTTCCATGACCTTCAATTTTTGTCATTTTCGCTCTTGAATTTCGATGTCCAATCGATACAAATAAGAGTTTAAGTAATCCTATTGAAATGTAGCTGAAATTAAGTTCATTAATTATTGAAGCATAAGTCTGCAGCTTCATTATTGGATGTTTGAATTATGTTATTTTCTCCAGGTCGGTCCATGTGATGATGCCTCTCCTCTATAGTAGACAAAATAAGAAAAGCTAAGGCCTAAAGATTATTCGTCTTATGCATGCAAGTGCGGCTCCACATGGCTATGAACCTTGCTAGCTAGCCAGCATTAGCAACATGCAATTGCACTAAAATGTACTTTTTCATTCTTCTGAGAAACTAAAAGAATTTCTTTGTATGACCCTATTTGTTTTAGCATAAAAATTGATAAAAATTTAAGTTAAAGTCAAATTAATTTTAACCAGTCATTTCATGGGATCCATTTATCAAATTTTCTACGATAAATTTTATCAATTTTAATCAAAATCTACTAAAAATCTGATTTTTAACAAAATCAAACGGGAACGTATATCTTCAATAGTGCTACAAGGCCACCTTTAATAATTTATGATTGAGTCCTACCAACTACTATTTTTAAGTCATGTTGATGCATGTTGCTATTCCACAATAAGATAATGTCTATCTTAAATAGCCGGAAGAATAATGCTACTCATCAAGATGGTTGGTGCCACTTGGTGGTCAGCATGTGTAAAATAAATGGTATTAAGTGACTGTATAAAACCTCATATTTCTTACGGGACTAAAGGGTAAAGTTTGATATCTAGAGTACCAAATTATTTATTTTTGATCCTGGAGGGAGCAAAATAAAACTTTTGGAAAATAAGATTTCATTGAATGAATGATGAAAGTAGGTTTCTTATAAGGGACGATATGAGTTAGTTGATTGATCGAAATCCCATTTGGGACTTAATTGTAAAATTTGAAAAGTTAAGGAATTAAACGGTAATTTAGGAAAATCTGCATTTTTATTATTCCCGGAAAATCAGGCTTGAAAATAGTCCTCGCATAGCAATTGCCTCTGCATCCTAACCCCAAATTGCCGATTTGTTCTCCTTGTGTGTAAAGCCACCACTGCCTTGTGTCATTCCTGAAGTTGGAGCTTGAAAGGAAAGTCCAATCTTGTCCTCGAGAAGAAGTCTAGCACGAGGAAGTGGCTTGGTGAGAGCATCAACGAGTTGATCAATCGAGGAAACATGTGCAACCTGAAGAGAACCACCATGAACTTCATCACGAATGAAATAAAAATCAATGGCGGCTTACCCAGTGCGCACTCGAAGAGTAACGACTGCGGGTTCCCCGTTCATTAAAAAAAAAATCAATGGCGGCGTGTTTCGTTCATGAATTAAAAACCGGATTAGCACTCGAAGGGTAACGATTGCGGGTTCCCTGTTCATAAAAAAAAAAAAACCAATGGGTAACGATTGCGGGTTCCCTATTCATTAAAAAAAAAAAAAATCAATGGCGGCGTGTTTCGTTCGTGAATTAAAAACCGGATTAGAACAAATTTGAGTAGCCCAAACATTATCACAATAAACTACAAGACTTGTAGGGATTGAAACACCAAGATCAGTGAGCAAAAAGAAAATCCAATCAAGTTTATTCCATTCATGTAAAATCCAAATAAGATTTTCATGCTGTCGATAAATTTTGATAAATCATTTCAACTATTTTATGATTTGTAACGTTTGAAGTTATCGACATTTTAGGGATTAAAAATAAAATTATCATAACAAATTGCTAAGCTTGTCTAAACTTTACAGTGTATGCGTTTTTCTCATCAAGTTTTCAAGCTTACGGCGACTTTGACAACCTTAAGAACTTCTAAATGTTAGTAACTGATTAACACTCACAATTGAGATCTCAGAACATTACATTACAAAATGGTTTCATAGCAAAGGCTAATGTTCGATCAAATTCGATCAAGGCAACGACCAACTCTTCACCAATGATCAAGGCAAAAACTAATTGGTACCTTATGTCGAATAAGTGATAATAATAAGCTGGATGAACAGTTTGTATATTAACCTAATATCCTATAAGTGGTTGGTTGAACTTTTGAAAGGAGATGGATGATCAATCAAGATGATCGGAGAATTATTAGGTGAAAATTAAGTTATGGTCTCAACGACGGGTCATGAGCTCATACTTAGCCCTTGTTTGAGCTCCATTTTGATGGCAAAAATTAATTTTTGAATAGTGTATTGATGTGAAATGTGTGGTTAAAAAATAATGAAAGGTTTTGAATTTGCGTGTAATATTATTTTATTGAAGATTGTGTAATTGAGATTATGTCAAAATACTGTTAAAAAATTCATTTTCTCCAAAGAATAGAGATCAAACAAGAGCTTAATATTTCTATGTATCACATAAATGTGATGGACTGGTTGTCTAAAATTTGGATAACCAATTCCGTCGATCAAATGATAAATTTTTTCACTCTTTAATGCTAGAGTTAAGTCCTTGTCACGTTATTTGACAACTAAGGCCTATAAGATATATATAAAGGTTAGGATCTTGTCAGAATTTTTGAGTAACCATCCTAGCAGAGAATTAGAGGAATAAACTCCCCAAGTTATAAGTGGGTCAAGGATTTTTGGATATACTGCGAGATGATCTTTTGTGTACCTTTTCAAATAGATAAGTGTAATTGATTTTTGATCTGATTTTAAGATTCGTATCGACTCTACAAGTTCTATGCTGAGTGAAGTTGATCCAATTTCAAGGATTGAAGGTTTGATTACAAAAATTATTATTATATAAGGATTTAATCAATTAAAAAAAAAAAAATTAAAGAGTGTACTGGAGTTTTGATGCTTTAGGGGCTAATATAGAACAAAATTGATTTTATAAGGACCAAATGTGTGTTTAACCCATTCTGGATGAGATATTGGACATGAGGCTCAAAATATTTGTTCAGAAAACCTCACCTCCTTCCTTCCTTCCACAGTTCCACACACAGACATGCACTAAGAACGTGAAAAAACACACAGTTGTATGCACTAAAATGCAGCTTCTTCGCGCTCCATCCTCTTCCGCCTTGCCATTTCATTTCTCGAATTCACAACCCAGAGGAAGTAAGTTTTGCTTTATATGTATGTTTTAATGTTTGTACATCACATGTATTGAATTGAAACTCCTTTTTTATGCCTGAGTTTTCATATTTGTTAGTTCCTGATCGATATATGTAGTATATCGACTAATCTCTTGATCGATCTACTGTTAATTACTTGTTTCCATCTCAAGGAAATGAAAGGCTTGCATGGGTTTCGTTTAAAGATTCAGCGTGGAGCTCAATCACGCCTAAAGCTGCTTCTGTTCAAGGTGGATTTTTTCTTCCAAACAAATTCAATATACCTAATAATGAAAACCCATTTATAGAATTTGACTAATGCAATTGGATTATATGCACAAGTTTCCTATACTGGTTGTGCTGCAATATGGAGAAAATTTTGAGCTGTTATTGCACACTAAACAAGAATGTAACCTGAAAAATATTTTGCATTCAATCTCCTTACAAATTTGAAGTTTTGTGTGAGTTTCTACGGCAGAGCTCAAAACGTTAGTTGAAGGAAAATATGCGTTAGTCAACTTTTTCTTGCTCGCAAATTCAATTTTAGTGTTATTCATAGTTTCCTTTGTTTACTGAAATAAAAATGGGTGTTACATGCTTCTTTTGTGGCAAGACTGAGGGAAACTTTTTATGGACCAGTATAATAACTTCTAGAATCCTGCTGCTGGATGGTATTGGCATTTCGAATGAATTTTTTTGGGAAGTTTGTATCTAGATGGTGGTGGAAATTTTATTCGCACCAGTGAAATACGCATATAGGCATGAATTAGAAAGTATATATAAATAGAAAATGTTAGTTTTAAGTTAGAAAAATCATTTCAGCAAGTTCCCAATCTTGTTAGAAATTTTTGCATATAAACAGAATGCTATTTTTGAGTAGAAATTTAAGTTCCCAGTTATCTTACCAAATATGGTTGGAACTAGTTATGAAAGGCTGAAAGAATTATCACGAACTCGTTTGTTTGATTTTAAATGTCCAATGAAAAAGTTAAGGTCCTTAGGAATCTAGACTGGAATCGGAATTGGTTTGATATTTTTGGATTGCAAGATTCAAAGAGCTGGACCAAGATTTTGATAACAATGTTAGGAGTCCTGCACCTATGCCTATTTTTATGTGATCCTTACTGTAAATGCCCTTGGAGAGTATCATACTGTGATAATTGTGTTATTCAAAATAATATGGTAGATTGGAACTTGGGCCTTAAATGGGCCAACATGGTGGATGATTTGAGGAATACACATTTTGGGCAATTTTACCTGTAGAAAACTGAGGTTCTTTGCCTCTTCCATGCGATAGCATGGGATATGCCCATGCAATCGCATGGGTATAGAAACTAGCCGTTATGGCTGATTTTCTGGTTTGTTTTTGGTGCCTTTTGGTGAATGGATTCCAACTTTTGACGAATTGTTAGAACCATTCCGTGGTGTATTAATGGAAATCTATAAATAGGAGATTGGTTTCCATTTCTATATACAATAAAAGAACAAGAAATCCATACTTTGTTATTCCAAATCAGACGACGGGTCATGAGCTCATACTTAGCCCTTGTTTGAGCCCCATTTTGATGGGAAAAATTAATTTTTGAATAGTGTATTGATGTGAAATGCGTGGTTAAAAAATAATGAAAGGTTTTGAATTTGCGTGTAATATTATTTTATTGAAGATTGTGTGATTGAGATTATGTCAAAATACTGTTAAAAAATTCATTTTCTCCAAAGAATAGAGATCAAACAAGAGCTTAATATTTCTATGTATCACATAAATGTGATGGACTGGTTGTCTAAAATTTGGATAACCAATTCCGTCGATCAAATGATAAATTTTTTCACTCTTTAATGCTAGAGTTAAGTCCTTGTCACGTTATTTGACAACTAAGGCCTATAAGATATATATAAAGGTTAGGATCTTGTCAGAATTTTTGAGTAACCATCCTCGCAGTCGCAGAGAATTAGAGGAATAAACTCCCCAAGTTATAAGTGGGTCAAGGATTTTTGGATATACTGCGAGATGATCTTTTGTGTACCTTTTCAAATAGATAAGTGTAATTGATTTTTGATCTGATTTTAAGATTCGTATCGACTCTACAAGTTCTATGCTGAGTGAAGTTGATCCAATTTCAAGGATTGAAGGTTTGATTACAAAAATTATTATTATATAAGGATTTAATCAATTAAAAAAAAAAAAATTAAAGAGTGTACTGGAGTTTTGATGCTTTAGGGGCTAATATAGAACAAAATTGATTTTATAAGGACCAAATGTGTGTTTAACCCATTCTGGATGAGATATTGGACATGAGGCTCAAAATATTTGTTCAGAAAACCTCACCTCCTTCCTTCCTTCCACAGTTCCACACACAGACATGCACTAAGAACGTGAAAAAACACACAGTTGTATGCACTAAAATGCAGCTTCTTCGCGCTCCATCCTCTTCCGCCTTGCCATTTCATTTCTCGAATTCACAACCCAGAGGAAGTAAGTTTTGCTTTATATGTATGTTTTAATGTTTGTACATCACATGTATTGAATTGAAACTCCTTTTTTATGCCTGAGTTTTCATATTTGTTAGTTCCTGATCGATATATGTAGTATATCGACTAATCTCTTGATCGATCTACTGTTAATTACTTGTTTCCATCTCAAGGAAATGAAAGGCTTGCATGGGTTTCGTTTAAAGATTCAGCGTGGAGCTCAATCACGCCTAAAGCTGCTTCTGTTCAAGGTGGATTTTTTCTTCCAAACAAATTCAATATACCTAATAATGAAAACCCATTTATAGAATTTGACTAATGCAATTGGATTATATGCACAAGTTTCCTATACTGGTTGTGCTGCAATATGGAGAAAATTTTGAGCTGTTATTGCACACTAAACAAGAATGTAACCTGAAAAATATTTTGCATTCAATCTCCTTACAAATTTGAAGTTTTGTGTGAGTTTCTACGGCAGAGCTCAAAACGTTAGTTGAAGGAAAATATGCGTTAGTCAACTTTTTCTTGCTCGCAAATTCAATTTTAGTGTTATTCATAGTTTCCTTTGTTTACTGAAATAAAAATGGGTGTTACATGCTTCTTTTGTGGCAAGACTGAGGGAAACTTTTTATGGACCAGTATAATAACTTCTAGAATCCTGCTGCTGGATGGTATTGGCATTTCGAATGAATTTTTTTGGGAAGTTTGTATCTAGATGGTGGTGGAAATTTTATTCGCACCAGTGAAATACGCATATAGGCATGAATTAGAAAGTATATATAAATAGAAAATGTTAGTTTTAAGTTAGAAAAATCATTTCAGCAAGTTCCCAATCTTGTTAGAAATTTTTGCATATAAACAGAATGCTATTTTTGAGTAGAAATTTAAGTTCCCAGTTATCTTACCAAATATGGTTGGAACTAGTTATGAAAGGCTGAAAGAATTATCACGAACTCGTTTGTTTGATTTTAAATGTCCAATGAAAAAGTTAAGGTCCTTAGGAATCTAGACTGGAATCGGAATTGGTTTGATATTTTTGGATTGCAAGATTTAAAGAGCTGGACCAAGATTTTGATAACAATGTTAGGAGTCCTGCACCTATGCCTATTTTTATGTGATCCTTACTGTAAATGCCCTTGGAGAGTATCATACTGTGATAATTGTGTTATTCAAAATAATATGGTAGATTGGAACTTGGGCCTTAAATGGGCCAACATGGTGGATGATTTGAGGAATACACATTTTGGGCAATTTTACCTGTAGAAAACTGAGGTTCTTTGCCTCTTCCATGCGATAGCATGGGATATGCCCATGCAATCGCATGGGTATAGAAACTAGCCGTTATGGCTGATTTTCTGGTTTGTTTTTGGTGCCTTTTGGTGAATGGATTCCAACTTTTGACGAATTGTTAGAACCATTCCGTGGTGTATTAATGGAAATCTATAAATAGGAGATTGGTTTCCATTTCTATATACAATAAAAGAACAAGAAATCCATACTTTGTTATTCCAAATCACATTCAAACTATTTCAAAGTTTTCATTTAGTTCACTTAGGAAGAATACTTGTGCCTTGGTGTTCTTTTTACAGGCGTGATTAATCCTTCAAACTATTTTTCGAGAACCCTTAAAAGCATTTGGAGAGGAGGCAAATATCATTTGAGAACAACGTTCTTCTATGTGTTCAAGTCCATTCCATTTGGTGTTTCCATCTTCACCTTCTTCTACTCTCCATTGTTGTGATTTCCAACACATACTCTAACAACATGTATGTGATTAAGCAATATCTATTACATTTTTTATTTTTCAAGTCATTCAGACAAATAGCTATGTAGGAGCCCAACACTTATGCTTGTTTTGTAAAACCATTAAACTAAATATCCTTGGATAGCGAAATATTTTGATTATGTTTTTGTAGTTAATCTATATTACCATTTTTTGTGAGTCATGCGGACCAATAAGAAATAGCCATGATACTCATAGCTTATTATCTTTCCCACACTCTAAATGTCATTAAGGCAACATTTTTGGCTTCTAATATTTTTATGTGAAGTTGTTCTTATCAAATTTTTACTTGCAGCTTCTGCTTCAGCAGTATCAAGTCAAACAGCCGAGACTGATGTGCTAAAATCCTTGTCTCAGATCATAGATCCAGACTTTGGTACAGACATTGTCTCTTGTGGATTTGTGAAGGACCTTAATGTGAACAAGGCATTAGGAGAGGTTGTTTAGAAATTAGATGTGATGAATTCTATAATAACTACATGATGACTGATATCCTCATTCAACTTTTATACATTGAATCTCAGGTTTCTTTTCGGTTAGAGCTGACAACACCAGCATGTCCAATCAAGGACATGGTAAATGTCACCATCACCATTGTTTTATCAAGATTTGATGTGTGTGTCAAGTGGTACATACCCTTTTAACTAATTTTTTTACTTTAGCTTTGTCCATTACTCAATAATATGCAAAAGACCTGAGGGATTACTATATTTTTGTTCTCACTCTCTCTTAGATGGAAAATTATCGAACAAATTTCTATTGCACACATTGCACAGAGACTGACGAAGTTTTATTTGTTTAGAGAATAGTGGTGTTTTTTTAGTACATTTGGAATATACCTAATGCCATCACAAAATTGTATCTCTAGTTTGAGAAGCAGGCTAATGAGGTGGTGGCTGCACTTCCCTGGGTCAAAACGGTAAGTGTTACAATGTCAGCCCGACCAGCAAGACCTGTTTATGCAGGGAACCTTCCAGAACATCTGCAAACAATATCGAACGTCATTGCTGTTTCAAGTTGCAAGGTGCAACTCTCTAATACCTGATGACTCTTTTCATTCTATGTCATCATAAGATGTTCTAAAGTAAGTTTGAGATGCGTTACCAAAACTAGGTTTGCTTTCCAATATTGTTGTTCACTTTCTTTTCTTTTCCCCCCACTTATCCTTTCCTTTTGGATTAATAAGTATCATGTAGTACGCAATGATCATCTACCCTGTTCACTGTGAATCTCATTTTCTGTCATTTTAGGAATTGAATCTTGATATTTTTTTCCTCATTGTCCTGGTTGTTTATGGAAAAGAGAATTTAGTTCATAACTTTTATTATCCGGGGATTCTTGTATTTTCCTGCACTGTTACACGCGGGAAACTATAAGGTTTACTTTGTAGTGGTGACCTGGCCTGGAGAGAAATAACAATGCTCTTAAGGAGTGGCAGCAGAGTTCCATCACTACTAACCCGTCCTACTGTATATTGTGTTGTGTTCTGCTATAACACCACATATGCGCATGCACACACACGTACATTTATATATATTTTCAGTCTGAAATGTAGCGAATTGGCTTCTCGCTGTGACTGTAGGTCAATGAACCAAAACTCACAAATCTTTTATCCCTTTAATGCCCTGCTTTTATGCATGTTATCTAATGTCATTTAATGTTCATTAATTTCCTGGAAGCAGACAAACGCTTTCTTTTGATATGTTAATATTCCTATAATTGAAGGGAGGGGTAGGAAAATCAACAGTAGCTGTGAACCTTGCATACACTTTGGCTGGTATGGGTGCTAGAGTTGGGATTTTCGACTCAGATGTATATGGCCCCAGTTTGCCAACGATGGTCTCCCCAGAAAACCGGTTACTTGAAATGGTAATATTTCAGGTTTTGTCCAACAAAATTTGCAATTCACTGTTCATTTTTTAACATTTGAAAGAGATCTTCTAGAATCCGGAGAAGCAAACTATCATTCCAACTGAATACTTGGGTGTTAAGTTGGTATCATTTGGGTTTGCTGGGCAAGGACGTGCAATAATGCGAGGTCCAATGGTTTCGGGGGTCATCAATCAACTATTGACTACTACTGAATGGTATGACATGTTTCCTACATGAATCAGAAAGTTCAATTAGCAATATCCACTACATAGGGTAGAACTGCACTATTTTTTATTGACAGACCCCTATGCTGAACTTTATATCAATTTTATCAGTCAATACAGTTTCTGAGATGGCTGTGGCTTTGATTAGATTTGATGTCATGAATAACAGTCTTTCATGATTTGTTACTACTACATAGGGGAGAACTGGACTACCTCGTCATTGACATGCCCCCAGGAACGGGTGATATTCAACTCACCTTATGCCAGGTGTTGTTATGATGCCTATTTGATGAGATGATTTCCTATAGCCTTCGCAGCAGAGTATCTGGCAAATATCGCTATATTGTTAAGTGATAATCTTGATTAACTTTGCCAGATTCCACTTTCAGGTCGTTCCATTGACTGCTGCTGTCATTGTTACCACACCTCAGAAGCTAGCATTCATAGATGTTGCAAAAGGAGTTCGCATGTTTTCAAAGCTAAAGGCATGTTTCTTGTGGTCTCTAATGTGCTTTCCTGACAATTTTTGAATATTTTTGTCATGTGAAATGAATTTAGTGCAAGACAAACAGATTAATTAGGATAGTACTAGTAAGGGTTGTCTTCTGAGCTATGTCCCAGTAGACAATGTTCTGTTGTTTACATTTTCATTGTATATCATGTTAACAGGTTCCTTGTGTAGCTGTGGTTGAAAACATGTGCCATTTTGATGCTGATGGAAAACGCTACTATCCATTTGGTAGAGGGTCAGGTTCTCAGGTTTCCGACTGCTTTCTTGTCGAAGTTTTGTTTCGCCTGTCCCACTTTTCAGCCACTACCAGAAAATTTTGCTACATAAAGATGGACAATGATAATAAATCATTTATAATAGTAACAAAACAATGTCAAAGAATGCTGTAAGTGTCCAACATTTCTGCAGATTTGAACTTCTGTCTCATTTCTACAAAAACATCTTCAGGTTGTTGAGCAGTTTGGTATCCCCAATCTTTTTGAGCTTCCAATTAGACCAACTGTAAGTTCCATGCTCGATATGCTGTGATCATTGTTCAGATTCATATTTAACTTGGAGGTCTAAGCAGCATAATCAGTCTGTATAAAGTTTGGTTATTCTCATTCTACTGTAATATAAAACGAGAAGAAAAGCTTTTTTCATTGAACTGTTGATTGGAGAAAAACTTTCTTACGGTCCAAGGCAGTATTATCTTACTTTTTCTCATCAAATTCTTTGCACCTGACCAGTTAATTAAAATTTTGCACAGTAAGTTGTACACTACATTGTTTTCTTTCAAAAATAATTTTTCACGTTAGGTAGTTGACATTTGGAAGCATGCTATTGTTGTAATTGAACAAAAGAAAGGACATTTACATTTCTGATTTCAATTATTTTATTTTCATTTAATTGATGTAATTTTCCAATAACTGACAAAACTTTATAGAGAATATTTGGACACTTATTATTTAACCACCAATGCTATTTTATTTATCTTTTCTACACTATATTCAGATTTCTTTGTATCCTTAAAGATGGATAGGAATGTGCAATTGGAATATAAATTTTTAGCATTATCCTTCACTTCACAGTTATCGGCTTCTGGAGATAGTGGAATCCCTGATGTGGTGGCTGATCCTCAAGGTGAAGTTGCAAGAACATTTCAAGAGTTGGGCATTTGTGTGGTGCAACAATGTGCTAAGATCAGTCAACAAGGTAGCTTAATCTACTCTCTTTATTGACCTGAGGGTAGATTTTAATTCAAAATGTTGGAAAACTTAGGTGCTACCTTTATTCAAAAGGCACAAGCCTTTTTCAGTCATAAAGCTAGTATCTTGGACTAAACCAGCCATCATTAGCCAGGGTCAACATTTGGCTCAAATTTGTGAAGATCTGAAGTTTAAACTCTTTGTGTAGACTTGGGTAGGAAAATCAACAGTAGCTGTGAACCTTGCATACACTTTGGCTGGTATGGGTGCTAGAGTTGGGATTTTCGACTCAGATGTATATGGCCCCAGTTTGCCAACGATGGTCTCCCCAGAAAACCGGTTACTTGAAATGGTAATATTTCAGGTTTTGTCCAACAAAATTTGCAATTCACTGTTCATTTTTTAACATTTGAAAGAGATCTTCTAGAATCCGGAGAAGCAAACTATCATTCCAACTGAATACTTGGGTGTTAAGTTGGTATCATTTGGGTTTGCTGGGCAAGGACGTGCAATAATGCGAGGTCCAATGGTTTCGGGGGTCATCAATCAACTATTGACTACTACTGAATGGTATGACATGTTTCCTACATGAATCAGAAAGTTCAATTAGCAATATCCACTACATAGGGTAGAACTGCACTATTTTTTATTGACAGACCCCTATGCTGAACTTTATATCAATTTTATCAGTCAATACAGTTTCTGAGATGGCTGTGGCTTTGATTACATTTGATGTCATGAATAACAGTCTTTCATGATTTGTTACTACTACATAGGGGAGAACTGGACTACCTCGTCATTGACATGCCCCCAGGAACGGGTGATATTCAACTCACCTTATGCCAGGTGTTGTTATGATGCCTATTTGATGAGATGATTTCCTATAGCCTTCGCAGCAGAGTATCTGGCAAATATTGCTATATTGTTAAGTGATAATCTTGATTAACTTTGCCAGATTCCACTTTCAGGTCGTTCCATTGACTGCTGCTGTCATTGTTACCACACCTCAGAAGCTAGCATTCATAGATGTTGCAAAAGGAGTTCGCATGTTTTCAAAGCTAAAGGCATGTTTCTTGTGGTCTCTAATGTGCTTTCCTGACAATTTTTGAATATTTTTGTCATGTGAAATGAATTTAGTGCAAGACAAACAGATTAATTAGGATAGTACTAGTAAGGGTTGTCTTCTGAGCTATGTCCCAGTAGACAATGTTCTGTTGTTTACATTTTCATTGTATATCATGTTAACAGGTTCCTTGTGTAGCTGTGGTTGAAAACATGTGCCATTTTGATGCTGATGGAAAACGCTACTATCCATTTGGTAGAGGGTCAGGTTCTCAGGTTTCCGACTGCTTTCTTGTCGAAGTTTTGTTTCGCCTGTCCCACTTTTCAGCCACTACCAGAAAATTTTGCTACATAAAGATGGACAATGATAATAAATCATTTATAATAGTAACAAAACAATGTCAAAGAATGCTGTAAGTGTCCAACATTTCTGCAGATTTGAACTTCTGTCTCATTTCTACAAAAACATCTTCAGGTTGTTGAGCAGTTTGGTATCCCCAATCTTTTTGAGCTTCCAATTAGACCAACTGTAAGTTCCATGCTCGATATGCTGTGATCATTGTTCAGATTCATATTTAACTTGGAGGTCTAAGCAGCATAATCAGTCTGTATAAAGTTTGGTTATTCTCATTCTACTGTAATATAAAACGAGAAGAAAAGCTTTTTTCATTGAACTGTTGATTGGAGAAAAACTTTCTTACGGTCCAAGGCAGTATTATCTTACTTTTTCTCATCAAATTCTTTGCACCTGACCAGTTAATTAAAATTTTGCACAGTAAGTTGTACACTACATTGTTTTCTTTCAAAAATAATTTTTCACGTTAGGTAGTTGACATTTGGAAGCATGCTATTGTTGTAATTGAACAAAAGAAAGGACATTTACATTTCTGATTTCAATTATTTTATTTTCATTTAATTGATGTAATTTTCCAATAACTGACAAAACTTTATAGAGAATATTTGGACACTTATTATTTAACCACCAATGCTATTTTATTTATCTTTTCTACACTATATTCAGATTTCTTTGTATCCTTAAAGATGGATAGGAATGTGCAATTGGAATATAAATTTTTAGCATTATCCTTCACTTCACAGTTATCGGCTTCTGGAGATAGTGGAATCCCTGATGTGGTGGCTGATCCTCAAGGTGAAGTTGCAAGAACATTTCAAGAGTTGGGCATTTGTGTGGTGCAACAATGTGCCAAGATCAGTCAACAAGGTAACTTAATCTACTCTCTTTATTGACCTGAGGGTAGATTTTAATTCAAAATGTTGGAAAACTTAGGTGCTACCTTTATTCAAAAGGCACAAGCCTTTTTCAGTCATAAAGCTAGTATCTGGGACTAAACCAGCCATCATTAGCCAGGGTCAACATTTGGCTCAAATTTGTGAAGATCTGAAGTTTAAACTCTTTGTGTAGACTTTCTTATATAGTATCTTTGTTTGCTACAGTATCAACTGCTGTCACTTATGATAAAGGTATGAAGGCAATCAGGGTGAAAGTACCTGATTCAGATGAAGAGTTCTATTTGCACCCAGCAACCGTTAGACGAAATGATCGATCAGCTCAAAGTGTGGTAAGTGGAATAATCTTTGCAGTTCAGTCGTTGAGATAAAAAATAAGTCAACGGCTAGTTATATGTCAGCAAACTGTAACAAGTTTTAAAATTTATGGTACATACAATAAAATGAGAATAGTTATGGAAAGCATTAAAATTGATCTTACCATCACTAGCTATGATCCACTTTATATGTCTAAGTAATTTACAGTCAGGGACAACTATGATTTGGTTATCCGATTTGTGAAACGGCCAATCAGTCCAAAATTTCATGGGAAGTGATTTGTCTACGCTTTACATTACTTCAAATATCAAGATCTGAGAAAATAGCTCTGTTTTGGAATATAAAGCGAGACCTCGATATTTTTGTAATAAGGAAAAGCTTAGAGAGAGGAAAAGCTCAGAGATGCTCTCTAAGCAGTTGGACCAAAATTAGTCACAAGGATTTGCGAGGTAAAATATATTTGCACAGGGACTGGGAGTGGCGCCGGAAAATGTGCTTACTGCCTTTACAGTTGTTAATATTAGCTAAGATATCTATTCCCAATATTCTTACGTGATGTCCATGCATGAAGTATCTAGATTTATCATCACCACAGTTTAGATTCATTTGACAGGGTAGCATTCTAGTGGTCAAATGCCATGCTGAAATTCATAAAGTGGGTAATGTAGCACTGCATATAGGTCATGCTACTTATGGGGAAAAAGTTGCTAAAATTTAGATTTTGGAACCAACTAAACTAAAAATTACTCTCTAAATTGAGAACCCTTGACAAAGTACGAATTTTCCTTCTTTTAGATACATTATTATCTGTTGAACTTCATATCTCTTTGTTTCATGTGAGAGTTAGTAATCCTTGCTTATGAACATCTCATTTTTGGTCAAAACAGGATGAATGGACTGGTGAGCAGAAACTGCAGTATGCTGATGTTCCAGAGGACATTGAACCTGAAGAAATTCGGCCCATGGGAAATTATGCTGTATCGATTACTTGGGCAGACGGATTTAGCCAGGTACATTCTCCTTACCTGATTTTCTGCTGGTAAATGATCAATATTTCGTAAAGCTATTCGTTAAAGGGAATTAGTGCAAGGAGATTCAAGCTGCTTAGCAATCTACTTATTAACTTCTACTGTAACAGTTCATTCTCAAGATTACATAATAAACTCCGAAAATCATCTCTGGTAACTTAGAATCATGCATGTTGGATGCGGTTAAATGCAGGCAGATGAATAAGTAGAGCAAGAAAATAGAAGTTCTTATACCGTCCTTGATATTTATTTACTACATATATACTACGTGACAGAAAATGAGCAGGATGAACCTTTGCTGCAGGTTTAACTAAATGGTAGCTCGGAGCAAACTTCAGCATTCAGCTTTGTGCTGATGATATTTTGTCTGTTGTTTTTCTTGCAGATTGCTCCTTATGACCAGCTGCAGACAATGGAACGCTTAGTTGATGTTCCACTGTTGATCTAAATGAAAATGGCTGTTCTGAGGTTATACCATAGATGCCGAAAGGACCCCACGATCAATTTTCTGCTTTTGTGGGTCTGTTGTAGTCACAAGCAAAGATGGAGTATATATTTACAACGAATATAGGACTCTAAAGATACTTTGATTGCTTCAATCCCACACCTCAGATAGTCAAATTTCTCCAGTTTATAGCTTATTGTTAGCCATGCTCTATCATTTTCTCATAAATAAGTAGGTGCAAGGGTCAATGATACAATAGAGGTAGTTTGCATCCATTAAAAAAGCCTAGACATTCTATCCCTCTAAGTGGAACTTGCAAAATCCAATTTAACCATCCTTTCAGTCTTCACGTGAGTCCAATAATTAATAGCATCATATCGACTATGAAGCAAATCAAATAATCCGAATTGCGATTTCCTTTGATTTGAGGAAGCTTTTCCACTAAGTATGACGTTATTTAGAGTTTATTTGACTATGCAAGGATATTATCAAGTGATAATTTATGCAAATTTAGCTTATTATTAAAGTATTTGAGTAAATAATAGAGAAATCCCTTGAGGTATTCGCGAAGTACAATAGCAATCCATGTAGTTTTAAAAAGTTAAAGGAGCAATGTGAAAGAATTTAGAAGTTTGGCGATCCAAATGAACGCAATCAAAGGTTGAGGTCTAAATTGGACAAAGGTTCAAACTTAAGGGACCAAACTTTGCAAATGCTGAGGAATTGAAGCTCGCGACCACGAATTGCATTTTAAGGTCGTAACTAGGGCAACTTTGGGACGTGAAGTCCCGATTAGCCGTGGATCGCAGTGAATTGCATTGACTTAATTTTCTTGACTATGAAGAAAGTATAACTCTAAAATCTCGAAGAGATTCATCATTAAGGGTTGTATTCTTCTCACCTATCAAAGCATTCGAGTTATGATTTCATCCAATTTATTGTATTTGGAAAATCCAATCATGTCCGGCTAAATCCTTTATGATTATATTATAATGAAACCTTGTTAGCATTTTAGTTCAATAAATTATTCATTTTGTCTTGTTCTCGTTATTGTTGAGTGTTTGTTATTGCATTAGTTGTCATTCTATTATTTGGTCAATTTTAGAGTTGTTAATAACCTTTGTGTTATATTGAGAGGTAATTCATGTTTCTAATTCATAAAATAAATAGCACTAAATTTTATAGAAGATAGAAATATATTTCTACACTTGGTACAATCTTAATTGATGTTCTAATTTTGCCTTACATTTTTATATATTCTCATCCTTGATTGAGATGTAATTGGATGGCAAGTAAAAGTTGTATTGATTTATCTTGAGAGAAAGTTAACACGTAATGATCAATTGTCAACATTAAACAAAAAATGGTTCGTAACAAATAATTGAAGATTAAAGTAGGTCAACAATTGTGGATTCCTAGTGTCTTTCGTGATTTGATTAAGCGTCAAGATTTTTTCACTTTTTGTTTACTTATTTTAGTCAATAATTAGAATATTTCAAAATATCAAACCAAATAATTGATTGTGTGTTTTCTTTGTTAGAATTAGTTTTAATTATAGTAAATAGGTAGAAATCAATTCTTATAAGTTCGACACTCTGTTCATTCTATATTACTTGTATACAATACTGTCTTCGTGTTAAATTATATCAATAACACGGGAAAGTAAGGCAAGTAGATCATAAATTCAAAAGAAGCCACAGGCAACAGTTTCCAAAATCACTAAAGTGACGAGTGCAGTCATACAAAAATGTGTGATTTAAAAGAAGAATTGGCATCTGCCTAAAAAAATAAAAATAAAAATAAAAAATGCACCGCATGTTATACTCCAACATTACATGAAGCCACACCTTCGTAAAACCAGATCTTGTGTTCTTGAACAACACGATTTTCTTAACTCAAAAACTCTTCAATGGTCAAACAAAAAGTTATGCAAGGTCAATACTCTACGTTACATTGCATCTTCTACATACTTCTTCCAAGACAATTAAGTCATGTCTTTAGATTAATAATTATTACCCGAGACATTGCATAACTTCTTCAATGGAGTATATATTTGAGATGATTAACATATATTACTGGCCTCGCCTCGACCAAATTCACAAGATGTACACTACGCAATGATGGATGTGATAGCTCAACAGCGACAATGTCCAATCAGATCACAATTTTTTAGATTATATTTCAGGTCTACAAATCACATATCTATGATGGCTATGAATTAACACAATTAAACATTATAAGTGAACCATTAAAATAAAGTCACGTGTCAAACATTCAAATTTGGCCTCTTCTACCTATCCCTCCACATATAAATACTCGATTCTCTATCATTCAAATGTAAGTTTTAAGTGCAAGTAATTGTATAGCTTATAAGTGTAATATAAGACACGACACTCATATTTCAGTTCGTTATTACACTCATATACTAAATATACTTCATCATCTGATTGTGACTTGAGTGTTGGAGAGCACATGATCGTCATACCCACATGAAAGAAAAAAGAGCTAGAATATATTGATAGCTAGATTTTGTCCGATTCAAAGTTCTACCATTTGCATGTTTAAAGCTTATTGAACTGTGTTCATAGGACATTCGGTTTAATTTGAAGTTTACTTGAGGGAACTTTGACAATTTTATTAATTACTAGCCTTGCCCGTGCAATGCACGTACTTGAGTATTTTGAAAGTAATGTTAGTGTTTTGAATGTGTTGGATTCTTGTAGGCAATATTTTCATTTTAGAATGTGCTATTACTAATATGGTATAGACTTGTTTGTAGCTAACGTGCAATAGAACATCGAAGATAAGTGTATAATGTTTGAAAATTAAAAGCATAGAGAGTGGTATTCGTAAAGAAGCTAACGTATGTTACTGTAGTAATATAGATTTACAATAAAAATAAAGTTTTATTTCGGTCCTCAAGGAATATTCTTCATCTTGTATATGTAAGGACAATAGCTTAAAAGGAAAACATTTACCGAGGAATATGTGAAAAGGTACATGAGGTTTATAGAAAATAAAACCTCACATGAATCTCAGCCTCTTAGACATTTAAAAAGGTACATGAGGTTTATAGAAAATATATATTCTTTTGTATTTGGAAAATATATGTTCCATTGTTTCTCCTCTGTCATTCAAGTTATGAGGGTTTTGTCACATTCGAACAACGCATCATTCAAATCCATCTGCACGAGTATAGTTCACATCTTCACTTGCCACGACGATAATTTCATACTTCATCACTCTCATCTATAACAAAAATCTCAAACAATTCACAACCAATAGCTCTGTGCCACTTGTTGGGAAATTAAATGGATCGAGGTGACAAATATAACACAATATGAAGTATATGATCGCAAACAAACAATAAGATAAAATGTTAAGAATTAAAGAACAAAGGAATGAAAATAAATTCTTCAATTGACTAATATAGAGAAAACAAATACAATAGTTGTACCTACACAATTATTCTATATCTTAGTAATACAAAACTTGTTAAAAGAGTCTAGTATTTATAGAGATGCATGCCCACCAAACCTTAGAAGTACCATAAAAATGGAAACAAGATCGAAAATCACGTGGAATAAAAGAAAATTATTTCTCCAATAAAAATGTGTGGAGTAAAGAAAATAAGATTTTTCCAATAAAAGAGCATTGAGTAATGGAAACAATGTTTTCCCAAAAAAACCAATTGAATTTGGGTCACGAATCCAACAATGAGAGAGAGAAAGGTACAATGATAAGAAATAACGATGGAAGAACGTCGAACTTGTACGTTTGTCTTCGGTATTTTTCACACATAATAAATAAAACCTGTTTGGTGAGATTTAAAATTAGATTATTAGTAGATTTTGATAAAAGTTTTTAAAATGTGTGATTGAAAAATTGTGGAACCATGAAAGGTGTTATTAATATTGATTGTTCGACTTTGACTAAGATTAAAATCTAATTTAAATCAATAACACACAGGGGCATAATATTGTAGTGAATGAGCAGAGGAGGAGTAAAATAAAAAATAAAAGTGAAAAGGAGTGAACTGTTGTAAAACTGGTTTGGAACAAGATCAGTGTGAAATGGAGTTTCAAGAATGAATAGTGAATCAGCTATCCTCTCTTTTCTTTGGTGTAGGGATTACATTGAGACTTTTTAAAATTGGGTTACCGTTTAATTTCGTCTTTTTAAGTAACGCGGATTCAATCGCTTTCCTGAGATTGGTAGTTGAACGTATGAACGAAAGGCAAAGGCGTTTTCTTCTTCCCCTCTTTTCATTGTGTACAGTTCCCCTCTGCGTGACACACACATATGTGCCATTACACGTACCCCGTGTGTTCCAGTTCACGCTCAGCAAACACGAATACAAGTGTCAGCAAAACCCCATTTTGTCTTTATTCCACACCCCCTTTCTTCCCATCTTTAATGGCTTAACCATTCCATTCCGATCCTAGACCACCCACCAGAAGGCGTACCTTTGACAAAATGGTAGAAGATAGAGGCCCATCATGCCTAATCGTGGGTAATTATTGTCACGGTGATTGGTCCATCAACTCGGATGTGTCCTGGGGGCTCCTGAGATTGGTAGTTGCACGTATGAACGAAAGGCAAAGGCGTTTTCTTCTTCCCCTCTTTTCATTGTGTACAGTTACCCTCTGCGTGACACACACATATGTGCCATTACACGTACCCCGTGTGTTCCAGTTCACGCTCAGCAAACACGAATACAAGTGTCAGCAAAACCCCATTTTGTCTTTATTCCACACCCCCTTTCTTCCCATCTTTAATGGCTTAACCATTCCATTCCGATCCTAGACCACCCACCAGAAGGCGTACCTTTGACAAAATGGTAGAAGATAGAGGCCCATAATGCCTAATCGTGGGTAATTATTGTCACGATGTTTTGATTAAAGACGACACCGTGATAGGAGAGTCACTGGGCGGCGCCGCCTCCTTTATCTCCGGTGTCCTTGATGTGTTTTCCATCTCCTCCACTTACATCTCTAAGGTGGGTACCGATTTTTCCTACCCTGTCACCCACCCGGCATTAATTTGCCCCTCATTCAAAACCACCGTCTTTCATGCCCATTTTTCCTCTGAGATCAAACGGGAGGAACGGGTCCTTAAACGGGTCTGTGCCTGCGACCCGATAGCTCTTGATGATCTCCCAAACTCGCATTTTAGCTTCGGGTTGGCGGTTGGTGTGGGAGGTGAAATTTTGCCGGAAACATTAGAAAAAATGCTTGATATTTGTGATATAGTATTTGTGGACATCCAGGCTTTGATTCGGGTTTTTGATTCGATCGATGGAACGGTAATGCTTGTTGATTTGAGAGAAACCGAGTTCTATCGATTGCTCCCTCGAATAAGATTCTTGAAGGCCTCGACTGATGAGGCGCCTTATGTGGATGTAGAGGAGGTGAGGAAGTGCTGCTGCTTGGTGGTAACCAATGGGAAAGAAGGGTGCATGTTGTATGAGAAGGACAAAGCACAGCAGGTTGCTCCTTTTCCAACTATTGAGGTTGATCCCACAGGCGCCGGGGATAGTTTTCTTGGGGGGCTTGTGGAGGGGTTGGGGGTGCCTGAGGCTGCATTGTTGGGGAACCTTTTTGGGTCTCTTACAGTCGGAGTCATTGGGCTTCCCAAGTTCGATTTGAAGTTATTGCAGGTTGGATGACGAACTTGTCGTACTATCTAATACATGGAAAATATCGACAATTGTGTTCGATTTGGAGTCTCTTCTCACTTGCATTGCTGTCGATATGTTTCCATGTTATCATTGGAATTTATGCTTTTGGAACAACTAACTCATGTTCTTGGTTTTATTGGATATTTTGTTAAAGCATTTGTTGGTTCATATAACTGTTCAGAAAGTCATTCCACCCGACCTTAAGGAGGCTTTTCGGTGTTGGATGCTCTGTTTTGATGGAATTGACAAAGACTAAGCTAGGACTGGTAATACCTAAATCAAATGAAAAGAGAAAGGAGTCAATAGTTGCATGTTAATTACAAAACTGCTGTTCCAGGGCAATTTGTGTTATATTCACTTGGAATGATAATGAAATTCCGTTCAGAATTTTTCTTGATCAGTGTGATCTCATAATTTTCTGAAGACTTTTAACTTAACATTTGATAGGTGGGTATTTAGTACTTCGTTTTTTAGTTTTCTCAGAAGTTGTATATTACCTTGCCAAGCACAAATTTTGGGAGTTGCACTCTATGTTTAACCTTTTGTCGTGATATCAACATTGAGGACTTGTGAGATTTTGCCATTAGATTATGAGGGCTAACACCTTGCTTCCCTAATTAGAGAATATTTTTCAGAAAAGTGAACAAGTATGTATCGTTATAACTCCCCACATAATGTCTTTTGAGGGGACAAGATAGACGTGGTTTGCTTGTATTTCGATATTGAGATGATTAATAAGAGAAATATTTATTCAAACTAATAATCTGTTGAGGTTTTCTATTGTGATCCTTATTATGAACTCCTTTTTTCTGATTGTGTCTTGTTTGTTCAGGTGTTCATTCTTTTTGCTGACTTTTTTTGGTAAACTTTTGTTTGAGGACTGTGTGTGTGAGGTGGGGATGTTGGGGAGTGGCCGTGTGGTTATCGAAGAAATCCTTGTGGCAAAAAGAATTCACCATAGCTGCAAGTGTGGGAATTCAACTGTTCATCTTGGTTTCTTTTCCTCTTTGGCATGCTATCGTCTGATTCCTTAGACATGCTATTGAAATCTTTATATATTGCTCATATACTCTTTGATTTTGAATTCCAGAGAGTTAAGGATGAAGTGCAGCAGATGAGGTTGCGATGCGCACGATGCCCTGAATGCCAAAATGGTGAATTAATGTTTATGAAGTCAATAGATCACGAGCAATTCCATAATGTACTAGGTGCAGCAGCTAAATTAACTTCCACTCATCCCACACAAGAGTGTCAATGGGACTTGCCACGTTCACCCACTGCAGAACAGTCTATCCACAGCCAGTGCAGCGGTCAACAAAAATCGATATTGAGCTCCTTCTATGAAGAAGTGATTAAATCTCCAGATGATATACTGGGACAAAATTGAAAACATCTCCTCCAAAAAACCCAAAAAAAAAAAAAAAAAAAAAAAAAAAAAAAAAAAAAAAAAAAAAAAAAAAAAAAAAAAAAAAAAACGAAATGAAAATACAACAGAAAGAAGAAAACAAGAATTGGTTGAATATACAGTACAAGTTCTCATCAGTTTTGGTTGTAGGCTTGCATTTAGAGGTGATGTTCTCATTTCTCTTTATTGAAATAATGGTTCCATTGCTAGTCAATGAGAAAATGATACACTTCTGTTTCACACTCGTTATTGTTAATTTTAATATGTTATCATGGTTCAGTTAGTTTTTCTTATTTTTATAAATATTTCATCTATTTTTCCTCCAATTCAATCTGAAATCTGTTTATTCATTATTTAGCTCTTTTTTTTTTTTTTTTGGGTCAAAAATTAGCTAAAATTGTTTCTCGCTTTCATCAAAATTAGCAAACTATTGTAACGCTCGTGTACTTTATGAACACGACAAGAAATTCTTCTCGATCAATTTAAAGTCAAATCATAGGATGATAAGAAACCTTCCCGAGATGTCCTCTCAGTGGACAAACAACAGAGCTGTATGTACAGAAACCCTTTGCATAGAATTTGATCAGATAACACACAATATGAGATGGGTGGATGATTTTTTGACATTATTTTATTACCCACGTGGGGCTCACCATGTGAGTAATCTGGTGGACTTCTGTAGTCTCCTTCCTATACCAAGGGCTTAAACCGTGGACAAATGCTTAGAAATGGACTACACGGAAGCTGTTTTTTATTAAACGACGAACATAATCAAAATTCTAAACATTTTTTTATCTTAGAATTGTCCTTTTTGGTTTCAAAGATTCAATGCAAGAAATTTTACTTACCTAGGGATGTCAACGAGCCGAAATTCAAGGCTTGGACTTGGCTCGAGTAAAATTAAGTTGGACTTTTTTTGTCCGAGCCAAACAAAAGCTCAGCTAAAAAATGAAGGATTGACCCGAGCTTTGGCTCTTTTTTTTTTTTTTTTTTTTTTTTTTTCCCCCCCTAATGCATGCTTGATGAGTAAGTCTTGTTACGATCTGTGCACTTGCGGTAGTTTTAAATCGAAAGAATTATTTTGTGAACAACCAAAAACTTATTCACGAAATAATTCTTTCGATTTAAAATTACCGCATGTGTACAGATCGTAACAAGTAATAAAGTGGATTTTTAAAAGTCCAAATATCGTTCCACAGAGATTGAGTAGTTCAATTCTATATAATCTAGTCTTAACCGAATCTAATTGAGTGAAAATATGGTCCAAATGCAAAAAGCCCTAATTTCAATTAAAAACCCTAATTTCTCAATTAGGAACCCTAATCTCGAAATTTCTCTCATTAAACAACTCAAACACTCAAGTAAATGAAATTATGCAAATTCAAAAGCTAATTTATGGAAATGAATCAAAATAAAGTCACTAGAATCACGAATCCCTGACTGAAGCTATAAAAATCCTAATTTCATAAAATCAATGACCCGATGGAAATTTGCCAATTCAATGTTCCTAAATCTATCCAACATATTCTCTCGATATATATTAGACCTATTCTTGCACACCATGAGCCTATATCTCTATGGATGATGTAAATATACAAGAATGCATGTGGTTTTTTGTGAACAATTAGAGAATTGCATAAAGTATAGGGATATATATCTATCCCCTATCGAACCCTATGTTGATTTACATCTTATCGAACATATTCCACTTCTCTCGAATGTAAAAAATAAGTCATCAACACTCACACAATCATTGACCACTAATTTTGGAAGAAAATCAATGCATATAAACCAATCAAATTGTCCAAACGAGTCTTTATATTAAAATCATGAAATATGGAATTAAAATAACAAACAATGGTTCATCGATCACCTAGTGAATTGAAAACCTCGCCTAGAATATTCATAATTACAGAATAAAAAACGAAATTAATAAATTGAAAGAATAGCACTCGTATGAAAATTTCTTGAAATCTTGAATAAAGCCTTGAAAATTCGCTTGAATTCTTATGGAATCGGCTTCAAGATCGTGTTTCTTGCCTCCAAAAGTTGTAATTTTCTTCTCCCTAGACGTTCTACCCTATTTCTGATGAATTTTGACTTTTATATCATGTCCTCACGGAGCCCCAAAAGAGTTTCAATAAAAAACGCAAGTTCAGAATTTATTTTTTATTTTTTATAGCCATGCGGCCGCATGGTGTTAAACCATGCGACCGCATGGTTCAAGTGAAATGGCCCATGGAATCCCTGCAACCTTCTGTGCGGCCGTAAGGTTGTAACTTTCAACTTTGCTGTTTTGATCCCTGAACTTCGTTTTCTCTTTTCTTGATCTTTTTCTTTCTTTCCTTTGTTCCATCATCAAATATTGACTCCTAATTGACGTTTGGGTCAATCAATTCCTTGATCACTTGCTCGGCTCATCTTTCGATTAATTGCAATTTAGTCCTTCATCTTTCACTTTTCTTCAATTCAGTCCAATATTACTTCTTTCTTCCTCCGATCGTCTTGTATCATCCTCAAGCTCATACTTGGCATATTTTCATTCTCGTTCTGCACTTTAGCTCAACTTTTCAAAATTTGCACCTTTGGTCCCCGAACTATCGCTTCGTTCCGTTTTGGTCCTTTTTCGACTCTTTTCTTCTGAATTCCATCTTTTTCATAGAAACACCTACATTTCATGAATTTAATGAGATTAAGTCACAATTCAACTACTTTGTCCATGTTTAAATCATGTTTGTGAGCTAAATAAATGTGTAAAAACACACTTATCAAATTCCCCAAACTTAAACTATTGTTTGTCCTCAAACAATGTAGTGACTTAATGCTAAACAAACATGGCTTAATAGCTTGCCGTGTCTCAGGATTGGAACTTAGTAATAATAATAGAAACAATATCAAAAGTGCGAGAATTGAATCAACATTTACTCATCAAATGCAATACTCAACGTGTGTGTGAACTCATTCCAATATATCAAGCTTATGATTAGTTTATTCCCACCATAGTGGTCAAATTTATCCTTACATCACTCGAGAGATACACAACCCCCAAATGTATTCTTTTCACTCAATTACTCTGAGGTGTATTCTAAGATTAGGAGTTTAAACAATTTTAATCTCTCTTAGTTTGGATAGATTTTACCATTACAAGTTCACATATCAACAAGTAGAGACTCTCCTTATTTTGATTGCTTCAACCTTTAGGATTAAACTAATCTACTTGACTCGCATCAAAGTTATAGTTCTATCAACCAAATGTCCAATAAGGGCTTTTTTTTTGTGTCATCTTCTCATTTGCTTTCTATATAACCCATGTAACGAGGTTTAGGCAATGACTCCCAAACCAGTTGGCTTTAGAGCACCAGGTTTTAAACCCTTGCAATCTTATTCACTCGAGTTATAAATGCTCGATAAAATGACTTTTTATCAATTTCTCCCTTTTCTTGCTTTCTATATGATTCTTGTAACGAGCTTTAGGCCGATGACTCCCAAACCATTTGGCTTTAGGGCATCAGGTTTTAACCCTTTACAGACTTACTTGCTCGAGTCATAAAGGCTTTTGAGAGAAGTGATGATTTTTCAATTTTTATTTTATGCCCCTTCTTTGTTTTTCTAGACATTTGACTTCCAAAACCATCATCAACTTAAAGCTTTCACCTATTTCTCACCTTCCGGGTCTAAACAATCCACACAGTATAATTTCTTTCATGCGCGGAGCCCCCACTTATCTCCATGTTTCCCTATAATGGCTCAACCATCTCCAAACTATCTCAAAGTGGTATTATGGGTTAATGTTATAGAGGGTTATTCTAGGTTTCTCCTAATTTATTCTAGAATTCCAATCAATAACTTAACACGTGAAGCATGAGTGGCGTGCAAAAGAATGTCAAGCAATACATCAACAAGTATTAGCAAATTAAATCCTGCACTAAATCCACAGTTTCTAGTTTATACATGTCCAATAATCACATCATAGCCGGAAAGACTACCAAACCCATACAAGCATGCAAAAGTTCATTAAGACTCACTCATCAAGCATGCATCATGCAAAGACTTGTCAAAATTAACGATAGATTGTGAATATGCAAAATAATTACATGCCGAATATTTGTTTGAAATTATGCTACCATCCCCCAAACTTATACAATACATTGTCCTCAATGTAAAATGTAAAGTTAAAATGGCAGAATTTAAAACATGGACACAACTTGGCAATAAGAGATTAACAAAACTCCCCTGATCAATTCGGTTACTGTGGTGTGAAGTTGGGACCTGCAGCATCATCTTCAGGAGGAGATAGGAGGTGAGATAGGAGTTGTCTCAGCAACTCGGACTGCTGTGCTTCCTCGGCCTGAATGACTTGAAGCCTACTTTCCATACTTCCCAAACGATCCCAAGTTTCGTTCACACGCCACTGTATGCCATCCATTCTTCCAGCGTACATGTTGAAACTACCATTCATAGTCTCTACTTCCCTTCTTGCAGCTGTGGCTTCATTCTTAGCGCCCAATGTGTAGTCTCGGGAGGAATAGAGGTCTTCTGCACTTTTTCAATAGTGGTGGTCATCGTCTCGAACCTCTGCTAGAGATTTTGTATATCCCTGCTAGTTCCAGTGGCGGTGGCAAATATCTGTCGAAGTAGCTGCGAATCCATTTCAGCTAGTTGTGGCGGGGCTTGTGGCAGGTGTATATTTTCAGCTGCTTGTCCTTCTCCCTGCTCATTATGTCTTTGCTGCTCAAGTTGGTCTTGTTCTCTTTTCCTCACCCTAGCTCGTTCCCGAGCTTCAAATGTTGTGTGCTTTATCAGTGGGGTTAATTTCTGAGGCATCTCCCCTGCCTCAACTGTAACACCGGTGGCGAGACATATCCCGCTAATCAGACTAGGGAAGATCATCGAAGACCGCCTATCTCCCCAGGTCCCCACATTTTGTATCTGGTCATAGATAAGAGTAGCTAAATCAACTTTGCATCCTCGGACTAAATGATATATGAACCCAGCAGTTTGATTCGTGAAAGTTGTTCGATGTGATATGAGTTCGATATTATGGCACATGAAGACCCAGAGGATGGCTATGGAATGTATGCTCAATTTGATGCCACTCTGCTGTGGGTAGGGGCCGAGCATTTTCTCTTCCCAAGAGAACCTCCGCCACTTCATTCCAATTGAATTGAGTGGGAATCGGGACCACATTGTCCAAATTAAGATTGTAGAAGTCATGAATGACGGCTGGGGAGAACATTATCCACTTACCTCGCACCCACGTCTGGTGTAAGTGTTCAGAATCCGAAGTCTCAATTTCACTATTGAATTTTGCATAAAATTCGAAGACTATACTTTCATAAACCGGGTGTGGCTTTTCAACAATCTTATCCCATCCACAGATTTGTATCAGATTTGTCAACTCAAAACCACGGAAGTCCTCTAACTAGACCTGTCTCTCTGGTATCATGCCCCAATGGCGTATTATGTTCTCGTATCGAGCTAATATTTCTGCATTTCGAAATCTTCATACACCTCCTATTAGCTCTCTAGTGCGGGCTGTACCGGAGGAGGAACCAACTTTTTCTTTTCCCTTTGAGGTTCTCTTCGGTGGCATCCTACAAAAGTAAGGAACAAAGTACATCAAGTTCTTGAAATAAGAAAACGATAAAGAATATCATTGACATGCAAGAATCTCCCAAACTTTCTTCAAAATGTGTACAATATTCAACATATGGAAGTCAATGTAACATCAATATTGCATTAATGAGAAAAACTAAAAACTATGGCTCTAACATGCACTTTTTGAAGATTCGACCCATGACTAAGTGACCATCTTCAGCCCCGAGCATCATCGAGAAATATTGAAATTTCCCCGGACAAGGTCCGGACATATGAAAGTACTCATTGTGGTCTAGCATATATCCAAATTTCACTACAATCGGAGGTCGTTTGGTTAGAAAAATACATGGACAAAGTTAGTAACGTGAGTTGACATGGCTTAGCAACTATGTGTTTATGTGCAACAATATGTGAGGCGAATGTGTTCTAATGAAATTCCATGAGATTTTTCGCCAATTACGCCTCACAATAACAATGTAAATCATCACACAAATGAAAAGTCCAAAATTTCAAATCATATGTCTCATTGACATTTAATCAAACACGTTGTGTGCATTGGGAATTCCTTACACATTGTTATTGATCTACACTTAGAGCTAATCCAAAAATCACAACTCAATCTCATTTCAACACTCAACCAATTCGAAAAGTTCATAAAATCAAAGAAGTACTTCAATCTTTATATAGAAAGTTAAATTTCTTACCTTGAGAGCTTTGTGTGAGATGAAAGTGGAGAATTTTGCTTCAATGTTCTTGATATTAATGCCAATGAAGAGAATAATGTGGTGCTTAGATGAAGACTGGATGCTTGTTTGATTGATTGTGCTCGTGTGAAGGTAGAATGGGGGAAAATGGGAGTGTTCGTGTGAAAGGAAAGGGGGGAAGAAATGGGGTGGTTTTGCAAGTGACAGGTTTAAAACCCGTCACTTATATACCATGCGGCCGCATGGTGTAGTTGAGGCCCCCTTTTGTTGTTTCAATAGGGGTCCATGCGACCGCATGGACAAAGCAATTTATATATATATATATATATATAACTAAGGCAAACTTACAATTATAACCCCAAACACAACTTGAAATTTAAAAATCCCTCGAAATTGGTTTTCAATTTCAAAATTGACTCGACTTGCCATATTCCGAAAAATTAAAAAAATTTGACTTGAAAGGGAATATGCTTATCGAAAACTTGGCACCAAAACCAATTCTTTACAAAATTTTTTGAAAAGCATCTCGAAAAATAAAATAAAACGAACGACTTTGAACCTCAAAATACATTACTTCACACCCAAACACCCAAAACACTTTATTTAGCCTTGACTCATGCAACTATAAGCGTGTAGTGCCTAGACTATCATGCGTGAATGATCGATGACCTAGTAAAACATACGACTTTCTAACAAATTCCTAAACTAATGCAATAAAATAAATTGAAGGATACAGTGGGTTGCCTCTCACCCAGCGCTGGTTTATAATCGATAGCTCGACTTTCCTGTGTCTTCTTCACGTTGGGTTGATGAGTTGCACAGTAGACTTCTGCTTAGGGAAGTTACAGCCCCAATAATGTTTTAGTCTTTGCCCATTAACGATGAATGTGCCTTTGGTCTCGTGACTCACTTCAATAGCCCTATATTGCATCACCTTAGTTATGGTATAGGGACCCGACCACCTTGTTCTTAGCTTTCCTAGGAAGAGTTTGAGTCTAGAATTGTATAATAACACTTTCTGGCCAACTTCAAACTCTCGCCTCTGAATGTGTAAATCATGCCATCTCTTGGTGCGCTCCATGATCAACTTTGAGTTCTTGTAAGCTTCCATTCTCAGCTCATCCAATTCATTAAGTTGCAGCAGTCGTTTTTCACCAGCAACCTTGAGATCGATATTCAACTATTTCATAGCCCAATATGCTCGGTGCTCCAACTCCAATGGTAGATGACACGCTTTCCCAAAAACCAGGCGGTATGGAGACATTCCTATTGGTGTCTTAAACGCTGTTCTGTAAGCCCACAGTGCATCATCCAACTTCTTAGACCAATCTTTTCGGGATGAGTTCACTGTAACTTTCAGTATTCTCTTTAACTGCCTGTTCGAAACTTCAACTTGTCCATTGGTTTGTGGATGATATGGAGTTGCTACTTTATGTTTCACCCCATATTTGTTCAACAGCTGCTCTAATTGACGATTTATGAAGTGTTTGCCTCCATCACTTATTATCACCCTCGGTGTACCATATCTTGTAAATATGTACTTCTTCAAGAGTTCTATTACCACTTTTGCGTCGTTGGTAGGCAATGCAACAGCTTCCACCCACTTAGAAACATAGTCAACGGCCACCAAGATATATTGATTTGAGTACGATGGGGGAAAAGATCCCATGAAGTCTATTCCCCATACATCAAATATTTTAACCTCCAAGATGTAGTTTAGTGGCATCTCATTTCTTCTTGAGATATTTTCGATTCGTTGGCATCTATCGCATCTCTTCACATACTCGAATGTGTTTCTGAATAAAGTAGGCCAATAGAAACCTGACTGTAGGATTTTTGCGACAGTCTTTGAAGCTCCAAAATGCCCAACATATGCAGAAGAGTGACAATGCTCTAGAATCTCCGGTACTTCATCTTCAGGATTGCATCTTCTGACTATCTGATCTGCGCCTCTTCTGTAGAGAATGGGATCCTCCCAAAAGTAATACTTCAACTCTGTGAAAAACTTCTTTCTTTGATGGCTAGAATACTCGGGTGGAGGAATGGACTTAGCAAAGTAGTTAACAATATCAGCGTACCATAGGAATTTTTCTACTCCAAAAATTTGCTCATCTGGAAAGATTTCATTGATATCAACTGACATCTCAGGTTCATCCCGTTCCAATCTTGATAGGTGGTCGGCTACCACATTTTCACTACCCTTCTTATCCTTGATCTCAATATCGAACTCTTGCAACAACAATATCCAGCGGATCAATCTCGGCTTAGCATCCTTCTTTGTCATAAGGTATTTTAGAGCGGCATGATCTATGTAGACGATGACCTTAGACCCAACAAGATATGATCTGAACTTGTCGAATGCATAAACCACAGCTAGCAATTCCTTCTCGGTTGTCGCATAGTTGATTTGGGCGTCGTTCAAAGTTCTACTTGCATAGTATATCACATGAAAGATTTTATTCTTTCTTTATTCCAATACCGCACCAACTGCATGATCACTCGCATTGCACATTAGCTCAAAGGGCAAATCCCAATCAGGTGACACAATCACAGGCGCTATTGTTAGTTTTTGCTTCAAAGTATTGAATGCTGTCAAACATTCCTCATTAAACTTAAAAGATACCTCTTTCATTCGCAAGTTGCACAGAGACTTAGTGATTTTGGAGAAGTCCTTTATAAACCTCCTGTAAAACCCTGCATGCTCAAGGAAGCTTCAAACTCCTTTTATTGATATAGGTGGTGGTAGTTTCTCAGTAACCTAAATTTTCACATTATCTACCTCTATCCCCTTTGCCAATACTCTATGTCCCAAGACTATTCCCTCTTGAACCATGAAATGACACTTCTCCCAGTTCAATACTAAGTTCGTTTCTCTACATCTTTGCAAAACCAAGTTTAAGTGCTCCAAACACTCATCAAATGAGGTCCCAAAGACCGAGAAGTCATCCATAAAGATTTCAATGAATTTCTCCACCATATCTGAGAAAATTGCCATCATGCATCGTTGAAATGTGGTGGGAGCGTTGTAAAGTTCAAATGGCATTCTTCGGTATGCAAAGGTACCATAGGGGCATGTGAAAGTGGTCTTCTCCTGATCATTCAGTGCCACTGGTATCTGATTATAACCTGAATACCCATCCAGAAAATAGTAGTGGGAATGACCTGCCAATCTCTCCAACATCTTATCTATAAATGGAAGAGGGAAGTGATCTTTCCTTGTAGCGGTATTTAGTTTGCGGTAATCAATGCAAACTCTCCACCCTATTACCGTCCTTGTCGGAATCAACTCATTCTTTTCATTCTGAACAACTGTAATTCCTCCTTTCTTGGGCACAACTTGCACTGGACTAGTCCATTTACTATATGATATTGGGTAGATTATTACAGCATCCAAAAGTTTGATCACCTCAGCTCTTACCACCTCCTTCATGCTTGGGTTTAGCCTCCTTTGACTTTCAACTGTTGGTCGAAAATTCTTCTCCATGAGAATTTTATGCATAGATAAGGAAGGGCTGATCCCTTTGATATCTGGTATGGTCCACCCAATTGCTTGCTTGTTATCTCTAAGCACCCTAAGCAGTTTTTCCTCCTCCACTTCACTAACCATGTTTGAAATTATCACTGGAAGTGTATTAGACTCCCCTAAATATGCATATCTTAGGAGTGGGAGTAGCTGCTTAAGTTCCAACTTTGGTGGCTTCAGAATAGATGGCTGTGATTTCTCAGGCCCTGTCCCAAGCTCCTCAAAGTATCGTTTCCACGTGTAAGGTGGGTTAGACTCCAAAAATCTTGCACACATTTCTATGTCCATAGAATCAGATTTTGTGGATTAAGAATGTACAGTGCAGGCCTCCAATGCATCCGATGGATTTTGTAGTGTAAATGACTCTTCAATCATTTTATCGATCATGTCAACCTTGAAACAGCTGTCAGTCTCTATTGATAGTTTCATAGCCTTGAAGACATTGAATGAAACCTGTTCTTCTCCCAATCTCAGTATCAACTGTCCATTCTGAACGTCGATCAAAGCTCTGCCTGTGGCCAAGAATGGTCTGCCCAATATTAAAGGAACATCTTTATCTTCTTCCATATCCAGAATCAGAAAATCTGCTGGGAATATGAACTTCTCCACTTTAACCAATACGTCTTCAATTATTCCTCGTGGATGTGTCAATGATCTGTCAGTCGGCTGTAAGGTCACCGTGGTAACTTTAGCTTTTCCCAATCCCAATTTCCTGAAAACAAACAATGGCATTAAGTTAATACTTGCACCAAGATCACATAAAGTTTTATCAAAATAAACTTCACCAATGGTACAAGGAACAGTGAAACTCCCTGGATCTTTTAATTTTGGCGGGAGCTTTTTCTGAATCCTAGCACTGCACTCCTCTATTAGCATAACTGTCTCGTGATCTCCTAGCTTCCTTTTGTTTGATAGGATGTCCTTCAGGATTTTTGCATAGCTAGGCATCTGAACTAGTGCTTTAGCGAATGGAATGTTGATATGGAGCTTCTTAAAGATTTCGAGAAACTTCTTGTATTGCTGCTCCATCTTTTGCTTCTTCAACCTCTGTGGAAACGGTATGGGTAGCTCATATGGGTTCACAGTTGCAGTCTCTTTATCTCTTGAGTTTCCTTTATTTTGCACTCGGTGTTGGCTCTTTTGTATGCTCTTCTTACTCCAAAGTCTCTTATACTTCAGGAGACGTCTCTTCTCTGTCTGCCTCGGGGTTAATCACTTGTCTCTCAAGTAATTGCACTCCTCTTCTCGTTGTTATAGCCTTTGCATGCTCTTTCGGATTGACTTCTGTGTTACTTGGCAAGCTGCCTGGTGCTCTACCTATTAATGCAACTGCCATCTGTCCCGTCTGAGTTTTCAAATTCTTTATGGATGCATTCTGGTCCTGAAGAGTGGCTTCTGTCTTCTTCATGAATTGGTTGTTCGCCTCCATATATTGGTTGGTCTGTTCCATGAATTTGTCGAACATTTCTTCCAATTGAGGCTTCTTCTCTTGCTGTTGATATTGCCCCTGTGGCCTATTCTGATTTTGGTTGCTCCAAGAAAAGTTGGAGTGCTTTTTTCAGCTTGGGTTGTAGGTCTCTCCATACGTGTTATTCTGCTGGCGTTGTCCCCATTGAGCAAAATTTGCTTGCTCTTTTCCTTGTGCCAAAATTGGACATTCTGCTGTCACATGCTCAGCTCCACATTCCTCACAATTTGCCTTCTTTGTCTGCGCTGCGTTAGGTGACTGAGTCATGTTTTCCACCTTGTGAAATAAGGAATCAATCTTAGTGGATAACGCTGAATATACATCCACTTCATAAACTCCTGGTGTCTTCTTTGGTACTGCTCGTTCCATGGTCCACATTGTTGAAGTCGTAGCCATTGTCTCATATAACTTCAATGCTTCGTCAATTGTTTTCGTGGACAATGACCCATTAGTCGAAGAGTCCACCATGCTCTTGAAAGCTAGAAGTAGCCCCGCATAGAAATATTGGACCTGAAGTCCCTTGCTAATCCCGTGGTGTGGACACTTCCTTAGTAAATTTTTGAATCTGTTCCAAGCCTCATCGAAATTCTCAGATTCACCTTGCCTGAAAATAAATATGTCGTGCTTTAGCTTTGCTATCTTGGCCGGTGGGAAAAACTTAGTACAGAACTTCTGAGCTAGGTCATTCCAGGTAATAATGCTGGCTATCGGCTGAGAATCAAGTCATTCAATCGCCTTGTCCCGCAAAGTATGTGGAAACAGTCTTAATCTTATGGCGTCGTCAGAGATTCCTTGATATCTGAAGTGCTGGCACATCTCTAAGAAACGCGAGACATGCGTGTGCGGATTCTCTTCAATTCTTCCATAAAACTGATGTCCATTCTGGAATAGTTGTATCACATTTGTCTTCAACTGGAAATTTGGCTGCCCGAACGGTGGATATATAATGCTGGACTGGCTTTGAATGATTTGAGGGGTCGCGAACTCTCCAACGAGCATGTTTCCTTCATCTTCTTCCCCTCTTTCATTGGCTTGTACAACAGGATTGTGTTGTACATTCTCCATCTGATTTTTCGCTGCTCTGTTTTCTCTCTACCTTCTTCTTAAGCTTCGTTCGATCTCTGGATTGGCTGGGAGTAGATCTCCTTCAGCAGATCTTGTCATACACTTCTACAAGAGAATTCATTTTAAACACTTAAATAACTAAAATAAGCACTTAAGTAATAAAACTAAATAAGCAATAAAATAAAATTAACTAAAATAAAATTAACAATAAAAAGTTCAAATTAGTGCTAAATTCAATAAAATTAAACGAATACTCAATCCCCGGCAACGGCGCCAAAAACTTGTTCACGAAATTATTCTTTCGATTTAAAACTATCGCAAGTGTACAAATCGTGACAAGTAATAAAGTGGATTTTTAAAAGTCCGAATATCATCCCACAGAGATTGAGTAGTTCAATTCTATATAATCTAGCCTTAACCGAATCTAATTGAGTGAAAATATGGTCCAAATGCAAAAAGCCCTAATTTTAATTAAAAATCCTAATTTCTCAATTAGGAACCCTAATCTAGAAATTTCTCTAATTAAACGACTCAAACACTCAAGTAAATGAAATTATGCAAATTCAAAAGCTAATTTATGGAAATGAATCAAAATAAAGTCACTAGGATCACGAATCCCCAATTGAAGTTATAAAAACCCTAATTTCATAAAATCAATGACCCGATGAAAATTTGCCAATTCAATGTTCCTAAATCTATCCAACATATTCTCTCGATATATATTAGACATATTCTTGCACACCACCAGCCTATATCTCTATGGATGATGCAAATATACAAGAATACATGTGATTTTGTGAACAATTAGAGAATTGCATAAAGTATGGGAATATATCTCTATCCCCTATCGGACCCTATGTTGATTTACACCTTATCGAACCTATTCCACTTCTCTCGAATGTAAAAAGTAAGTCATCAACACTCACACAATCATTGACCACTAATTGCGGAAGAAAATCAATGCATATAAACCAATCAAATTGTCCAAACGAGTCTTTATATTAAAATCATGAAATATGGAATTAAAATAACAAACAATGGTTCATCGATCACCTAGTGAATTGAAAACCTCGCCTAGAATATTCATAATTACAGAATAAAAAATGAAATTAATAAATTGAAAGAATAGCACCTGTATGAAAATTTCTTGAAATTTTGAATAAAGCCTTGAAAACCCGCTTGAATTCTTGTGGAATTGGCTTCAAGACCGTGTTTCTTGCCTCCAAAAGTTGTAATTTTCTTCTCCTTGGACGTTCTACCCTATTTTTGATGATTTTGGCTTTTATATCATGTTCTCACGAAGTCCCGAGAGAGTTTCAATCAAAAACGCAAGTTCAGAATTTATTTTTTTTTATAGCCATGCGGCCGCATGGTGTTAAACCATGCGACCGCATGGTTCAAGTGAAATGGCCCATGGAATCCCTGCAACCTTCTGTGCGGCCGCATGGCATAGTTCTGTGCGGCCATAAGGTTGTAACTTTCAACTTTGCTGTTTTGATCCCTGAACTTCGTTTTCTCTTTTCTTGATCTTTTTCTTTTTTTCCTTTGTTCCATCATCAAATATTGACTCCTAATTGACGTTTGGGTCAATCAATTCCTTGATCACTTGCTCGGCTCATTTTTTGATTAATTGCAATTTAGTCCTTCATCTTTCACTTTTCTTCAATTCAGTCCAATATTACTTCTTTCTTCCTCGGATCGTCTTGTATCGTCCTCAAGCTCATACTTGGCATATTTGCATTCTCGTTCTGTACTTTAGCTCAACTTTCCAATATTTGCACCTTTGGTCCCCGAACTATCGCTTTGTTTCGTTTTGATCCTTTTTCTGCTCTTTTCTTCTGAATTCCATCTTTTTCATAGAAACGCCTACATTGCATGAATTTAACGAGATTAAGTCACAATTCAACTACTTTGTCCATGTTTAAGTCATGTGTGTGAGCTAAATAAATGTGTAACACACTTATCATGGGGTTCGGCCCAAGCTTGGGCTCAGTTCCATAAAGGCTTGATCCAAACTTTGGCTCTTTTTTTTTTTTTCTTTTCTTTTCTTTTTTGCGTCGGCCCACAAGTTACACGGGCTGGCATACGCTCAGTCCGATATCCCAAGATGGGGTTCGGCCCAAACTTGGGCTCGATTCCATTGAGGCTTTTCTGGGCCGAGCAACAAGCTGCCCAAATCGATGAACCAAATTGATATCGCTAACCTTACCAACGCAAGAGTAGTGAGGGAAGAAAATATAGTCGTTCTTAGGACTCACTACAATTTATAAAAGTTTTATTTGCAGTTACTAAACTTTCAATAAAATTTTAATTGGATCATCAAACTTTAATATCAGCTGAGTAGCTGAACTTCAAGTTTATTTCAATAGGGTTACTGAATTTCAATTTAGTTTTAAAAATTATCATTCTAACACAAGTCATACTACAACGAATGTTCCACGTAATTATTTTGTTGTATACCAATTTATCACTAAGTGAGCTCATAAAAGTGTTGAAATTCAAAAACACATCTCTTAACTATTTAAAGACATGGCTATAATTTTTATTTTATTATTTTCACTTTCATGGTGCCACGTAGCCATTACATGAAAGATTAGCCAGGGCTTCTTCCTCGAGTCTTGTCATGATCGTGCACTCGATGAAAAAGCTTTACTAGCGGCATTGCCAAGGCATGAAGGTGGATTGAATCCAATCCCATCCAGCATAGGCGGGTAGAGTTCACCCATTCGATAGCGAGGGGATAATGAAGATCATCGGTAGTTCGTAAATCTGGGTGCTGCAAGTGATATTGAAGTGGGAGGACGAATTGTCAGTTATGGTATAATTACCAGCTAAGCATTTGTTGACATTTTCGGGAAATTTGGTAATGAAATGAATTTGGAATAAATTGAAGTTTAGTTGGTCAATTGAGACAAATTAAAATTAAGTGACCCAATTAAAATTTAGCGATCACGGATGAAATTTATTTTAAATCTTACACTTTTTGTAAAGACGAGAGCTTGCTAGTCTTAACTAGTGATTTTCTTTTTCCAACATGTCAAAGGAAATATTTATTAAATGGCCCACATTATTTATATCATTCGCTCCACTGGAGTTTAATAGTATTATTCAGTGTTCTAAAAAGTTTTTCTAGGCACGACGTTGGAGTGAAACACCAAGGCTTGGCAATGAGCGCCTAGTGCGGTTTATTAAATTTTTTTTTTTCCATTTTATGAAAGTCTTTTTTTTTTTTTAAACTTTTGAATGATTTTTTCTGTACAAAATCCAAAAATGAAAACACGCTAAGAAAATTCAAGACTAGAACCTTTGAAAAAGAGTTTAACTTTTGTATTTCAAAAACTTAAAAATTGCTTGATTAACTAATTTTAGGAATTATTAAGTAAACATAGCATTTTATAATTTTAGATGTTTAGTATGCATTATTTTAATTATTAAATAATTTTATATATGATTAAAAACTGAATAATATTGAAAATAAGAAAATATATTTTTCTGCCTAGACCTCTCATATGGTCACCTAGCTTGAAACTTGACCTTTACATTTTACACTTTTTAAAACACTGATATTATTCATTTATCATCAATAGTTATCATAACCGTATTTAGTTGACAATAAATGATAAATATAATAAAATTGATCTTATATCTATATATTTTATGAACATAAATTCAATGTTTCTATGTTTCATCATTTGTCATTGCGACCCTCTTCCCTAAACTTTGGTCAACAACTCCTTGGTGCAAGAGCCAAGAGCCATAGTCACGCGGATAAGTTGTTGGTCTAGCATCAATCTTTTTCACTTGTGGTGGATCACAGATACTCTAAATTACTTCAATATTTTACTAAAGAATGCACAGAAATCCCACAGCCAAATGGTTCAACAGTAAAAAAAAAAAAAAAAAAAAAAAAAACAAAAAAAAGATTGAATAATATTGAAAATAAGAAAAAATATTTTTCTGCCTAGACCTCTCATATGGTCGCCTAGCTTGAAACTTGACCTTTACATTTTACACTTTTTAAAACACTGATATTTTGCATTTATCATCAATAGTTATCATAACCGTATTTAGTTGACAATAAATGATAAATATAATAAAATTGATCTTATATCTATATATTTTATGAACGTATCATCCAATGTTTCTATGTTTCATTATTTGTCATTGCGACCCTCTTCCCTAAACTTTGGTCAACAACTCCTTGGTGCAAGAGCCAAGAGCCATAGTCACGCGTATAAGTTGTTGGTCTAGCATCAATCTTTTTCACTTGTTGTGGATCACAGATACTATAAATTACTTCAATATTTTGGATCACAGACACTCTAAACTCCCGTTTGGCTTCCTTTATTTCTCATTAAATTAAATTAAAATTTTCTCTCTCCTATTTTTAACCACACAATCTTCAATAAAATAATATTACGCGTAAACAAAAAACTTTTCTTTTCTTTTCTTTTCAACCACTCATTTTTAAAAAAACAGTATTCAAAACATTATAATCTCCAAATAATGGGACTCAAACTGGAGCTTACTTCAATATTTTACTAAAGAATGCACAGAAATCCCACAGCCAAATGGTTCAACAGTTAAAAAAAAACTAATATACGATTGCAAGCATAAAAAATAGTAAAGCCCATATTTTAAAATTCTCAATTTTGTCATCAATCAAGACTAGTATGAAAAAAGAGGAGGAAGAACAAGACTACTTTAACATCATTCCATTTGTAATGAAAGTAACAACATTGGAAACAAGAAAACATAAATTATCGTCTTTAATAGTTTCACAGTGTCGTCATGAAATCAATACTAAGACAGTCGATGAAGAAACTTGGATAGTTTTCCTCACACAAGCGGGATTTAGTCATTTAGAACAGAAAACTAGAGAATCAACCAACACATCTACATATTCACCGGCTTTTCCTTGAAATAGATTTCTGCATCTGTTCAAATAAATGATCTCAGCATGCGCTGCTGCCTTAACAAACCTAAAACCACAGATAAGAAAACCTCCATCAGTACTGAAGAACGTTAGAAAATTGAAGCAATTTGTCAAAAGTGTTAACTGTACGTAGAAAAGTGCGATATTATACTTAATTTCAAGTAATAAAGAGAAATAAAACCAAGCTGAATCAGGTTATATTTTGGATGAAAACTCAAAACTGTGAACTGAGTCACACTGTCGTCTACTGTGGCATTGAAATATGAATGAGACACTTGATGCGCCATTCAAGTCGAAAGATGCGTAGATTAAACATCAATTCTAACAACTAATCTGTAAAGTGACAAAAGCTCACAATTGGAGCATACAGTTTATGACTAAGCAATAAGAAACATTGCTAGTCATCATGTTTCGGACACAATATTTGGGCTACTCCATTAAATTAAATGCCAAATCAGAGATGCTTTGCCTAAAAAGAACTGGTAACACTACAAATGACCTTTATCCTGCTAAATATCCCAAATGCAACAAACTCTGTCACTGAAAGTAATATTAAGCAGATCAAGAAATCCGTATGACCACGCCTCAATAAACCTATGCAGCATAAAAACTCTTTTGTGACTAATTTATTAGTCCCTTCACAAATAAAAAATCTTAGGTGTCTTTTGCTTATCCATTCAATTCTAATCTTGTTTAGGGGATTCTAGCCTTATGGCATACTAAACAGAATATTTGTAATAAAAAAGTCCTTTATAAGCAAATATTAGGACTTCCTTAAGCCAATGAGAACTCGTTAATGTCCCAATTATCATACTTCCATATTAAAAAATGGAGATAAAATGTAAACTAACTCGTGTATGGGAGACATGTTTCAAACAAATATATTCTTTCAACATATTTAAATGGGCATTGGGTATATAAATAAACAAGAAGATAAACCTTAAAAGCGAAACCTATTCAAATTCTATGGCATGGCATGAGTGAGAAACCAATTGCAAATATTTTAAACTTAATTCAAACAAGCTGTGTCTCCAATAGTATGAGGTAGCTTATCTGGGAATCTATAGGAAGACATGTCCCCGCCATGGTATAGCAAAATTTTCATACTTGAAGAAATGATACAGAAAAGTATCCAAATATAATTTTAAAAAAAAAAATAGAGTGGAGATTAAATTACAAAGTATTCCATACATCTGAGATGCAAATTCAAATTCTAAATTCAAAGGGGAATGGCTCGACTGATAAATGGATAACAAGATACTCCTAAAATTTGAGATAACACTTCAAGTTTCGAGTTACACAGTTTCTCCAGACCTTAAACTTAAAGCAAGTGAAGTAGAACATCATTTGTCACGGGGCAATAGTTACAATTTAGGCATAAATGATACAAAAAATACCTCAACTTTGAGCTGGATCCTCAACATGTGAAGTAGAGTTCCCTACCCCACCCAAGTGCAAGTCTCTGCTCTGGTCTGGAACAACCCAAGATGTGGGATTGACTGCAACATAAAAATTAAATTTACTCCTATCAAGCCTAACTAGGATCTGAATATGTAAGATACAAAATGCCGCTGAGAATAAATAATGAAGTATGTAAATATAAAAGCAAAGATGAATCTAGTTAGAAATCTTATTTCGTCAGCATCAAACGTCAAACCTGGCATCATAGTGTCACCATGCAAAGTAATAGAACGAGCATGACGCTTCCGCACGTAATTTTCCTCCAAAGGTGATGGAATTTGAAATGAAAACTGCGATGCTGTTAAACCTGGGTATTCTGGATGTTCGATCAGGTAACTGAAGAGAAACCATTGTAAAAGGCTTAAAATAAAAATAAAAATAAAAATAAAAAATACAAAGAAAAGATTCTAACATTTAAATACAGATCCACTAGCAATTATTCATTCATTTAAACTCAATTTTGTCATCAATCAAGACTGGTATGAAAAAAGAGGAGGAAGAAGAAGACTACTTTAACATCATTCCATTTGTTATGAAAGTAACAACATTGGAAACAAGAAAACATAAATTATCGTCTGTAATAGTTTCACAGTGTCGTCGTGAAATCAATACTAAGACAGTCGATGAAGAAACTTGGATAGTTTTCCTCACATAAGCGGGATTTAGTCATTTAGAACAGAAAACTAGAGAATCAACCAACACATCTATATATTCACAGGCTTTTCCTTGAAATAGATTTCTGCATCAGTTCAAATAAATGATCTCAGCATGCGCTGCTGCCTTCACAAACCTAAAACCACAGATAAGAAACCTCCATCAATACTGAAGAACGTTAGAAAATTGAAGCAATTTGTCAAAAGTGTTAACTGTACGTAGAAAAGCGCGATATTATACTTAATTTCAAGTAATAAAGAGAAATAAAACCAGGCTGAATCAGGTTATATTTTGGATGAAAACTCAAAACTGTGAACTGAGTCACACTGTCGTCTACTGTGGCATTGAAATATGATTGAGACACTTGATGCACCATTCAAGTCAAAGATGCGTAGATTAAACATCAATTCTAACAACTAAAAGTGACAAAAGCTCACAACTGGAGCATACAGTTTATGACTAAGCAATAAGAAACGTTGCTAGTCATCATGTTTCGTACACAATATTTGGGCTACTCTATTAAATTAATGCCAAATCAGAGATGCTTTGCCTAAAAAGAACTGGTAACACTACCAATGACCTTTATCCTGCTAAATATCCCAAATGCAACAAACTCTGTCACTGAAAGTAATATTAAGCAGATCAAGAAATCCGTATGACCACGCCTCAATAAACCTATACAGCATAAAAACTCTTTTGTGACTAATTTATTAGTCCCTTTACAAATAAAAAATCTTAGGTGTCTTTTGCTTATCAATTCAATTCTAATCTTGTTTAGGGGATTCTAGCCTTATGGCATACTAAACAGAATATTTGTAATAAAAAAAGTCCTTTATAAGCAAATATTAGGACTTTCTTAAGCCAATGAGAACTCGTTAATGTCCCAATTATCATACTTCCATATTAAAAAATGGAGATAAAATGTAAACTAACTCGTGTATGGGAGACATGTTTCAAACAAATATATTCTTTAAACATATTTAAATGGGCATTGGGTATATAAATAAACAAGAAGATAAACCTTAAAAGCGAAACCTATTCAAATTCTATGGCATGGCATGAGTGACAAACCAATTGCAAATATTATAAACTTAATTCAAACAAGCTGTGTCTCCAATAGTATGAGGTAGCTTATCTGGGAATCTATAGGAAGACATGTCTCCGTCATGGTATAGCAAAATTTTCATACTTGAAGAAATGATACAGAAAAGTATCCAAATATAATTTAAAAAAAAAAAATAGAGTGGAGAATAAATTACAAAGTATTCCATACATCTGAGATGCAAATTCGAATTCTAAATTCAAAGGGGAATGGCACGACTGATAAATGGATAACAAGATACTCCTAAAATTTGAGATAACACTTCAAGTTTCAAGTTACACAGTTTCTCCAGACCTTAAACTTAAAGCAAGTGAAGTAGAACATCATTTGTCACAGGGCAGTAGTTACAATTTAGGCATAAATGATACAAAAAATACCTCAACTTTGAGCAGGATCCTCAACATGTGAAGTAGAGTTCCCTACCCCACCCAAGTGCAAGTCTCTGCTCTGGTCTGGAACAACCCAAGATGTGGGATTGACTGCAACATAAAAATTAAATTTACTCCTATCAAGCCTAACTAGCATCTGAATATGTAAGATACAAAATGCCGCTGAGAATAAATAATGAAGTATGTAAATATAAAAGCAAAGATGAATCTAGTTAGAAATCTTATTTCGTCAGCATCAAACGTCAAACCTGGCATCATAGCGTCACCATGCAAAGTAATAGAACGAGCATGACGCTTCCGCACGTAATTTTCCTCCAAAGGTGATGGAATTTGAAATGAAAACTGTGATGCTGTTAAACCTGGGTATTCTGGATGTTCGATCAGGTAACTGAAGAGAAACCATTGTAAAAGGCTTAAAATAAAAATAAAAATAAAAAATACAAAGAAAAGATTCTAACATTTAAATACAGATCCACTAGCAATTATTCATTCATTTAAAATTACTGCATAAAGAACCTAAGCAGTTGTAAATGACCTTAAAATAAAAACTGTACCTCTGAACTTCCGTCATTGATCGTAATCGCTTGCTTGATGGTGTAACATAATAGCTGTTAAGAAAAATGATAGCACCCAATTAAAGTCGGAATGACGTTTCCATTGCTCAAAGCCTTTAAAGTAATTCTAAATGAAGGAACAAACAATAAATGGCATCACATACGTACACATCAGCAAATTTAGTGCCTCCTTTAGCTCTGATTCGTAAAATCCGTTGCCAACCAGGAGGAGGTTGAGGAATACTGGGTTTGTCTATTGCCCAACGCCAATTTCCATCTTGCATAACATCTGGTTCATCATTACAACTTAAGTCAGAGCGCCATTCACGTGCCGTTTCACAAAAAAAGGGTTGTTCTGCTAGCCTTTCTCGTATCTCCTCGTACTTCTCCTTTGTGGGAATGAACCTCCATTTAGAGCATCTTTCACACTGAACAGTATAAGCTGCTATAGAATCCCAAACCCTTTTTGATGTCTTCTTTGAGAAGGAAGTTTTATTTCCAATGGCAGCATTTGATCGATTTGGTTTTCCTTCCATTTCTTTTAAGGACTGTGAATATCAATAGGAACCTTTCTTAACATTACTATTGTGACAATCTTGCACTTCTTTAGGGGATCAATGCCCAACACTCATTGAAATAAAGCCAAACAAGAACACAAATTACAAGCCAAAAGTTATCAAATGGCAATCCTGTCCAAGAAACTCATAGTAACCTAAGAAGCATGGATATAGACGCACAACACAGACACGATGCGAACACGACAACACTTAATTTTTCTATAAAAAATAAGATACAAACAAATCAGGAACACATCAATTTAAATTCTTTAAAATTTTAAATTCATATTTTATATCTTTATTTTACGCTTTTAATGTAGGATAAGGCAAATTATATGTCAAATAGTTGCCTAAGGAACGTCCGTAAAGTATCCCTTGGCTTTAGAAACAAAAAGTTTATAAAAAATAGGACATGACATGTGGCTTGTCCAAACAATGTCATAGAGTCTAAGGAGCATTGGTCTCCAATGCAACACAATATGTGTTGAATACAGACACGTGTCCCAGTAGGAGGGTCCATGCTTCATAGATAGTAATTCAGCAATATGAAGCAAAAGAATATAACTTGTTTCAAATCTTATCACGAGCGTCCATGTAGAAAGAAACTATATAAGAATTCCATAGAAAAGGCACAACACTCTGAATAAGAACCGCCACCATCGAGTAATCTCATAAATTAAAGTTAAGCAAAAAATTGGTTAGCATACTCAGTTCATATTTATGTTGCACAGACGCAGATATGGCAACCCACAAGCCCAAAAAAAAGACAACAATTCTTGAAAATCATGAATAGAAAACAACTAGCTCATGTATTTGATAGGCCTTTAGCAACAATGAATGATTAAAATCTAGGATGTGCGTACTTAACTCTTCTTTGATGAGAAGAAACAAATATCTAATATAGTCTCCACTTGTATACCGTGTATATTATTGTGTGCATCATCAAGACCAGTCAAAAAACAATAGCAAGACTACTAAGTCATATTAATAAATAAATCATAACATTAGCCCCTTTTTCATCACCTTTGCAATGTTACGATGCACATAATATCTTACGTGGATGATCTCTAATTTTGTTTCGTAGTTTTATTATATGTAACGAAGGACTAGGGAAGTGTATTTATTATTTTTCCTCATTTCTTATTTATTGGGCATTTTTTGACTTGTTAGGTACGTGTCCATATAGTGCCAAACAATTGGTCTGGTGTATGATTATTAGACACGGAAAGGACATATTCCTATAAGTTTTCATGCTAAATTACATCATAATATTTCGGGAAAAAGGAAGGACGACATTGATAAGTTTCTAAAACACAACAACCAAATCTAAAACACTTACGTGGCCCAATTTATTTATCATGAGAAACCTCGAATAATGCCGTGACAGTTCAAAATAATATTTTGCATCATTAAAGGTCACAAAGCCTTGTTCACTAACCAAAAAACAACATAAAATATACATGCACATACTATAGTAGCACGACTTAAGTTGCTCTATTACATGCAATTGCAGTCTACGTTAAAGTTAAGGATGCCTCTATCAACAAACATTACACAATCTCACAAGCCAGACAATAGTAAAAGTTTACCAGCGATAAGCTTTGAACTTTTACGATATTGTACCAATCTACTTGGCCTGACGTGAATAGCATGGAGTAAATGAAATTTAAAGTCGAGGATGTGTTGTCATTTTTTTTTCATTTTGCCGCCCAAGCACACGAGAACAAGTATCAAATGTCCAACCTAATATGAAGTGTCCAAAAACAAAAGAACCGGGCCTAAACATAAAAATACTGTCAAGACACACAAGACAGAGAAATATATAGTTGAAAAAAACCATCAGCGAGTAGTCCTTCGCACAGAAAACATATATGTGACACGTCAAATTTCAAATAGATACACTCAAATTTGAGCCTAACAATGAAGCACTGAGAAGACACAAATTACACGAATATATAAGTGAAAAGAAAAAGCAAAATTCACTAGCAAATAACTCATATCAAAACCAGAAAATTAAAGGGAAAAATCATTTGTCTGAAAGATGAAATTATCGATTATTTTTTAATGCTGAAAGAAGAACGTGCAAATCACACTTAACTCATGTTTAAAATCGACGAGAAAAAAATAATAATAATCGGGCACAAAATTTACGGGCATGCATGTCATCCGGGACTGTTCTATGATATATATCGGCAATTGAATTAAACAGGATCTTGATTCGCAGATCCGCACAACACATTCATTTAAAACAATTGTAGAAGACCATATACAACATCTACTTATGCACACAATAATATACACGCATAAAAAGTGAGTGAGAGTATAAGAGAATGCGAAATTGTCATCGGTAATACCTCTAATCGACCGGGGAAAATCAACTGATAGCGAGTGACAAAGAAGGTAGCTTCTTCAGAGTTGCAAGAGGAAGGTGACGTCTATCTGTATACTGTAAAATAAGGAAAAAGATGGGGGATTTTCGGTAAATTAAAAATATAGATATTTGATTTGCCATATAAAAACAAAAATATGATATTCATGTCAATAAAAGAATGTGGAGGCTTTTTTTTTTTTAAAGGTAAAAGATTATAATATTTCACCCCTTTTTGATGTACTTTTTTCAGAGGGATTTGTGAAAATTGATTTCTCTTTTTCATTTTTTGAAAAGAATATGGAGTTAAAAAGAACCGAATACCAATGGGAATTTTAAAAATGGAACCATTAGTTCCATAGCTAACTCTAGAACCGAACCAATCGGTTCCGATTCGGTCCGATCCGGTTATTTACGTTAAAAATGTCAAAATAAAATATTCACTAATAAAAACTCTTAAAATGCTACCAACGTAATACTTTTAACAAAATATAGAAGAATCGAACACATTATTCAAAGATTTATTTAGGTATAGATCTACAAAGTGAAAACAAAATAAAAATCATGTAATCAAAGTGAAAACAAAATAAAAATTTTGTATCTTATAAATGAAATTATATATTGTAAATAAATTTATTCAGGTATGGATTTACCCAATATTCTAATTTGGCTTGAAAATCAATTAATCAAAGAATTATAAGAAGAGTAATGAAAGAATTAAAGAGAAGAAGGAAAGTGCTGAAGTCTAAAGTTAAAAAAGAACCTGATTATTTTTTTATAAAAGTATTGGAGATTGAGTCATATATTTTACAAAAAAAATAAAAATAAAATCCAATGAGAACCGTCTGGTTCCTGCGGTTCCCACACTAGAACCGGATAGGAACCGGTCGGTTCTTAAAAATTTGTCCCGAAATCAAATTATTTTTTAGAAGATTCGAAATCGAACAACCGGTTCTAAACGGTTCCAAACCGATTCCACTGATTCTGGAAAAAAGTGCCCACTCCTAATAATATTTCACCCCTTTTTGATGTAATTTTTTCAGAGGGATTTGTGAAAATTGATTTCTCTTTTTTATTTTTTAAAAAGAATATGGAGTTAAAAAGTAAGAAAAAGTTACATAACTTTTTTGAACATAGGTTACATTTTAATTAAAAAGTGATATTGTACGATACTTTTTAATTAAAAAGTAACATTTTAACTTTACATGATTTTATTTATTTTTTTGTTAATTTCAAAATACTTTTCATTTGATATTTTCAAAAGACCTGTAATTTTAAGGATATTTTTATAAGCTCCCCATATAACAATGAATGGACCCGTAAACGCTAGCTCTAAATTGAAACATACCCAGTCCCTGTTTGATTCTCATTATTTTTAAAATACATTTTTTTCTATCTTATTTTTAACCACACATTCTTCAATAAAATCACATTACACGCAAATTCAATTTTTTTTTTTCCTTTTTAACCACACATTTTCCAACAAATTATTATTACAAAATGTATTTTTGACAAATAATGTGGCTCAAACAAGCTGCCAATAAATAGTTTGAGTGTTTTTTCAATTCAATTATCTATGAAACACACGCAATTAAAGATGAATAACAAATTCTCAAAATTAACCAGATGACAAGATGGTATTAGGATCATGAATCCACCATTATTAACATGAATAATGCTATTGTCATTCACTCACTTTTGCAATCGTCCTACGTGATACACATGTGGAGGTTAGTGATTTGATATATGATGCAGGGAAAAATTATTGTATTAATACATCAAATCATAAACTGTCATATAGAATGTCATGTAAAACGATTATTGCAATGAGCCACTATAAATAGTATTATTACTCTATCAGCAAACTTTAATCCTAATTATACGTTGATAATCAATTTTGATCGAGATAGCACTTGGATTTGGATTGTGAAAATTGGGCCCTATTTAATTATCTTCATATACCATGAAGTGAACTGTCTTCTGGGCTTATCGCTGATCCAATGTTTGTTTGGCAAACCAACCCAACAGTGTTATAGTGAAACGTACAAAAATAACATCCAAGCCCTCATAATAATGCAAAGCTCAAATCGGTTTAAGTTTGTACGAGCACTCTAAAGTAATAAACTGCAGATTTTGTTTGAAATAGAACGTGAAGAAAAAAAAAATGAAAAATAAAAACTACTTTTCATAGCACAATAATCCCTTCCCATATTCCTAAGTAGAATATAAAATTGTAATCAAATATGCATATGCTATCTTAAATGTTAAAATGAAAACCAACACCACTATTTCTGTAGGTGTCATTAGTCGATACCACTGTTCTAAAAAGTTTAAAGCATGGTAATGCGTGAAGGTCAAGTTTTGGGCTAAGCGTTGTTTAGACTTAAAAAAAAATCGTATTTTGGTATATTTTTAAAATTTTTTAAATCAATCTATAAATCATTTAATAATTAAAGAAAAAATGTGAAAAAGGAACCTAGGTGCCAAAAGGAAAAGATAATAATAATAACAGCGTGAGACAAGAGTCATAGGATGTTTTGTGCCTACTTCGCTCCTAGGCAACGTTTTTTAAAATACTAGTCGATACGATTTGACTGTGTGAAGCAAAAATCAACACCAATCTTTTTTCGAATATCATTCCCTAGGTTAATAGATTGAGTCGTGGCAACTTGACCTTTTGCTTGCTATGTTCAAAAAATGGGCAGGTCTTCGCCCATTAATCAAGGGCGTATTCCAAACATTCGTATTGATAGAGGGGCTGATTGGGTTCGACAATGCCCCGACATAGGGTTGAGCTAGCAAGCTCTTTGACTAGGGATGGCAATGGTTTGACTCGGCTCGGCCCTTTAATCCACGAGCTCGACTTGGCTACTTGGCCCACGAGCCACGAGCTCGCAGGGTCAAGCAGAGCCCATGAGCCGCTCGCGAGCTCGTGATTTTTTTAATAATTTATTTTTTTTTGGTAAATTTGCACATTTTTTGATGAGCCCACGAGCTCTCGTCAAAAATGGCTCGTGGGCACACGGCTCATGAGCCACTCGTGGGCTCGACAAACCGAGCTGACTCGACTCGTGAGATTGAGCCCCCTGCTCAGCTAACGATCCCGAGCCATTCACGAGCCGACGAGCCACTCGGCCCGTTTGACATCCCTACCTTTTACTTATATTTTTTCAAAAAATAAAAAAATAAAATCTTAAATTTGGGAAAAAGAAAAATTAATAACACCCCTCCTAGCGAGTTTGTAGGACCCATGGTCCTGGTTTGGCCCTGTGGCCGTGGATGCAGAGCTTGACTTGATCCTGGGCTACTATAACGGGCTTTGATTTCGATGGGCTAAGTTTTTATGGGCCGGCCTAACGCGGAACCCAATCTCATTTCCACCCATATATATAACGTGTTGCGTATTGCAAGGGGAAAAAAATTCATAAATACCCAAAAATAAAAAATCATTCCTTAATATACTAATATATATATAAGAATGATCTAATGAAAATTAGTGTTCATCTTATATTAAGCACCGATGACATATCATATAAATCTATTGATGGAGTTTAAACTTAATTCAAATATTGAGGCACACCATATATTTATTCAACAATGAATTTATATGATGTGTCATTGAAGCTTAATAATATTAGCACTGGTAAATATTAAGGGTCTATTCGATAGTGATTATGAGAATTATTTTTTGATCGTTATATAGAAAAATGAGTCCCATCTGTGAATAAAGAAGTCAAAAATGAATGTGGAAATAGTGTAATAACGGTCAAAATTTTGATTTTTTGGAATGAAAAATTGCTATCAAACGAGGACTAGAACATTCCTACTATATTTATAATACACTACATAATACTGTTTTGGAAACTTCTAAAATATTCATCGTTAACTGAAAATTAAAAATGCTTACATTACACTTTTCATTAAATTGTATATGCAATCAATATGCAAAATTCAAATTCGATTATTTTTCTTGTGAAGAAGAATCTGGAATCTAAAAACTCTGTAATCGATCTTTGGCGACATAGAAAATATTTCAAAATCCATTTCAACAGTTTAGTACCTTAGGGGGTGTTCTCTTTGTGTTTCAGTTTTGTGTTTTGAGTTTTGAATTCATTTTGAGTTTTGTATTTTGAGTTTTTGTTTTGAAATTCTTGAAAATGCGTTCTTTTTGTTAGTTTCTCAAAACAAAAAAAAAATATTTTTTTTTTAAATTTTGAGAATCACCACAACACCACCTCAAAACGCCAAAAAAAAAAAAATTAATTTTTTTTTTTTTTAAATTTTGAAAATCACCCCACTATCTCCTAAAAAAAAA
>NC_036253.1:5231235-5253581 GCF_002742605.1 Olea europaea var. sylvestris | reverse complement strand
AAATTTTTTTTTTTAATTTTTAATTTTTTTTTGAAACTTTGAGAATCACCACACCACCTCCTCAAAAAAAAAAAAAAAAAAAAAAGGGTTTCCCGCGTTTTCAATTTTTTCAAGTTTTACACTGAAAACGCCCAAAACGACAAAAAAGTCGTTTTGTGTTTTCTTCACAAATTTTTTTCGTTTTCAAAAACGTTTTCGAAAATTCGTTTTCGAAAACGGGAAAGAGAACACGTTTTCACCGTTTTGAAAAATCGAAAACAGAAAACGACCCGAAAACGGTAAAGAGAACAGGGCCTTATTGTTTCTGTTATTTATTTCAAACAATTTTTTATTTTGGAAAAGAGTAATCACACATAGCAATCATTGATTTTGTATATAATGACATAAATATGAAAACACAATGAAATTTCTGTTTCATGTTTTGCTATGAATTCTAAATTCCTGAAATCGGAAACTAACACATGCGTCTATCAGTTTTTTATCGCGATTGTTGATTTTTTTTCTTTCTTTCCTTCCTTTTTCCCCCCTCCTCATTCATCGCATTACAGAGATGAGTGCTCACAATTTAATTGTAGTGCAACTAGTTGCAAAATTCCTAGACATATGAATGTTCTTTGTAATTTTATCCATCATCAATTTTATGATATTGACATTTGTGAGGGTTGGTATATTCATTCTTGTTAAGATTAGGATCTATCAATTAGAGATTTTAATCAACAAAAAATTACTGAAGTTAAAATGAAGAAACAATATTTTCGCCTTAAGGTAAGAGGTTCAAAACAAAAGTTTCTAATCCCCTTTTGAACTTCCGCCACAGGAAGAAACCAGAACCATGAAATCATTCGACATATACACCACCAATGCACTCAAAATGAATCACTTAAGATAACATCACAAAACCTCTCAATCTATACATCTAAGTTCACCTAAGAACATATGACTCAATCAGACTTTATAAATCCTTCAAGAGATGTATGAAGAAGTTGAGAGAGTCTCAAGAATCTCGAGAGGCAGAGAGAGAGTGAATAATGAATTCCAACCATCAAACTCTAGGCAGACGAATGAGTATATAAGAAGTCACCAGAAAATCAGTCATCCAGCGATCGTTAAGGGTGACACTTGGCATTATCTTACGAATAAAAAAAATCAATTAAAGAAATTGTATTATCAGAAAACGTGTCTTTGAGATTTGCAAAGTGAAGGTCAAATAATCCGGTCAATAGACCAACTAAGCAATCTAGTTAGTCTCAAGTTCTGTCCACATCAATGTGCCATAACTCCACAATTCTTCCCCTCTAAATGTGAAATAATCAATTTGACTTAAAAATATTTCTACTTAAGCCATGTTTGATACCTATTATTTGAAAAATTGAAGAGTCTTGAACAGTATTTTTGGAGAATTTGTGGTTAAAAAGTAAAGAAACTTTATTGATTTGTGTACATGAATGTGTGATGGAGAATGATGCTGTAACAAACAATTTAAATTTTTAACGATTGTCAAACAAGGGCTTATTATAGATGTAAATCATCTTTTGGTTAACATAAAGAAGAAGAGCATAAAAAACACCAAAGCAACTTTGCAGGTCTTTCCCGTCCCAAGAAATTGGCATAAGACAATAGATTTCAACCGCCACCAAATGCGTCAGTAAAATTGTTTGTGTCATAATCTATATTAAACGTTTAATTTGATTTACAAAAGAGTTTATTCAATAAAATTTACAAAGTAAAAATAAAATATATACTATCTATGAACAATTTTAAAGTTTCACACAATACTTAGAACATCTTTTATGAAACTTTTTATGAAGTAACTACAAATTTCATTGCGATCACAACTATCTATTTCGAGAGAAAAATGTAATCTGAAATTGCAAATTTTTCTAAAGAACGTGTGTGTATAAATAAGTAAAGTTTTAAATTTAAAACATTATTCGTCATGATTTTGGACCGCCACCAAACAAACAAATATCTATTATTAAAAAGAGTAAATTGCCAACCTTTTCTCTAATCTTTGCCCAAAATTGCAAATTGTCCCTAACTTTTTCGTCTGGTATTATCCTCAACCTTTGATAAATTTGCAAATTTGGTCCTTCTTGATAGTTTTCATTAAAAAAATATGTTAAAAATTTGTGAATGTGATCTTGCCTTCTAACTTAATTAAACTCAAAAAAGGGTCTCGCATCCTTCCACTTTCCTCATTCCTACTCATACTCGATAGAAATCAAGGGTTTTTTCCTATAAGTTTCGCTACCCGTAAGGGTTATGGTAGGGTAGGGGAGACTTTTTTTTCCCCTTTTTGTTTTCACACTTTTCTTATTTTCTTTTATTTTGTCTTTTTTGTTTGTTTATATATTTAATTTTTATTTAAATTAGAGAAGAAGATCATCATTTCACACAAATTTAACAGATTTTGGATGAGAACTATCAAAAATAACCAAATTTGCTAATTTATCAAAGGTTGTCGAAAGAAAAAAGATGAAAAAGGTTAGGGATAAAATTGCAACTTTGGGCAAAGGTAAGGAATGAGAGGTGCAATTGACCCGGAAAAAAAGACAGCTAATTATCCAGAAGAGCAAAAGACGGAGCAAATCTCGGGCCAGCGCGTGGGTCCCGCTTTCCCTACTGTGCTGCATAATTCTCTACCCATGTGACCTCACACACTGCAAAGCATATATTACACACAAAGTAAGCGCGCATATATACGTAAAATGTCTTCGCCACCGCCGGGATCAGCGCCACCACCAACGTCACCGCCAGTGCCTCCAACAAGCAATGCCTCTCCACCACCTGCAGCTGCAGCTTCACCCCCACCACCAACAACAACTTCTCCTCCACCTGCAAGTCCAACACCACCAGCCTCCTCTCCGCCACCGTCGTCCTCGCCTTCACCGCCACAAACTCCTCCTTCAAACCCACCTCCGTCAACCTCCCCACCATCACCACCATCCCCCACTAGACCAATTACCACCCCGCCGTCTGGTTCTACACCCCCACCTCCTTCACCACCTTCCGGCAGGAATCCACCTCCCGTTCCCCCTGGTAGGAACCCACCGCCGGAACAGACGCGTACAGCCAGATCTCCGCCATCAACATCGTCATCGAATGATAATTCAGATGGGATATCAACGGGATCGGTAGTGGGCATAGTCATAGGGGGTGTTATTATACTTGTAATTCTGTCTATACTTTTTATATGTTGCAAGAGAAAGAAGAGAAGAATGCATTACTATCCGCCACCGCCACCGCCTGAGCCTAAAGGTGAGAATTGCTTAAGTTTTCAGTTGAAAAGATTTGACTTTTTATATAGTTGAGACTCAAGTTCCATCTTAAAAGGTTGGCCATTAACATATATTGCTTTAAAATCTTGATTTTGAGTTTAGTATATTGTTTGTGTAATTCATTTGATCTTTCGAACTGTGTTTATAGTAGATGAATTGTTGGTACTTCCACGTTTTAATATATAGTTTAGGGATGCAATTATTTTGTATGCAAATTTAATCTAATTTTAAGGATACATTCTGGGAATATTATCAATTAAGAAATTGATCTTCGGGAGTTGTTGGTTTCTCGGGTGTAAAATGGAGTCTGGTTTTAGAAAAAGTATAATTATGTATGAATTTTTTCCACATACGTATGCTTAACTTTCATATATTTGGGCTGTGTAAGCATATTGTTGCAAGATGTCATTTTCTATAGATATCTCAGCGGTGAGGGGAGAAACTGTAATATGAAGAAGATGCAGAACTGAGTCATGAGATTGAATAAGAAATATTGCTAGAAGTTGCAAAAATAATTTGCAAATGCCAATAATGCTGAAGAAGCTTACTTTTGATGTACCCTGTATTTTTCAAACTCTCAATACCCCATTTTTATCAATGTCCATGGCTGATCTCCATATCTTTGTCAAATCGGAGTCTGGGTACTTATTTTTGGATTTTTTTTTTTTTTTTTTAATTTTTTGGTCTTTGCCAGCTGACCCATATGGCGGCCCAGGATACCATTGGCAGCTTAATGCTCCACCACCTGGGAATCATGGTTTCACTGTACCACCGAAACCTTCTCAACCACCCACTGGTACTTCACGACCTCCGCTCTCACCACTACAAGCCCCTTCACTCGAAAGGCCGCCTCCTTACAACAACAGTAGTGGAGGTTCTGGTTCTAGTTATTCTGGACCTGAAAATCCACTTCCACCACAATCAACTGGCATGGCCTTGGGGTTCTCGCAAAACACATTTACATATGAAGAGTTGGCGAGAGCAACCGAGGGCTTCTCGAATTCGAATCTTCTTGGACAAGGTGGTTTTGGTTATGTGCATAGGGGGGTTCTCCAAAATGGGAAAGAGGTCGCAGTTAAGCAGCTAAAAGCTGGGAGTGGACAAGGGGAACGTGAATTTCAAGCCGAGGTTGAGATAATAAGCAGAGTGCATCACAAACATCTCGTTTCATTAGTCGGATACTGCATCACTGGGACTCAGAGAATGCTTGTTTATGAGTTTGTTCCGAATAACACCTTGGAATTTCACTTGCATGGTATGTATCCACTGATACACATTATTGATTTTTCTATTGAATCATAATAATTCAAAGGAGATTTTATGCTTGTTATTGCTTATCTGTATTACTTGCATATTAAATTTAAGCAACCACATTTATTGATTTTTATTTATTATTATTATTTTTTTGAATTGAAATAACTGACAGTGTGAAAAGAGACTTATACTTGTTTCTTTTCTACTTCTTATCTCTTGTCAAACCTGTCAAATGTAGCTATGTTCTTATTTCTCCTCATTTTGTTGGGGCCCTTTTTTTGCTTTATTTTATGTTCGATACTGTTACACAATTGAAATTCAGAATTTCACCACACATCTACTCTTAAATGATCTGTAAATGGTATATTCCCCAAATTTATCAGTAGAGTGTGACTTTTCATCTGATAACTAGTAGTTTAATGCATTTCAGGAAAGGGAAGACCTACTATGGATTGGTCAACAAGATTGAAAATTTCTTTGGGGACTGCAAAAGGATTGGCATATCTGCACGAAGATTGTAAGTTTAATTGGTGGGCACATGTTTATATAAAACTGGGAAATATTTATATTTAGCGCCCTTCAATATATTTGATTCTGAATGGGGTGTTTTCTGCTCTTAGGTTATCCAAAGATTATTCATCGGGATATCAAGGCAGCTAATATTCTTCTAGATTTCAACTTTGAAGCAAAGGTACTATCTTTTATAGTCATGATAGGAGAATAGTTACTGCCCGTCCTTACAGATGGCTGCACGTTAGTTCTCTTTTGTCATTCTTAGTTAGGGAATGATCTCATAAGTCATAACTCATCTGGAAATGAGCAGTAGGATTTAGAAACTCTATTTTCCTCATGAAATAGGTCTATTTAGATTTTCCCTGACTACAATGAAATTAGCAACTCAACTTAACTTGAACATGCAAATAATTGATGTAGAGGAGATCGATAAATTTATCTATTTTATTATGCTTACTTATTGATGAACATCATTTATTGTCTCAGGTTGCAGATTTCGGTCTTGCAAAGATTACTTCTGATGTTAATACTCATGTCTCCACTCGAGTGATGGGAACTTTTGGGTAAGACTGATTCTTTTGTGTTAGCTGTTGCTGATTATGATGTTTGAGGTGATTATTTGTCAAGAATGCTGACTTTTATTATTATTATTATTTATTTATTTATTTTCATTTAACCTCTGCCCTCTCACCCTGGTTGGGGAACATGATCACTGCTACTTCTGTTTGCACTGCACTTCCTTTATATGTATTTTCCAACACTTTTTAGTTGGTCAGGTTTTGAACTTTTCTTTCTTAAAGATGTGTTCTAATACCACCTTGGGATAATTTTCTATACCAAGCTGCATAGTAAACTGTATTTTGTTTTCCACTCCGCATATAAGGAGGAGTTGAAGTTTGGGTCCAATTGTGTACATAAATATGTAAAGCTGCTGGATTCTAGTTATAGTTTCGCGTTTTACAACTAACACATTTCTTCCTATTAAGAATCAAGCTTTAGTATTACTATATATTGACATTTCATTATTTCTAGTTATATGGCCCCAGAATATGCTTCCTCTGGAAAACTTACCGATAAATCCGATGTCTTCTCCTTTGGGGTCATGCTTCTGGAATTGATTACCGGACGTCGGCCTGTTGATAGTAATCAATCTTTCATGGATGATAGCTTGGTAGACTGGGTGAGTTACTCGAATTTAACATAGTTCCCAAATCATCGGTTTTTCCCTATCCTTTCTGTTAGCATTGGGGATTTGAGCATCAGAGCACAAGATGTTAACTCGAAACTCTTAATTGTGATAGGCAAGGCCCTTGCTCACACAGGCTTTGGAAGATGAAAAGTTTGATGCCCTTGTTGACCCACGATTACAGAAGGACTACAACCCTAATGAAATGGCTCGCATGGTTGCTTGTGCTGCTGCTTGTGTCCGTCATTCGGCAAGGCGCCGACCAAGAATGAGTCAGGTAATTTGATTGCCTTCCTTTTGCAGTCATCAAGCTCCACACCAGATATTTATATTTATATGGTCTGCAAATTGAATCCGACATTAACATTCCAATCCTTAGTAAGTTTTTTCTTAAGATTATCGAGTACTTTCCAATCATCGCAAAAAACATGCTAAATATGTTTTAGCAGAGACTTCATAGATCAACAATGCTTTGAAATAATCGAACTGATTGAGCATTGCTCAATGTATTCGTAATCATGAATAATGGCATGGACAAGCTCTGTTTGAGTTAGGATTATCTATGGATAAATATTCAAGAAGTACTTGAACTTTAGTTGTGCCATAGCTATGTTCTAAAACACATATCTAAGCAGGTTGTCAGGGCCTTAGAAGGAAATGTATCTCTGTCTGATCTCAACGAGGGAGTTAGGCCTGGACAAAGCTCGATGTACAGTTCTCATGGAAGTTCTGACTATGATACCATGCAATACAACGAGGACATGAAAAAGTTCAGGAAATTGGCGTTTGCAAGTCAGGAGTATGGCAGTACGGGTCACTACAGCAATCCAACCAGTGAATATGGCTTAAATCCATCTGTCTCAAGTAGCGAAGGCCAACAAACTAGGGAAATGGAGATGAGAAGGATAAAAAATGATAGTAACGGTTTCAGTGATGGTACTTGACAGCAAGCAATTGAAGTAGAGAGGTGTTTTGCTAGAGTTAGTTGCATACGTGTTTTTTCCTCATAATTCTTCTTTAACGAAATATGTTTCTTCCACCCTATTGTATTTTCTATGGCTCATTGTTACAAATATTGAAGTATTTTATACAATCTTCATCATTAACCTTGGTTATTGCTCAGAGCGGTTAAGGCTTGTGCATTAATGATACGTTTGGTAGGGATACTATAAAAGAAAGAAGTTACAAATTTTATTCCTTGTACTGTTTAGTCTTTCTATCATTCTTGTATCAAATGTATGCCTAATTTCTTCAGCGTTTATCTGTTTGGGGATGACAAGAGTCCTGCAATCTGTGTATGGATGTGTTTTTGTTTAGATTAGTGGAAAACCTTCACACCTGACTTCTTGCTACTTTTGACTTGTTCATGTTGTTTTCCAGCAACTGTTGTATATATCAATACATATTTGGAAATAAACTAAAATCTTGTCATGCCTATAATGCTGTCCAGTTGTTTCTAAAAGCCGCAAGCCAAACATGTCATAACTGATTATGGTTTGATGAGTTGAGTTCTGACGTCCCATTTTGTTAAAATTGTAGTCGACTAATTGCTTTCAGATAGTCAACAGGTAAGCACGATATTAATACATCCTGACAATTCTTTAAGTAAGAATGTTGAGACGGTAAACTTTCAAATTTGGGGCACTCTTGAAAACTTTGTTAATTATTGCACCTCGAGATGTTCTCATTATACAATAAAACTCCATTAGCACCAAATATTTTCTTGAGTATGGATAATTTTATATAATCCATTTTATTTAGTGTCCTATTTTAAGGTTAATTAAGTCGAGTGGACATGTAACTCAATACGAATGAACATAAATGACTCCCTTTCCACTGTTGACTGTCCACGTCCAAGGATCAAGAAACATTTCAAATTTCTCTACTTCTAGTCGGTCGGCCAAAATCCACTGGGTAGCATTAGAGGAAGACTAACATATGACCATATATAAAGCCTTTATTTAATTTCGCCCTATTTAAAAATACTCGTTAAAGAAAATTATATAGGCCTCGTTTGGGAGTGATTTTTCATTTTCAAATAATTGATTTTTTTAACCGCTGTTTTCCTATTTCAGCCGTAATTTTTGACTTCTTTTCTCACAGATAACCCCCAATTTTTTTCTGATAGTCAAAAAATCAATTCTCAAAATCATTACAAAACAGACCCATGGTCAACCCACAGACATGTCACATTTTCTTTCCTAAGAACACTAACCTACATGAGAAGGTACCTAAAGATATTTCGAAAAGTACTATTTTTCACATTAGCTTATAAGTACAACCAAACATGGTCTATTTTAACAGATCAGCAGGCCCCGCACTGCCCATTATTCCCACCGGCACCGCCACCACACATACTGTTTTAACGGTGTACTGTAGGGACGTCCACCGTCCTATTCAACTGCCATTTCCATTTCAACCAGATGATGACTCTGGGGCTCCTCCCTTCTTTGAAGAACCCTAATTTCCCCCGTGTTCACTGCTTCACACCCACCAGTAATTTCAATCTTTCACCAAAGACCCTCCAATTCAGCCACACTCATTTCAAATCTTTCTTCGAGGGCCCCAAGTTCCTGTCTTTCAACCACTCAGAAAGTAAACATGCTCACTTTCAGACCCGTCGTTCTGATAGATTAGAAGACTCCAATAAAGAGACCGTAAAAGCAGTTTTGGACCCGGAGGAAGGGGATGTCGGTGGCGGAGGCGATGGTGGTGATGGAGATGATAGGAATGTGGAGAAGAGTAGTGGGTTATTGCCAGAATGGCTGAATTTCACTTCAGATGACGCCAAGACAGTTTTCGCAGCATTGGCCATATCGCTGGCCTTTAGGTCTTTTGTAGCTGAGCCTAGATATATTCCTTCGTTGTCTATGTATCCCACGTTTGATGTTGGAGATAGGATTGTAGCTGAAAAGGTAATTATTTTCTTATTTTGGTGATAGATTTTGGGACTTAACTGCTAAATATTAGGCCAAGTTTTGATATATTAAGGTATTATTCTTCCATCTTGGAGTTGAAAATATGATCTTGGAGATAATACATTTATTATTGGGTAATGATAACTAATCCAAGGGATTGTAAGGAACCCACAAGTAGACTGAGGTTCAAGGGTTTCCTCATTGAAAAAAGGTCGAAGTAAATGCATCAACAAAATGGGTGCCTTCGAATTTATATCCCAAACTAGGAGCTGAAGGTCATCACTCATGGAATTGTTCTAGCCAGTCGAAATTTCGAAACTTACCATAATATGCCGTTTCAACCAGTTCTGAAAAGCTATACACTGCTCCATGCGTCATGAGCTAGAACTGGTCTAGCTACTAATTTTAAATCTACTAACTATTTCTTCTTTATGTTATGATAAACTATGCATAACATCTCAGTTGTCTGCTGCAATCAGTATGATGCTAAATGCTTAAACTCTTACTTCTGAAAGTGTATGTTGATGTCCTCCCCTTGTTTAAAATTCTACTGATCAAACTACTATAATGTCCGTAGTCCACCAAAAGCTTTGGTAACTGATTCCATCGTTTTTAATTTTAAATGTACAGGTCTCCTATTATTTCAGGAAGCCCTGTCCCAATGATATTGTGATCTTCAAAAGCCCACCAGTTCTTCAGGAAGTTGGATACACAGATGAAGATGTATTTATTAAACGGATTGTTGCCAAAGAAGGTGATATTGTGGAGGTGAGATTTAAGACATTTTCCGTCCTGTTTGTGCTCTATTATCGATAAAAATTGTCATCCTGGATCCATTTGTATGTCATGTACAATTTGTATCATCCATAAGCTTGTTCCTCTACCATTAAATATATTATAGGAAAAGGACTATCTTATAGGTTTGATGAGTTATGGTATATGTTGCTATGATTTTGCATGCTTTCTTAAGTGGCTGGTGCTGGATACAATTATTGGTATATATTGAACTTGGAGTAATATACACCACTCTTGTAATTCCATTACCCTGATTGATCAAGAATGAAATGGGACAACAGGATTAGTAATTTGTATGATCCGATTCTCTGGAATTGACTGAAATAAAAAAGTAAACAAAAACAGTGCATTGGTAACAAACACAGAATCTCCATTTGCTTAGATACCTGAAATTTTCTACCCTAACGTCAAAAAGATACATGCTTTTTCATCTTTTTGGAAACATTTATGAATTGGTTTCATCATTCTTCAAGCTGAACCTATCAATTCTAATTGATGCCTAATGCCGTTCAGATGTTCATCAACACCCTTGGGTCATTTTTCTTAAACCTATATACATAGTTAAGATAACTTCTGTAATAAAATTAATCCACATGGTTTTATATTTGCTTTGAAGGGAGTTTATCGTGCACTTGGTCTGCCACCATCATATGAGAAACTCTCTCTCTAGCAACATCACCGTAATATTACATCAAAAGCTATTATCTTCAATTTATTTCTGTTCTTCAAATCATGAATGCAAAAATATTCTTAGATATCTACTGATTCATGCTCTTAAGTTCTTTGATTTTCTTTTCGTCGTTTGTGATTTTTGCTTTTTCTCCTAGCTATCTATAAGAATCTTGCAATTAGATATGAAATACCTGTTGTTCTTGTGTTTTTTCTTTCTAGTTCAGGTTCACGATGGAAAACTGATTGTAAACGGGGTAGTCAGGAATGAAGATTACGTTCTTGAAGTCCCCAAGTATGAAATGAATCAAATTGTAAGTTCAGATTATTGTACACTTTATTGAGCTCGTCTTTTTCCCTCATGTGTGTTAAGATCAGGATAAAAACTCGAGATGATCTATAATCTATTAATGGCAATTAATTGATTGAATTTTATGAGTATGACTTCAAAATCTGTTGAAGCCTTGCATGGTACTCCGACCACCATAACTAGATTGAAAAATGGAATTGTTCGTAAATCACATAACATCTGGCTTTGTGTTTTGGTGCAGCGTGTACCAGAGAAATCTGTTTTTGTGATGGGTGATAATCGAAATAACAGCTATGACTCTCATGTCTGGTAATATTTCTTGACAGTTGAAAAAATTTAAGGTATCACCTGAAGATGATTTACACTTTCTTATGTATGAAATCTGTCCTTTGATTAGGGGTCCCCTTCCTTCAAAGAATATAATAGGGAGATCCGTGTTCCGCTATTGGCCTCCGACCAGAGTTGGCGGTACAATTCTTCCAGATGGCTGCAATATTGATAAACAGGAGAGTAGTTTAGCTTCTCAATGATTACCGCCATCACTGTTGATTCAGTTGGAAAATTGGAATCGCATTCTTTCAGATTGCTGCACCAACGACAATAGGAGAGTAGGTTTAGCTTCAGGGTGATACCTTGGTCGCTGCGGATCCAGTTGGAGAACTGATAGTGCAGCTCTTATTTTTCACTCTGCTCTGAAACTCACATCCAAGTGTTTAGTTGGAAAATCAAATGAGCAGTTTTGATTTTTCACTCTCATTTTTAAGCGTCAATTTAATGTGAGCTGTTGTAAGAAGATTTTAAATGAAGTCTCTTATGGATAATGAACTTCAATTTAACGTATGGCATATTGCATTTTTTGCTTGTTGCAGACTTTATCTGAATGAAAAGATTCTATGCTTGGGAAATACAGCTTCCGTCCTATCTTTTGTTTCTTTTTGACAAACATTTACCACATCCTTCCTTACATCTTCAAGTTATTCAGAAACGCTAAACGCAATTTGAAGCACTTTAGATCTAAACACATTAAGGGTTGGAAACAGAAACACTAAACACACGTCGAAGCACTTTAGATTGTTGGAAAATCTCACGATTGGAGACAGAAACACTACACACAATTGAAGCACAAATACAAGAACCTGAACCAAAAACACAAAAACTGGAGGATATTAAGAAAATCTGAAAATGGAGGTTGAAAAAATGCTAAAGCAACGTCACAAGGACACACTTCATTGACATTATAAAAAGATCCCCTTGGCACTTCGATTGACAGGCAAAGTTGGGCTCACCTCCCGAACAACAGGATTCTCCCTGACCTTCATGGCAATCCTCAACCTCTTTTAAATTAAAATGTTACCTAAACTTGGCTAGAGTTTTAGGTGTTCGCCATTAGAGAAGAAAGCCAAATGATATGCTATACTATTCACCAATAAAGAACACAACAAACTCCCAACTTTGCTTGAGACTGTCGCGTCAAGGGTTCGAATCTTGAAATATAGATTTGTCTCTTGGGTAAGTGCAAGTGTACACGAAGCTTTCCACCCTGTACCCTTGGAAGCATAACCTGCGATTTACCTCCCTCACGATACTCCAAGGTAGGGGCGGTAGGGGACCCTTAAGGTTGGAGTTCAACCTTTTTTTTTTTAACACAACAAACTCAGCATATTCTATTGACAGTTACTGCAGGGAACAAAGTAGATAAAAGTGCATAGAATAATAGTAAAAAGTAATAAACAGGCTGACAATAAAGAAAGAAACGTTGAAAGGGTAACAAAAGAGTTCATTGCAGTAAGCTGCAAAAATATCAGTACTTAGCCTCGGTACTGTCTTTAGTATAGAAATCTCCGTAGTGGTTGCACCAAGACTACACGAACAATCGGCTACAATAGAGATGATGGAAATCGCTCATTGCACTTCCAAAGCCACATCAATAACTGTGTTCATTTTAATACCATAATCACCAATGGTTAGTTGACTTTCTAATGCCTTGCCGTTCACGATTAGTTCTCTCACAGGCTTGTCCATCGTTTGCTGAATTTTCTTCTTCAAGTCATTAATGGTAGTAGAATCTTGTATAGCGCCTGCAATAGATAGTTTAGTCCGGCGGATTAAGGTTGATGGCCAGAAAACCAAATGGAGGGTGCAGTCACTCTGAATATTGTAGCTACCCAGATCTCGATCATCCTCTAGACGTTTCCCCTCAAACATGAGCTGGAAATAAGTTGGCACTTTTATTTTTTGAAAGATCCTGCTCTTCAGAGATTTAATGATGTCCTGTTGATGCACATCAAAAGTTATAGTTTTGCCACACGAGCTCTTGATAAATATTGGATAAGAAAGAGGCAACATTTCTAAAACTGATTCTTCTCTGATGTTCAAAGAAGAGAGAGTCTTTGAATCCACCAGTTGCTTTCCAGCATAAGTTAGTACCATATCATTAAGAGACAAACCAACCATGCTCTCAAGTATTGTTTTGACGTCGCAAATTGTGTGCAAGAGCTTAACTTCTGGCTTCAGAATCTCTCCAGTTCGCATTTTTACAGAAATTAGCAACTTGTCTTTTGGATTCAACAACATATGAAGGGTTGAACCGCCCGGAATGTTGAGACATTCTACAGTCTGATTATCATCAAGCGGCTTTCCAGCAGAAATCAGTGTGTACCGATCTGAAAAGACGCCTTCTTTCTCCCTGATCTGAGTTTTGATGTTCTGGATGGTATCGCTAGGCTTCACTTCAACAGTAATTGTTTTCTTAGCAGTCGGCATTTTGATGAACAGATTGATAGGTACTGAATTATGGACAAAAACTTGGACAGTCGAATTTTTATCAATTCCACAATCTACCAGTCTCTGGGCATCCTTGAGACGGTAACCTTTAAAAAAGAGCTCCTGCAGACATTCGGATATACCTTCCTTCTCACATAACATCGCTTTCACATTTCTAATGGTCTCTGACCTCTTTATATTTAAACAAACTTTCTTATTGACCTCTAAGCATACATTTATCTGCAAGATATTCAGAATTGAAACGAAGAGCTTTCAAATATCAAGAATGGTATAGCTACTCAGGTGCTCGAGACCTTATATACACAAAACTACGACCATAAGCACCTCAAGGTAACTGCATTTCATAAACTACTCAAGTCGTTGTACATAAAAGTTAAGACAATGTTACACATACAGAATTTTTATACCAAATCTTTTACCTACTATTCACAACAGGGGTGGGAACCACATGTCAGCATTTTTAAATTCACACTGGGCCCACCATATATTGTGAGAGGTTGTAAAACATTCGGTAAGGGATTGGGCGTACAAATATCTTTTTCCTAAAAGTTAATGGCTGAAAAGTTAAACGGAACATTCATCCGCAAAATAAATATAATCATCTATACCTTTATAAGGTTAAAATTTTATTTCCTTCTTGCTTCAAGAATAAAAAAGGGGCCTAAAACAAAGTAGGTAACATGCATGTTTTAGATACTTGCACGCATTTTCAGTAACCAGAGGCCGATGGGTTCAATTCAATTATGATAGAACTGATTGCTTCTTATTTTAGATTCTGACTTTTTCTGAACGCTTAAAAAAAAAGGATTTTACTCTATCTAGGATTGCAATATGAATTATAAGTAAATATGTTTTCACTTTCTATACAGAGTGACATTAATATACAGCTGATATTGAATTCAGCCACCACATCCATATATCTACTGTATTCTATCCACGGCCGCTTGATTCTGATCCCATTTCAGTGTAATTAGACATAATAAGAATGGAATCACTTAGGATTTGAACATAAGACATCTATGCATAGTTATATACAGAAATGATCCAATGCCCATGGTGGACATGAGTTATAATGCCCACCATGGGCATGGCAACATCCTGTGTTGCCACACCCACGGTGAGCATTATAACCCATGGCCAAGATCAAGTCCGATCTTTCACTATATATCACTTCATTAAGTGCAGATAACATTAGGGATCAGCCAAATTCCGTAGCATCCCAAGAACCAAACCAGGGGATTCCATTTTTTATTTATTATTATTATTTTTATATGTAAAATGAAGACCTTACGGCTAACAGTTTACCAATAATTTTTTAAAATTTTAATCATCGTCTTCTTGATTCATGAAACCAGCCACGCCTAATTTCTAAATAGATTAATTCAAAAATTAATTCTTCCCCAAAAAAAAGGGGCTCAAACAAGGGCTAAATTTTCTTTGAAGTTTCCCATAAATGCAAAATTGAAGATTTCACGAGAATCAACAGTCATTTTTAAATTTCCCCTTGAAAAATGAAATGAAAAAGATTAATGAAGAACGGTTTTAACCTCGAGGGTTTTGTGCAATAGAAGGCAAAGATGAAAAATAATTCAACAAATAGTTTACATCATGACATACAAAGAGAAGATTTTAAACTAGAGAAATTACCACCTCTTCTTCTCGCTGTGATGATCGCTTAAAACTGCTTGCTTCCATGGAGAATTCTTCTGATTTTTGAAAGCAAGAAACAATGAACGATTGAATTTTTCCACGGGATCCCTAGTACAGATGATTTAACCTATAGGGAGTGTTAAATGGGCCACTCAAGCATCAAGTTCAGCTTGACCCATTATGCGAATCATCGAAATGTGGCTTTGCTTACCTCGCGAACGAGCTCTTTGATGGACGAGCCAATTATTTATTTCTAATTTGGCCAAAAACCTGAGTGGCTCGTGAGCTACTGCGGCTAACTCACGTGTTTTGCTGTTCGGCTTGTGCTTGTAGCTTGCTTCGGGCACGAGCTGAGCCAACAACCTGCTTGCGGCCCACCCCACTTCTTGCCCCCAAATTTAACTCTTGAAAATTAGGACGAGCTTTTACATGATCTTTAACCTTTAAGAGAGAGATTTTAAATCTAAATATAACTAAGCCCCTGTTTGATCCTCATTAAATTAAATTATATTACATTTCATTTTTCTCTCTCCTATTTTCAACCACACAATTTTTCATAAAATGATATAACACGTAAATCAAAAACTTTTTCTTTTTTTTAACCACTCATTTTTCTTAAAAAATACTATTCCCTCCATTTTCATTTTCAGGTAACGGGGGTCAAACAGGGGCTAAATCTATAATTTGGATCTTGACGTGACCAAATTTGTCAATGTTAAGGTTAATATTTATGCATTTTTTATGTGACTTAAAGAGAAAATCATCGTACTGCTTAGCCTCTATTTGTTTTCCATTTTTTTTATTAAAATGAAAAATATGATCGTTATCCCTTATATCAAGCCATCAAATTTAAATCTCTATTTCTTGTATGGGGTCATAACGGCTATATTTTTTATTCTCATTTTTACAAAAATGAGAAACAAACTCCCTCTTAATATTTTTCTCCGAATCAATTGAAAGTCAAGTTGTTGGAAGAATTTTGTGAATAGTGACGCCGAAATAAGTATAATGATGGTGACAAAGCCGAGGCAAGAGTTGGACTCTTTGTCCTTAAGTCGAATTTGCCCCGCAACGGTGCCTACGGATTTCGGCAATCGACTCCCAAGATACAACGGCTACACTTGTGTTTGTAGCACTCCAAAACACAAGTACAACGAACCCAATGTAGGCTTACGTACTCCACAGATGAAATGAAAGAAAATCAAAATAAATGAAATGATTTTGATTTTGGATAGAAGAGAGGATGAGAGACGTTTTTGCATATCAAACTGTGAGGAATAGGACACCCAAAGGGTCCTATTTATAGACCATGAAGGGGTGTGGACGAAATGGTTGAGACCAAACCATGCACCATTTCCAAACAATGCACCTTTATGAAAAGGTGTCTATTCACTAATGGTTGAGGTCTTTTTCGTAATTTCTCATTCATCCGATATTGGTTTTCGAAATGCCAAATATACCCTTCAATACATGCAGAGAAATCAAAATTCTCTTTCGGGGGCGTTGCCCCCGACCCCCCACGAGGGGCGCTGCCCCCTCGACCCTCGCGACCTGACCGGGCAGGTCGATCCCCGTTTGTGCGCGGCGAAGTGGCAAACAATTTTGCCTAAACGGATTGAGTCGAGCTTTTGAGTATTTGGCCGAATTCGATACGAACTTTAATCGATTTTCAATTCTCAATTTATTTAACCAATATCCAACACAAGTGAGATTTTAATTTTTATATTAATGATTTCGATCACGTAAAGACTCAAATTTACACATTTAAATATGTTAAGAATCCAAAACCGCTCACTTTTTAATATTGGGACCAATGACCACACTACGTAAAAAGGTTGGGACATGACCCTAATTTTTTTCATTTCATTGAAGGTCATTAAACTTTTTGTAAAATCTCAATTGAGTCAATAAACTTCAATTGTCTCGATTAGAACATGGATCTTCAATTTAGACGTACATTTCACTACTATGTCACAACTTGTCACCTATCTTATCCCCAAATCGATGAAAATTGCTTAATTGAAGAACACCATAACTCATCGTCTACATAAATCCTACATGATACTCTACTAACCAAATTGATAAAATGAAAGTTATGACAATACTTCTATAGTAAAATCCTAAAAGATGTGATTTTATTTTTTTATTTTTTTTTTGTGTGACATAGTGAAGTGATAAATTGGCATGCTGTGTATTGATTAAGTAGAAGATTTATTGCGATATGATTGAGAATGAAATCATTTTCATCAATTTGAGAAGATGGTAGATAATGAAAGATTTACCTAAAAAGATATCGACAATAATTTTGGGTTAAATGATATGTAAAATTAAATTACTCATTTAATTTCATTTATCATTTAATGTCACATTAACTCCATCTAGGCCAGGGTTGCAATTCCAATGGAGTTAAATAGCATTACTCCTTTATATTATTAAGTTTTTTTGCCATTTTGAGTTTGATTATTTCAATTTATTGGATATTCTCAACATAAAATTTTATAAATTTTCTTAAGAATTTTATTATAAGTTCTTTATCATAAATTTAATGGATTTGGTAACAATCTAATTAATTCTACAAAAAATATAACTTTGCTATTTAAAATAACAAATTTTATCAATCTAAACCATCAAACAAATAATAATCAACAAATTAAAAATAAGTTTAATTTGACAATTTTAAATAAAAAATTGAAATTGTAATCTACAAAGTCAAGCATATAAATATCACCAAAATCAATTCAATCTAAAATTTAAAATCTTTTTTATTATAGTGTCAAGTACTATGTACTAATAATGTACTAAACATTTTATGATGAAAGATATGTTAATAGAATTTTAAAAGCTGAATGGACTTATTAATTTTTTTTTATTCTTAAATGTCAAGAATAAAAATTCAATTTCAAATTCTAAATAAAACGAAAATCCAATTCGACCTTTTTATTTCTCTCCCATGAGAATGACAATTGAAAACGAGATATTTTATTACTATTTATTTATTTTTATTTTTATTAATTTCTTTTGTTTTTGTTCAGACTTTGACTTTATATTTACGGGCTTGATACACATGGAAATTTAAAATGAGGAAATTACGGGTATTTGAAGATCCCAGTTAGATTCCAAAATTGTTTATGCAAATCTCAAGTTTCAACTTAATTTTTATATATTTAAATATTAAATTAAAACACAGTAGAAGCCGATTCCAACTCCTGAATAGCAAACCCTATATCTCTCTCCCTTGTACCTCCCTCTCTCCATTCCATTTTTATCTCTTCCTACCCACATCCTCTCTATTCTAGCTGGTTGATCGGCGCCTTGCAGTGACGCCACTGGGGAAGGTAGAGCTCCTTTTGAGCGGCTGCGCGAAAGGTGGTGCCCACAGCGACTTCTCGCAAGAAGAGCACCGATAATAATTTTCTGGTGCGCTCGGCGGCCTTTTGCGCGGAGAGTATGGAATAGTTCTGGTGGTGCAGTGGCGCGCTATGATGGCGTCCTAGTTTTGTGATTGCATTGGTAGTGGAGGTGTGCGATTTTGTGGAGGGAACGAAGATCTCAGTGCGGTGCTGTGCGTGATGGCTGTAGCGGCTTGGTGATGGCACAGATCGAGGCTGTAGTGATTTTTATGGTTTTTATGGTTTTAGGATTATTGTTGTGGTTGCGGTGGTAGCGACGGTCATTGGCGCAGGTGGTGGAGGTGGCCGATCTGTGGTGTATTTGTGCTAACTTGTGTGTTTAGTGTGTATGGAAGCCGATTATGTGTGGTGGTGGTAGAGATGGCGAGGTGGGGGTGGTGCAGGTGGGGGTTCGTTGGGGGTAGTGATGGTACTCACCACCGCTGGTGCGCTGCTCTGATTTTGGGTCTGGATATGATTTTCTTTTTTTGTTTAGCGGTGGTTGTGGCAGTGGTGCAGTGGTTTGTGGTTCTGGCAACAAACGGTGGTTGTTCTGGTGACGACGCTGGTGGTTCGTCGACGATGGTTGTGGGAGTGGTGAGGTGAGGTGGTAATCACAAGTGTTGGTGGCGACTTGTTGGTGATGGCGATGGTGTTGTGGTTGTGGCGGTGGTGACGAGTAAGGGTAACAAGTGGCGGTGGTGGCAATGGAGTTGGTGGTGGTATGTGACTGACTATTTGACCAGTGACCAATTGGTGGTGGTGTCGGGAATCGAGATAGAATGTTGGATGTTTGTGACCAATTATTTGGTCTTGTCTGCGACTGTGACCGTAAATTGTGACATTAAAATTTGATCATTTGTCATTAAAAAGTTATCCGTGACCATCAAATATGAAAATATGCGATCTGTGACCTATAGTTTTTTGAATTTGTGACCAATGTTGTGAGTTGTGACCTACAAAATGTTTTATTTGTGACCAATGAAATAATTTGTTACTTGTAAATTTATTATTTGTGACATCGAAATAATCTGTGACTCATAAAATTTTTGATTTCTGACCTCGAAATAATCTGCAACCAATTAATTCGATAATATGTGACAAATAAGTAAATTTGTAATCAATAATTATAAATATGTGATCATTAACCGTAAAACTGTGACTTTATTATATTTAATTAATAAATATTTTTAATTAACTATTCAGAAACCTGAATTTTGAATTTTTAAATTTGCACTTGATTTGTGAATTGATGTAAATAATACACCTAGTATATGAATTTTTCCCATTTAAAAGGCCATGATAGAGTTTTTAATTAGTTAATTATGTATCGTTTTAAATTTGAAATTCATCAAAATTTATTCAAATCTTCCATTAATATAATTCTTACAAACGCGCTAATTTTATATAACAATTAGATTTTAACAAAATCTATTAAAATCCGATATGAGGATCCAAATTTTATTTAAATCTATTAAAATCTGAGATGACGACAACAAAATTTAAAATCTATTGAAATCTGAGTTGAAGAACCCATGGTGAGAGATAATAATTCCAAATGGAATAATAATTAAAATAAGTTGTTGCAATGGATAAATCAAATGACACACTCAATTGATTGCATTTTTTAATTTATAGCAACACTTTAATAAATGAATATTAGATAAATTAAAAACTTCACTTAAATGACAAGGTAAGATATTGTATATTTGTTTATGCACATTATACAGATTAAGGTAAAACATTATGCATTTGATTATTATCGAACCGTTTCAACAATTGACACTTCCATTATAAATCGTCAAAAATGAAATTCAGATACATTATTTAGTTATGTTTATAAATTACGTTTCATCGAAAATAAACTTATGATTTCCGAATAATGACTTTGTAGCACTAATAATCGAAATGACCGAAAAAATAAATAATTGGTGTCGACAAACAAGATAAAAAGAACCACTAAACTAGTTCGATTTTCATTTTTTTCAAGTTTCTTAAGGGCCCGTTCGATATTGATTTTGAAAATTGGATTTTTGACCGATAGGAGAAAAGTAGGTGCCACATGTGAGTAAAAAGGTCAAAAGTACGACTGGAATAGTGAAATAACAAAAAAAAAATCAATTTTTTTGGTGAAAAATCACTTCCAAACAGACTCTAATATTTATCTAAACAAGAATACTATGGATAAATTTTCTTAAAAAAATTAAAAATAATATGATGCCATCTAATACCAGTCACTACATTTGATAATGAAGATGGATCGAAGAATCCACCATTACTATAATTGCAAAAAGAGTGTCACAAGGCTCATGAAAAAGTTACTAAATTCTAACTCATTAGTACACGATCCTTTTAACCTTAAACAACTAAATCTTTTAATACGTAAAACATAGCAAACTATATTTCCACAACTGCTACTTCCCCACATTGTACACTAGGACATCATGTGATTATAATCTAACACTTGAAAAATTAAAATAATTTAAATATTAATTGCAGATTAGATGCCGAAACAAGCGAATTGTGTGCTCATACCATTCATCGACTTAATCTGCAATACAGAAAGGTATAGAGAAATCCGACCAGCTGCATCTGATGTCTTCAATCTCAGCTTCTGTTAGATCTATTCCTATCCACTTGAATAGTTCTTGGATCCAAGGTAGAGAGTATTTGGGGCATTGACATGCCACCCGATACAACAATTTCTGTGAGCAAGGAACAAAGTAAAAAGTAGGCAGATGATATTTATATCAACTACTATATATAGTATCAGTTACACACAGAGAACAACATTAAGTGAAGAATCTTGATATAATATGTGGCTAGTGCGTGAAGGTGGAATTGTAGTGAACGCTTATTTGTTCGAAGGTAAAAAGTCATTAGGAGGAAAATAATTAAGGTACATCCTTTAAACGAAGAGAGTGTAATCATGGTAAGTAAAGAAGCGGAACTCTTACCAATTCCTTCCCGGACAGACAAGTTTGGTCTTATAACATCATTGGCATTGACCAAAAAGATGTCACCGATGTATAGATGGTTTGTTGGGACATACACACAGCATAGCTCTTCTGCCGCCGCATAATTCTGCAATGAGAGAGATATAAAGAATTCTAAATCGAAATCAAGATTATAATGCAGCCAGCAAGCAAATGTAAAGTCAGCCTCTTCTTTTACAGGTGAAAATGTTCTTGCATATTTGATTGGTCAATCCTGTTGTTACTTAAATGTCGTTTTACAAATAGGACATGCATGCTTGTTGCTTCGAGAGAAATGGAAAAGGAGTTAAATATTTAGAATTGTCCAAAAACTGATGCCAAAAAGTGGAATCTTCAAACCATTTTGAATACCACAAAAGCAAATATTCAAGGTCGTTTCTCCTAAAACAACATAAAAGATTTATTTACATGAAGATTCAGCATAAGACAATGAACCAGATAACAAAAATTTAGTGTGTAACAAAAACCAAATCAGCAATAGCATTATTTTAAGAAAAGGTTCAAACAGATTTTCTAATCGAGGAGATTATATAGAGCATGTCTGCTAAGCCTTAAAAGTTAATTTTTTTTTTTTTTTTTTTTTTTTAAAGGGGGGGATTTTCTT
>NC_036253.1:5201608-5228513 GCF_002742605.1 Olea europaea var. sylvestris | reverse complement strand
AAAAAAAAAAAAAAAAAAACTCTCCTGGAGCCCTGATATAATTATTCCATAGAACCATACCTCGCGGCCTGAGTTATGGTGAGAAGCGGAAGCGGAAGATAAGGGTTTTGAAGAGTCATCAACATGATGGTGATGGTGGTCAATGGAGTCTGCCACTGGTATCAAAAGCTCTCGATCTCTTTCTCTACTACTGTTCCCGATTACCCCCACCATAATTTCCGATTTCTCATCTCCCATTTGGAAAAAATTACACACTAACTCACAGCGTCCTTTCTCTCTCTAGTATACTACTCCAAGAATTTCAGCATTTCCCTCTCTCTCTCTCTTCGCACTAGTGAAATCCAGCAGTATTTATTTTTAAGTATTTATTTAGTGTAGGTCGTCATTTTTGTCTGCCTTCTGAATTATAAAATGTATTCAACGGAGTATTCAACGGTGTAGGGTTTGGTTCGGTATGACCATGATGAGTTGGTCCATGTGAGCTGTCACCAATTACGAAATGCCAGCTTTAGGGTTATGTATCCTTTCCGATTCTAGTATTTGCATTTCCTTTCACTTGAAAGAGTTTATTTTACAAATTTTTTCTTTGTTTAGTGAATTTTGTTCGCTTCGTGTCCCACCCTCTACTCCTTTTAAGAGTTCCATTTCTTGTCCATACGGAGGTGGTAATATGTCGAGACGGTACTATGAACTTCATCACATCTATACGTAGGACATAGCTCGCTTCGATTTTTGACCTCCTCCCGTGTTGAGTTGGGTTGGAATCTAGGGTTTTGGTTCAAACCCCGCTACGTGACCACAACCTATTATATTGAAATAAAAACAAAAGGCAAAATCGATAAAATTAAAATGAAGCTCTTATCAACTTTGCCTAACTCTAGAAGAACTCTAAACCTGATGCTAGATTATGTGCTTCATAACTACTGTACAAGAATGTTTGATGACAAGTACCACCCATCAACTAACTATATTTGAAAATCAATTACACAGCTCCCAAGCTTCTCTGCAGCCTCAAGTTCTCGAAGGATCCCCCATGTAGACGATCGTAGAATAGATTTAGAACTTGTCTCTGATTTTTGAGGTTCTTGCAGTTCACTGTTGTCATGATCGCCATGTCTTGCCAATGTTATCTTAACTTGATCTTTCCTCCGGGTTCTTGAGTGAGATATTTGTAATTCTGTATTGACACGTGTATTGATGTCTCTTCAGACAGTGTCAAAACAAGAAAAAAGAAGGTTCATTATTGAAATTTTAAGAGCATAAACCAGGGCTACCTCCATCCAGCCCTACTGCTAGGCTTGAGTTTGCACGCGTGATGCATAACCATGTTCTTTGATCCTCGTGTTCAACTTCCGATACAATTGGAATATGCCAGTGGCCTCGCTCCGACTCCTATCAAGTTAAAGGATCAGTGACATTAGTTCAAATTTTCGGTAACATGTCTCTCTTTCGTCACCTCAAGGATATTACATCTGCCAGTACAAATCACATTCTGGGATGATATTCGTTTTCCCCTGTAGTTTACAGGTGAATAAAGATCAACTTTGTAGACGGTTAGAATTGGAAAAGAATGGGTTTCTTATCCAGCCTAATACGGCATCATTCAGATTCAGGTTAAAGTTGAAAAGGAAGATACATATCCCTGAATCTCCTTATACAAAAACGAGAGTCGAGACTCACCTGTATTACAACAGAACATGGAGGCGGCATGTGGAAAACAGGACCAGTTTCAGAAAATCTGAAACGAACCTTCCATATAGAAAATCAAGATGCCTCGTTAGGACAATTGAAGACCGTATAGAGTACCATGCATGTATGATAATTCTCATGATTAATACAAAAATAACTTAATTGGCAAAGCAAAGATCACAAGCCAGCAGAATAATTTACAGACCGACAACTATAAAATGTAAGCTCTTATTCATGATGATTATGCATATCAAAGGGTAAAACAAAACATTAGAAATTAATCATGGCACAGACAAATTTATCTAATAATAAAATATAAAAGCTCACCTGATGCCTTTCTTTCCATTTAGGAAAAAAATCATTTCCCAAAAGTTGAAATAAGTGATCTCTCATTTCGTCATTGGTCACAATTAAGCATCTAAACTTTATAGCTGCATATAACCAGTACCTAAAGAACAAGATAATTTTCACAACAATCCAAATGTTAAAACATCATAGGGATTGAAAGTTTTAACGTTGAAATGTAGTTTTCACCAATCATCATTTGATCCTGTAGGTGTTGCATAAAGTGCATCCGCATTTTTCCACTTGTCAATTATTGCTCTATTGAGAGGTTCATCCATCTTCTCCCCTGTAATCCGCCTATTATGCAAGACGATAAGTGGCCATTTTCTTGAAGGAAGCATCTGGCGGATTCCATTCACTACCGCATTTACCTGGATATGACATAGCATTGAGAAGAAAGTGAAAAAAATAAACTGAGAAATCGAGCATTAAAATTGCTCAATACTTCACCATCATACCACTTGCCTTAGATGGTTTAAATCTTCTTTGGCTATAAAGGCCAATATTTGCTCCATCCACCACTGCTTCAAATGGACCATAGTAGTCGAGCCACTTCTGCAATGCAATACACCTTTCACTTCATTAGAGATTCTTAGGATGTAATAAATAAATGACGAATACTTGGGTAATTTACATACTTGAAATTTCTGAAAGCTTGAATGTTTCTCTCTCTGTGCAGCTATAGCTGCCACTGATTTGGCAAAATTTTCAGTTTCTACAGGATCAAGGTCAATAGTTACTAATTTTTCGCTGCAACATTTGCATAAGCCATCTGATCCAATAAGTGTGCGAGAGACAGTCCATTTTCCTTTACCCAACCAACCCTGTCCATGCCACCCACCTCCTCCGTTCTTGATTGCTTCAATAATTAGTTCTTTATCCCATTTTCTTTTACCCACTCTTGTAGCTATCTTGCTTTTAAACCACAACTCAATCAAATCTGCCGTAGCTGGTGAAACCTGTCTCACACTTGTTCTAAGTTTATGCAACAAATAATAGACCTTGTCACTCTTTCCAGCTTCTATACTTACTTTCATAAGTGCCTCGAGCTCAGGCTCTTCTGGATATACACCATGTTCTAACATGTGTTTTTCAACCATAAATGCTTTATCTACATTTCCTTTACTGCAGAAAACAGCTAGAGCAGGGCCATATGATCTCAATCGAGGATTTATCCCGAATTCCTTCATTTGTTTGACCATATCAAATGCCATGTCACCATCACCCAAGGACATAGCCATTCTGGCCACAGATGTAAATGTTGCTTCATTCATCGGAACCTTTTCCATACGCATCTCCTCGTGGATTTCAAATCCCTTCCGGAGTGCCAATCTCTTTACATCCTTACTCACTTCAGTCACTTGAATTTCATAAACTGTTTTTTCATCTCTATCACCTTCAATATTTGAAGCAACAGCAGCTTTCTTCTTCATCAGTTGAACTAGTCCATTCAAAGTTTCAGGGTGAAGCTGCCTAGTCCCATTTGAGAAGTTTTTTGCATCATCTTTTCCATCAAAACACTTATTCGAATCACCTAATGCTACTTCAATAGGATAACCATTAACAGTTTTCTGATCCTGTATGTTCAATTGAATTCTATCTGAATTTCTTTTGGTCATTTCACTCAAATATTCAGAACTCGAACTAGAATTCCCTTTAGACAGGTCAACCTGACTCAAACTCCGGCTACCACTCCCACTTTTTGCTGGCTGGACGAATCCAGTAGCTGCAGATGAACAAAGATACAACAGAACAGCATAATGGTACTGGGACAACTTGATTCCATCTTTCTTTGCCAATTCATACAGCGTAATTGCTCCCATTATATCCCCTCTTTTCGAGCACATATCGAGCCCAACTCTCAGGGTTGCTTCAGGTGTCTCGACTTTTGTTTTTCTGGACCATTTCTCTGTCTTTTCCACTCCCACCTGATTGCTTTTGTCCTCCTTGAATCTTTCACCTATATTCTCCCCATCCACTTTACTCCTACTCTTACCACTCTTACCAGTTCTTCTTGCTAACTTTCTATCTCCAGAGCCCATTTTTCTTCTGTTCTCGGAATTAAATCCATTTTTTGAATGTCTATCCCTAAGTATGACTCTCCTCTCAACAGGTTCGTCGATGGTAGAAAGAGGGTTTTTCTCAAAATTTATGCCAATCCTTTCGTTAACACAAGCAAAAGAAGAAATCCCAGAACCATTGCCATCAATATGACTACAATTATGAGTGGTTCTTGGGAGCTGTAGCGCTGTGTTACTGGACGCACTACTGGGTTCTAAATGCGTAGTTATAACTTGTGCTTCAACAGGTGAAAATCTTGGGTGCAGCATGTGTTTTGCGGGTAAAAAGGTAAAATTATGAACGGAGAAGTGGAATTTAAAGTACTTACACTGAGTGAATGAAGAAAGTTGGAGTTCAGTTTGTTGGTGTAGAGGTCTGAAGGTTAAGGAGGCCATGTGTGGCCGTTACAGAAGCTCCCTCTCAATTTCGGATTGTACATATAATAGACCACTTTAAATGACACAAGTACCCTTCCTCAATCCCGACAGTTCGAAATTACGCATACTGGTTTGAGGATAAGGCGTTCCCTTGGAACACTTTCCAGAAGTGACAGCCTGGGAAAGGTCAGGAATCCTAGTGCAAAAAGGCGAACGCAATACTATATAATGATATCCTCGAGTTCGTCATAAACAGAATTTATAGAATGTTTTGATATTACTTATAAGAACAAAATAACTTTTAGATTATTTGACATTTTTTTATCACTAATTTTAAATCACGTGAAAGCTACATACAATTTTAATGTCTTCATTTGATTGTCTGGGTCAGTAAAGATTGAGATTTAAAGAATTGAACAAGTTTGATACCCAAACCTCGCTTTCGAAACTTAGCCCTATTCGACTCCATTAAAATTATAATTCATTTTTCTCTCTCTTCTTATCAACAACATATTTTTCAATAAAATAATTTTACAAGTAAATTTAAAACTTTTTCTACTTTTTTTAATCACATTCTCCAAAAATTACTATTCTAAAATACATTTTTTTCCAAAATCTAATTAAGAAAGGGCTTAATGATCCATAACTACACCTCATGAAAAGTTTGAAAAGTCCATTTTTAATTAAACTACGACTTTTGAAAATCAAAGAAAAATATGTGCTCCTTGCAATCCTTCACTTCCATCTCCACAACACTGTTACTGTTTCTTTAGATGTTCCTTTGTTTCCTAGTGAGTTTTGCTCCTTGGAAAGGAAGCGAAGTGTCATCTCATGGATCTACTGATTTTTCGAGCTGGAAAAAAGTTATAGCCTTATAGGTACCGAACGCTGTCTAATATCTGTGTTTCGCGTATTGGAGAGTAACCAAGACGCACCACCCTCTGAGATCAATACAAAACAAGAAAGCTCAAAATGGAGCACTTGAATACCTAGAGCACATTACAGACATCAGAATCATCTTTTAACAACTCTATGTAAGATACTCAACAGATTTTAAGGCATTGCAGAATCCATGCAAAACAGAAATAATTTATAGATACAACTGCAAATTCTTATGGGATAGATTTTACATCATAAGTCAGTTAATGACACCGTTAGTGACAACAAATGAGCAAAGATAGGCCTTATTGGCATGCAGTTGAGCTACCACAGATTTCTATAGAGTAAAGGTCCTGATAACATCATTAATAATAACAGCATTTTGAAGAGACATAAAGTAATTCCACAATTTTTTCCACGCTAACCTTCACTGTAACTTCTTGGAGGGAATTCGTAATACAAAAATATAAAACAAACAAATGTAGAAATTAACAAGATAAATAAGCAACCTCCATCCAGGCACATGTTATTGTAAGTTCACAAAAACATTTGAAGGTTTTGGAGCATTGTAAGTCAGCAAAGAGAACTGTAACCTAAATTCTTATCCATCGGAAATGAGCCCCACAATGACCGGACCTGAAATGCTGTTATAAAGGCATTGAGATGCCTGCAAAATCATGAAAAAAAAGCATTAATAACAGAAGTTTGGAGTCAGTACAAGTGATACATAATGAATTTGTCATCTGCACATATAGTTAGGTTAACTCTTATGTTACGACCAAATGGTAGAAGGATATATATGCTAAATAATATTTTTTTATTTGAATTTTTATGGTAATTTTCAGATTTTTTTTCTTGCACAAGTATTTTTATGGCATTGTACAAGTTAGCTGCCTAGGATCATTTGTAAGAAGAGCATTGCAGATTGATTAAATAATAAACTTTGAGACTTTTCTCTCAATTATCATTCCAACTTCAGTATTCTGTGAATCAACGAGTTTTGGTTACCTAGTCTTCTGCTATTCTTAAACGTATGAACAGGAAGCTAGAAGGTTTTGCATGCTTGATCGTGTGTTTATCGATTCATACACATTACCCTCATCAGTCTAACCCCCTTAAACCCCTCATCCATTATCACGGTCCATCAAAGCAGAAGATATTTAGCCCTTGTCTGGGCTCCATTACAATCAAATTTTGGGAAAATATATTTTGGAAGAGTGATTTTTTGAAGAATGTATGGTCAAAAAGGAAGGAAAAGTGTTGAGTTTACATGTAATATTATTTTATTGGAGAATGTGTCGTTGAAAAGAAGAAAGAGAAAAATGCATTTTCAAATAAATGGAGCTCAAACAGGGGCTTACTTGATTATCAAAGTATTCCCCTGATTGAAAATAAAATAATAAATTCATTGCCAAAAGAGTAAATGAAGGAAAGATGGAAGGAGCAACTTCAATGAAGCATTAAGATCATTATCTTTAATATTTTGTGCATGTCAAGTATCCTCTTTATCTGTATATTGATATTTTTTTAATTCTCCATAGCATTGCTTCAACAGTTTGGTTGTAATATCACTTTATTGACAGACACGTTGAAGCTATGGGAAAGAAGTCGGATTGTTGAGGTTGTGATGCTCTAATCATGGAGGCTACTGCTCATGATTTAGGTTGCAGCAATGATTATGTTTGGTGACTGGCCAATGAAAGCAACGATCTGGTGCGGTGGTACAATTTGGGGACAAAATGGCGAGGACGAACAAAGTTTAACACAGATGTGGTTGAGTTCTAGTTGGAGTCGCAGAGCTGGTCTCTGCTTTGCTGGAGGATCAAAGAAAGGTATGAACTGATCAATTGTGGTTTTGATGTTACTTTATCCCTAATCACATCCCTAGAGAGTCCTTCGTGAAAGAGAAGAATATTAATACATTTTCATTGAATGGTATCATTTTTTTGTGATTGAGAGGGCTTTTTTGTTAAGAAAGCGGTCATCAATTACTCAGTAAGACAAGTACCAGAGATATATATTCACACGCGTATAACCACCATTGTCCCGAACAGGGTGTTCTTCTATCAATCTTGAGATTACACAAAATGGAAGTCCTCTATCCTAAATATGTTCTTGACTAAAGGACTTTCCCATTTGAACAGGTTTTTGAACATTTAAACCATTTATTTTAGGTGAATATTTAATAGCAAATTAAGAATGATATGTTCCACACAAGCAGACGTGCATTATATTTAATCTCCTTGAAGTCCAGCTCCAACATCAGGGTTCTTAAATCGAGAAAAGAGGGAGTATTATCATAGAACAAACTGATGATTGTGTTTTATCAAGTCAGTCTAGCCCTAAATATAATCAAAACTTCATTGCGACTCTGAGGTAAGCACCATAAAGGAGACTCGTTGTATTTTCCTTTTCACAATGTTATAAAATTAATAATATCAAGTATGGCTAAGCTTAAAACTAGCTTTTAAGCACCTTATTTTACCAAACATAATTTATCTTAAAAATAAGCTGATTCCATTAAAGCCAGAAAGAGCTAAAAACTGTTAAAAAGGGGCATTTTCAACCTTACTGTCAAAAAAAGATGCTAGCTTATTTTATGGTTTGACCAAGTAAAAGACTTAAGTTCACAAACACGTACACGGGCACTGTGACATGTGATTTCACTAAAAAGTAGGACAGATACATTATGGACACGTCGATTTAAATTATTTAAAGTTTTAAATTTATATCCTATTATCTTTTTACTGATTCCATTAAAGCCAGAAAGAGCTAAAAACTGTTAAAAAGGGGCATTTTCAACCTTACTGTCAAAAAAAGATGCTAGCTTATTTTATGGTTTGACCAAGTAAAAGACTTAAGTTCACAAACACGTACACGGGCACTGTGACATGTGATTTCACTAAAAAGTAGGACAGATACATTATGGACACGTCGATTTAAATTATTTAAAGTTTTAAATTTATATCCTATTATCTTTTTAATACAATACTTAGCACATGTCATGTTGAACACTTGTTCGGGGAATGTTCGCAAAATATCCTTGAGCAATAGAAATTTTAAAAAATATACAAAAAAATGAGACACAACATGTAGCTTGTCGGACCTATGTCACCACGCGTCCGAGGAGTGTCGGTGTCCGACTTGACACAATATGTTTCGTACAAAGAAAAGCCGCCATAGTAGCAATGTAGTAAAAGACCAAATTACTCCCAACATTTATCCATATTTTAAGTTACCATCCATTGCAACATCTTATCCACATTCTCTATCTTCTACCCGCCTACCCCTGCCCCAGCTTGTCGTCACCTCCACGACTCAGCTGTCTACTCCCATTGTTCTACCGGCTTCTCCCATTACCCCACCCATTTTAGTTTTTCACCATCTTTCCCTTCTCCACCAAACTCCTTCCTCCACGTGAGAGGAATCCTCCAACCTCTGCCTCTCCTTCCACCTTCTTTACTTGTTTGGTAAACTCAACTTCATTTCCAAACATGCTGTTAGTCAAAGCACAAAAAGGGTAAGAAGTTATTATGATAGCAACAATCACGTTTGAAACCAATCCACATCCACCACTGAGAGCTAGACGAAAACCACAAACCATTCTCCCAAAATGAAGATAAAGCATTCTACTCCTATATCTACCAAGTAAGACTAACTTTTCCTACATCTTGATTTTTTTTTCTCCCTCAAGTGATAAGTCATATTTCTACTTCTTCATAAAATAGGCAAAAAGCAAGAGTTCAGAACCAAATAATATTGAAAAGGAATATAAGATTCAAGTCACTAAACTTCAATTCTGGTGCTTCAGTCAACAATTATTTGTCCATATTTATTCCTAGATGCCGAATAGGTAACCTTCAAGCGCAATGCAAGGGTCCTATAATGATTCCACACTATGAAACATGGAACACTAAACTCCTAAGGTGGAGGAGTACTGGCATATGATAATTATCAAACACCGACATTTCTCAAAAAGTCTATTTTTTTATATGTTTTCTTTAATTTCTGCCATGCAAGGAAATCTTCCCCGACAAACCTCGGATACATCCCTAATCCTCTGTATTTTTATTTTTGAATTTCCGACACTGTTTCGTGGGGAGTTCCTTTGAACGACAACCCCCATTTTAGGTCTTGGAATATAAAACCAGAAATTTTTAATTATTATAACATTTCCGTAAAAAGTCATAATATTGTGAGAAAAAATGTACTATTTCCATGTCAAAAGAATTTACATTTACAATAAACAGTTTTTGATACATTAGTATTTTATTTCATATTATTATTAAAACAAAGTACAGCCAAAAGTTATCATGATATAACAAGTAGCCATTCTTCAAACTCAAAAAGATATTCTCTACAAAATTCAAAATCAAATCTGATAATTTTATTAAGGAAATTTTAAAATTATAAAAATGAATATTTGATACAAAATTAAATCTGAAAACAAAAAATAATTTTATAAAGGAAATTTAAAAATTATAACAATGAATATTTGATACATAAATGTATACCTTTAAAGAATTCTAAGCAAATTTCAACATCAAAAACTCCAAGTAATAAAGGACTGCTGCCTGCTGGTAAATCGACAATAAAACTAATGTAACTTTTAACACCATGACTGCATATATTAACAATTAGGGACATTACTATTAAGCCACACAATACTCAATTACTAGCTCCATATTAACTATTCACATGTCACTTGGCAGGCATTTATGACAAATTTGGCCATATCAAATGCAATCAAGCAAATCAATAGATTGCAAAAACTGAGTTTCAAAAATCAAATAAGTAATGTCCAAATGGAAATGGAATGGGCAACAACTAGAATTAGTACAAGTATTTAACTAAAGCAAACCTTGAGGAACTAAACCCCATTTCTGCGACTCAATCGACAAGCTTGACTTCAAACGAGCAGATGCTATTGCACTGTGCAACGGTATCATCGTCTCCACGCAACTCAATTCCACGGGTAACCTAAAACCCACTTGCAAAATGCATTATACATTAATAAATACAAACATATAGACAAAAAATGACATAAGTGAGGATGCGGCTGATGCAGATTTTGCGAGTATTTGTTCACCTTGAGACGATAGAGAAGCGCTTATTGACAGAGGATTCAGAGGCACTTTTGAAGGGTGAAGATTGGATAGAGGTTGAGGAATTCTTGTTGAGTTTTGCAGCAACAGTTTGTAATCTAGAGTATGATCTGGAAATTACCCTCGAAGAGGCCATTTGGAGATGGATGAAGAACAAGGCTGTAAAGGGCGCCCACCATCGGGAGGAACCGGAGGGTTTTGAAATGACAAGAATAACAACAATTTAAAGACTCGTTTGGCCGAGCTCTACATTTTTTTTTTTTTTTTAATGTAAAAATATAGAGTTAAATGTTTTATTAGTCGCTCGACTTATATTTCCATCACATTTTACTCATTAAATTTTAAAATGTCTTCAAATGATCTCTAAACTTTAAGAGGTTGCACTACTCACTTGTATATTTTATAAGTGACTGAACTTCAAAATATTTATGAGTAGTTACTGAACTTTAACACGTCGAACTCATTCATCTACCATGTTTCATTAGTTATTGAACTTATAAACCTCCGTGACGTTTTACTTACCAAATTTTAAAATATTTTCGAGCGATCACTGAAATTTATAATGTATTCCAGTAAAGTTGATTTTTATGAGATTCGACATAGATCGGAAAAATAAAAATAAAATAAATGTATACACATGTGTGTGTGTGTGTGTGTATTAGGCATTTTAATTAGAGTTCAATGTTCATTAGTTATTGAACTTATATATTTACTAAGTTTTTTAAGGTGTAAATTGGGGACGTTTTATTGGGTTTTGAAGAAGTTTTTGCAGGCGTGGGAGTCATGTTTCACATATGATAAATTTTGTGTGTTGATGGTTTGATTGAGTTGTAATTTTTTTGTTTTATTATACTTACTTGTGAAATTTTTGTAAAATAATTTAGCAATGAAGTGAACAAAATATGACGAATAATGGATTTAATGTAATATCTCAAAGATGAGTGATCATTGGGAAGCATTTTGAAGTTTAATGAGTAAATTTTGACTTGGTGTAATTTGGATGAATGATGAAACAATAATTTGGCTAATTTGTAATTTTTTAATGGTCGTAATTTGACACTTCAGATTTTCATTAGCCATGGCAGCAAATAAGTTAACGAAATTTTTAGGTGATGGATGAAGTACAAACGGACAAAGTTCAATGAACATTGTAAAGCACTTTGAAGTTTGGTAAGTAGATCGTGATCATTGTATAAGTTGGGTAACTATTGAAACTTAGTGATAAGTGCATTATGTTACACTTATTTAGGCATTTTAAATTATAATATTTATTGGATATTTTAATGAATTATGGCTAAATTCTTTATATATTGTGTTCACTAGGTAAAAATTGATGAAATTGATGGAATTGGAGATCATATATGATCAACTGGATGCATTTAGAAATCAAATTCCAATCAAACAAATTAAGCTTCAGATTTTCAACTTTAGATTGAAATCTATTTTTTCACACAATAAACGTTCGAATTGGAGAAGAGATGTTTTCTAAAAGACTCATTGGGAAAACTTTATTGGGTTTTAAAAAAGTTTTGTGGAGCTGTGGAAGTGATGTTTCACATATGATGATTCTAGTAAGTTGATAGTTTTGTGAGTTGTAATTCTTTTAACATTTGTAACTTACTACGTGGAACTTCTATGCGAACTTTGGCGTCGAAGGGAACAAAATATGTGGATGATTGATGGAATCCAACATCTTAAAGATGAGTGACCATTGGAAAGTATTTTGAAATTTGATGACTAAACTGTGATCTAATATAAAAAAATAAAAAATAAAAGATTGAACCACAACCTTGAGGGCCCCACCACCCCGCCCTTGGAGCATTGTAAGGGAGGTAAATTGCAGGTCGTGCCCCAATAGGTCAGGGAACAAGCGCTTGCCCGTACACTGGTACCCACAAAGAGTCTCATTTCATATTTTAGGAATCGAACCCTCACATTGCGGCTGTCAGCAAGGCTGAGACTACCTTACTCCTATCCTTTGCACTGGACTATGCTCCGAGGGGGGGGGGGCGCAAACTATGACCTAATATAAGTTGGATGAGCGATGAAACAATCATTTTGTTGATTTGTAATTTCTAACGATCGTAACTTAACACATCAGATTTTCGTTAGCCACGTCAGCAAATAAGATAATGGATTTTTAAGGGTGATGGATGGAGATCAAACGGACAAAGTTCAGTGAGCACTATGAAGCACTTTAAAATTTAGCAAGTAAACCGCCACCATGGTACATGGGTTATTATTGAAACAATTAACTCATGATATGTTTTGAAGGTGTTTTGTATTTATTAAAGTGGGACTCATTTTTACTTGGGTAATTAGCACAAAACGTCCCTACTTTTCATGATTTTTGTGGAAAACGTTCCTACCTTTTTTTTTTGGCACATTTCATCCCTACCTTTTCATTTTCTTGTGGAAAACATTATTTTCATCATTTTTCTCAATAAAAAGTTATAAAATGACTAATATACCCTTCTATTTAAATAAAAAACAAAAATAAATAACTAATTGCAATCATAATCCCAATTTTTTAAAAAGTGCAAAAGAGTCCGAAATAAAAAAAAAAATCTCCACCTCCACCACCATCACCACCGCCAATTTTCGTTAGTTGCCTTGGCCAAGCTATTTTTCCACCACCACCTCCTCCACCACAATTTATAGCCGATTATGAATCTCTGAAGCCTTATACACTACAGAGTCCTAGTTTCAGTAACTATTATTTCAAGCAAAAATGATAAATATAGATCAAGAAAGAAAATGAGAAAATGCCACAAAACCTATGAAATTTGAAGCAAAAATTGCATCAATACAACACAAGCCCTCAATGGACACTCCTTTGGTATTACCATGGGACGAATCATGAGGAGTCCCTCAGACGATTCATTAGTGGATAGGACAATTTTTCCATTCTGTGCTTTACCATATTTTACTTCTTCCTCCGAACTAGTAGTTGTTTCTAGAAAATTGGTTGCCATGATAGAGATATTCGTGTTGGGTACTCCACAAATCCCATTTCCATAGCGGGAATTTCAAGATGGGTATAAAGGAAGAGAAAGTAGTGTTGAAATTGGGAGAGAAATTCAAGAGCTTGGATGGAAAAGTAAAGAAATTGTGCTTTGATAAAGATACTGCCATTGCTGTGTTCCTATAAAGGTTTAGTGCTTAGAAAAGTAAAGAAACGATGCTTGTAATTTGTGGTGTTATGGGGTTTTCCACCACCACCACTTTTTTATTTTTTATTTGGGACTCTTTTGAACTTATTTAAAATTAGGGTTATGACTGCAATCAGTTCTTTATTTTTTTTATTTAAATAGAAGGGTATATTAGTCATTTATAGATTTTTATTGAAAAAAATGATGAAAATGTTGTATTGCACAAAAAAAGCTAAAGGTAGGGGTGAAAAGCGCAAAAAAATGAAGGTAAGGACGTTTTATACAAAAATCATAAAAGGTAGGGACGTTTTGTGCTAATTACCATTTTTACTTTTTGTTAAGTTATGAAATTCCTTTGCAATTTTTTTAATAGTTTTTTCAAATTATTATTATTTATTTAAAGATATGGTAAATCCATCATTTAATGGCCAAATGGATGGAAGGACAATTTTTGCTGCATAATCGAAATGTTGGATATGGATTATGCTAAAAAAAAGTTGAGTATAAATTTGTTAATTTTGCAAAAGTTAGGGATGAAGAGTGCAAATTTCCCTACATGAAAATAGTTATTGCTATGAAAATAATCGTGACTAGAATTAACGAGATTTTAGTAATGTACTGCAAACTCCTTTATGCATATTAACTCATAAGAAATAGTATGGTCACTAGTTCATGTCTTTAATGAAATTAGTAAAAGTTGAATGTGCACTGCACGTTATATTAAAATATTTTATAAATTTTGTAAAAATAATATTTGATATTAGTTTGGTAGGAGAATTCAATCCATCTGGAACAAAGTAAATAAAATAAGATTTATGATAGAAATTTAAGAGAAGAAAATTGTAATCTTAAAACTCAACTTCTATGATTTAAATTTTTTGTGATGATAAAATGCTACAAATGAGCAACATTTATATGTTACATTTGGTATATATGAATTAATTGTTGATATATGAATTTAAATAACTATTAAAATTTCTAGGTATATGAATAGAAATAAATTCATTTATAATAACTCTAAATTCATTTAGATCAAAATTCATCAAATCAATATTCATGGAGTCTAGATTAATGTGAATGTTAATTGAAAAATGAAAAGTAAGGTATTTTTGAAACAATTGAATTATAGTAGGGTTAAAATCGTTCAAAAAAATGTTTCTCACCCGATGTGATATTTAATAAATTATTATTACAGATACGACTTAATAGATGAATTGAATGTACATTCCTTAAAAGTAACATCTGATTTAAGTGATGTTGTCTAATGTTATATTAGTGTGACATAATTGTTTGCCCTAAAACGTGGATGTTGTCACGACATTCTTAAAATGTGGGTGTAATTTTAACAAGGTATATACTGTGTGTGATCTATAAATAGTTAAACGTGTTTGTCAAATGTAAATAGGATGAAATAGTCGTGTGAAATCTCATTTGCATGCGTTTTAAGCTATGAAAAGATCGCGTCTCAAAATTATTACGTTGTGTTTTTTATTAAATGTAACTCGATGGATTCATTGAACACACCTTCCTACATTTGTGACCACTTATATAATTTACTTTGGGTAAGATTGTCCTATTACCTATGGTCCTTGATTTGCCAACCTAGGTTAGAAATATTTCACGACATTTTTTATCGAGGTGTATGCTAGGAGCATCAACTTTTTGGGGCCATTTTTTTTTAATTAATGATATGAATTGGTTAATTTTGATGAGGTTATGATCTTTGTCAAATCTTTTATTTAGAGAATAATTTTTTAAGGAAAAATTGCAGTTGCGGTCCTTAACCTTTTTAATTTTTACAAACTTTATCTTACCTTTCATTTTGTGCCAACGAAGGTCCTTAACCTTTCATAAATATGCAGTTATAGTCCAAATGGATGGAAATCATTAATTGACCAAGAAAAGTGCGCCTTGACCAATTTTGACTAAATTGAAAGGGGTAAAATGGTAAGTTTAAAATTGCACATTAAATAAATAAATAAACCAAAAAAAAGGTTTCTCCTTTACCCTACTCACCTCCAGCCTACCCCTCCACAACTAAAAATCAGCCACCAACACCGGTCGCCGCCGCCACCACCACCACCACCGATTATATTCTTCACCAACACTCACCCTCCCAAACCACTCTGCAATATAAACTCATTTGCTATTTCTAATTTTTTTTCGCATAATCCACAAAAGGATCTCTAGAACTAATAATCAATCTATAGCATATACTAATAGACGAATCAATTTTACAATTGAGTTAATTAAATCACTACCTACTAAACTTTCCTTATGGTTACTACTTGCTCACTGAAATATAAAAGGTTACTCAATACTCACTGAACTATTCATTAGTTTACCCATCAATCACTAAAGCCAATTCCGTCTCTATAGCTGGACAAAAAGGTCTACGTGGCAAAACACAACATTAGTGAACCACACACTGGATAAAAACGCATTTAATTGAACTTGTTATTCTCTTCCCTTCACGATTAAATTACTCGTGCCTCCATTTTCAGGTACAGAAGTGAAGTCCCCAATTCAAAGCTAACCCTAGGAAGAACACTATCTTCAATTTGCCATGGAATTCTCTTCATCCACATCTTAGAATCATAAACAAGGTTTGTGCCATTGTGGTCAGATGGCTGTAAGAAGGACTTCCTAGACAGAGAATAATCCAGGAAGACAATTTTTGGTATGTAGATACTACGGATATTCAGGTGCTTGCAACTACTTTGCTTGGGTCGACCCACCTCTTCATCCACGATGCAAGACTATAATGAATGGTCTACTTCGCAAGTCCAATGATATGAAGCAACGAGAGCTTAAGATGGGCAGATTAATGAAGATATATCAACTGGGTTTAGGGATATTGCTAATTTGCAATGTTATTGTTATTTTTATGTTTTAAGGGAAGATTTATGTAAAAAAAAAATAATAATAATAAATAAATATATATATATATATATATGCATTTTAGTTGCAGTTTTTTTTTTTAATAAGAAAGTAGCATTGAATTTCATAAGTTCTTAAATTTTTAAGTGACAGTAAGGGTCCGTTTGATTGTAAAGATGAAATTTGGGTGGAAAGAAAATGAATTTCAGGGAATTGAATTGTCAAGAACTTTATTTCTTGGGAATTGACAATTTAATGTGTTTGATTGGTATGATTTTCTATCTGAAAAATATTGAAATTTTCCATCTCTTGGTATTCGATTGACTTTATTTTCCATGGGAATTGTATTTCTTTTTCAACTATTGGTGTTTGATAACCATTTTGTAAGAAATTCGTATTTGATTCAACTACAAAAAATGATCAAAATGTAAGTTAAAATAAAAAATTAATTTACCTATATATTTCATCAAAATTCTAGAATTTTTTAACTACATATTTCATCAAATTTTTATCAACATCTACTAAAAATTTACTTTTCTTCTAAACCACACAGAACCACACAAGGTCAATTCAAGAGTATAATAAAAACAGTTGGAATGTGTACCTACATACTTGAAGATGGGTTTCAACTTTTATACAAGATGAAAATGTCATATTTTGTAGACGGGCAATTATTGAGGATACATAAATTTTTTTAAAAAAAAGTGTCTAATGTAGGATAAATATTTAGAAGTTTTCATAAAAGATGCCGTAAAAGGAAGAGAATTAGAATGTAATTGGGGATTTGGAAGAGAAAACAACGGATTTTGACCTTGAAAATGATTCCCACCCAACGAAGTTGGTGGCCATGACGTGCGCGTTGAAAAGAGCTTTTCGAATTGGGGTCATAGGCACGATTTTGATAACCGTAGTAAAAGTTATGGCCAAATTACCAAATATACGTATCGAAAAAAAAGTTGAATAAAATAGACACTCCGCGCAACGCAGAGTGTTGGCCCGAACGGTCTGCGTAACGCGGAGTGTCTATAATTGTTTGTTTTGTTTTTTTGTTTTTTTTGCTTTTCGAGACGTATATTTCGTAATTTAGCTATAACTTTTGCTATGGTTATCAAAATCGCGCCCATGACCCCAATTCAGAAAGCTCTTTTCGACACGCATGTCGTGGCCACTAGCTTCGCTGGGTGGGTATCATTTTCGAGGTCAAAATCCACTGCTTTCCCTTCCAAATCCCCAATTACTTTCTAATTCTCTTTCTTTTACGGGATCTTTTATGAAAACATACTTTTATCGTTCTAAATATTTATCCTACGTAAAAAAATAATAATTTGCGTCATACACTTTATTTTAAAAAAATGATGTAAATTATATTGAGAATTCTAAATATTTATCCTACGGCAAAAAAATAATTTACGCAATCGCGCATGTAGAATATTTCCAAATCAGGCCCAATATGAAATGCAATGAACATATGCAAATACATTATTCTATCTAAGAAAAATGGAAGGATATTTTGAGGTGGGTGTGCTTTCAATTTCGTTGAAGAGTACTGGAAAATAAATATAACATAACAATGTGGAATGCAATGATCAATGGCTTCTGTACAAATGGAGAATCAACAACTGTGAGCTAAAGCTCCATTAGAAGCTATTTCCAGTAACTTTCCAGCAACTATGGGCTAAAGCTTTCTACCATAATTCTTCATGCTTAATCATTAAAACAACAATTATATAAATACACAAAAACATCATGTCCATTACAAAAAGATCATGTCTATTATAGACCTCCATTTCCAGCAACTTTACACAAAAAGGAACAAAACAATATAAACATCCTCAATGACAAAATTACTTCACAACTTTCAAACATCTTTGTAAAGTCTGTTGAGTTGTTACTAAGTGGCTGAATTTTTCTTCATTCTTGGTGGTGCAATTGTAACTGACCCTCAAACGACCCTTTTATTTTTTATCATAGCTACCTTCTTCCTTGCCTTTTGTTGGTTTTCTATATCCTGCAAATCCTCCACCAAGGATTCAAGTGGAATACTTGCAGTTTGCATCTCAGGAGGAGCTTTTTCCATTGTTAAAGTGCCTGGCTGATTAAGTGGAGGACCGTAGTTCTTAAACTGGGAAGCATTTGTTATACCAATACCAGGCGTTGGCATGAATTGGAAATTAGATGTTGGGTTGATGGTTGCACTTCACTTGCTGTATTACGTGGTGGCCTCCTAGGCACTAGTTTGACCTGAAAAAAGGCTTGATATCATTTAGACAAAGAACAATATTTGAATAATTTGAGAAAAAAATATTTGCTTAGTTTTGATTACCCTTGAGTTATCACTCACAACGTCGTTTGACCTATCTCTATTTACAAGATTTGTAGCACTCTCAAACCAAGCTTGAAATGAGCATAGATAGTGATCTCCATTTACTACATTAATTGAACAAGAAAATGAAATAATCAACATGTTTGAACTCTAGACAAACCTCCTGTGCTAAGTCAACCTTCTGATGATACCTCATGTTGTGGCTCGTTCCTCCATAAACACTGCAAGTAATTACTGTTATACCTCTCTTCTTCAGCTTACCTTTAGATACGACATAGGTGATGACATCTTCCTCTGCTTGTCTCCTTCTCTTCTTTTGTTTTCTTCCCCATCTAGACACAATTCAAGTTGGTGGTTTGATTGGAAGGGCATCAACAGAAGGCCATAACTTTATTCCATTTATGGGATTGATGATATTCTCATAACAATTGAAATACGTGCTCACTCTATAGCACTCATGCACGTACCTCCAAGGCTCATCCCTTCTATCTAGAATTGCAGCAACTGCATGACCACGTGGAATTCCTAATAAATCCCATCTCAAGCACAAATCTTATTATGTAGATTGACAACAAATTCTCTATTTGAACATTTTACATAAGATTGTGCCCCGCCCAACCAATCCACCTCACATCCATCTGCTAACTCATAACTCGTCACAAGCTTCTGTTGGACTTTAGGACATAAAGGTCCAACCACCTTTCTCATCTTGTCCTTCCTTGCTTGTATCATCTTCATGAAGCTTATGTGTAAGTCAATTAACATTGTCAATATGTATTTTTCCCTTTTTTCCAAACCACATTATTGAAAACTTCACATAGGTTGTTTAAAAGTATGTCACTCTTTACCTTTGTCATAAAAAAGCTTCACTCCATTCACTTGGATGCCTTTTCTTTAACCAAGAATGTGCTGCTTTACTCTCCTTCTCAATCTCACCCATCCAAAAATTCCAATAAGCCACCGTCATCGACTTTGCAGCCCTCCATAAGTAGTCTTTCAGAGTCAAAGTCTTAAATTTAGTCCTGAAGAGATTATTGTACATGTGTTTGACACAAAAACGATGTTCAACCTCAGGATACAAATCATCTATGACATTTTGTATACCCTTTTGTCTATCAGTCATAAAGATCCAATCATTACTATTCAAGATCTTTAAATCTTCACCTAGGTGTTGTATAAACCACCTCCAAGTAGTAGCATTCTCACTCTCCACTATTGCATATGCTACTGGATAAATGTAATCATTGGCATCTAATGCCACAGCTACAAGCATGTGACCTCCAAATGTCCCTTTCAAGAAACACACATCTAATCCCAAAAGTTACCTACAGCCTGACAAAAAGCCTCTCTTGCAAGCTTCTAAACAAATATATATACCTTGAAACTTTAGTTCATGCATGGAAACTATGCATGTAGACCCAGGATTTGTTCTCAAAATCTCAGCTGCAAAAGACCTAAGCATACCAAACTGATGCTCATTAGATTCTTGAATAAAAAACCTAGCATATCTTCTTGCCCTCCATGTTGTAACTTTATTAATTGTCAATTTCATATCATCCTTTACAGCCTTCCTAATAAGTTTAGACTTCCAATCAGGGTTAACTTTAAAAGTGTCTATATACCTTGCAGTGCAATGCCTATTTGTTCTGTCCCTTACACGAGTATGCTCTAAAATTGCTGACTTTATTTGTACACAATCTTTCTTTTTATTTTGCACCCTAATTTACATATGGCCTGTGCTCTAAACTCATCATTTGGTCTAAACCTCAAATTACATCTAGTGGTAATCCCATGATTTCTCACAGCTTGCCTAAACTCCTTAATGTTTTCAAATTCCTTTCCAACCTCAAGTTGTGGGTTGAACATCTCCTTTTCGGGATCATACACAGGAAAGTGGTAAATGTTTTCTTCCCTAGAAGAATAATCGGTATGCAAATCATCATTACTTGGGCAATCTAACTCATCAGAACTTTATCTTCCTCACTTCCAACCTCAAGTTCCATGGCAGAGTTTGCATGTAATCCAATCTCAATATGCTTGGATGCATTCTTATCACAATAGAAATCATCATCATTCACCTCATTCTCTGAATCAATCAAGTGGCATTCAATTGTTATCTCTTTCTCTTCTTGAACTATGAAAAAAAAAACTTAATGAAAATAAAGAAACTCAGTGCCAATATTATTTGCATTGCAACAGTCACGTGTTTTTGGTGAATAAATGAACTCAGTTCGACAAATTCAAGACACGTCTCCGACATATATAATATAAAATTGAAGAATTTATCAAACAATTTACCTTGTGGTCCCTCCTCCATGGTCTACAAAAGAGATTCTTCCACTACATTTTTTTCACTTTCTGTATGTCTCGGGTCCCCCGTGTTCCCTAAAATCAAGACAAGAATATTATATAGTGGATCATTTCTTGCTTCAATGTACTGCACTTTTGGATGTGTATGTTGGAATATAACTTTACAACATTAATAAATGAAATGAAAAATAGAACATATACAATAAGAAGAATCCTATGCTATGTACCAAAGGCCTTCTAGTTCTCGACAAAATCTAGGGTTCGCAATGGATTTGGGGGTAAAAAGTGATATTTCAATATGCTTGAAGATAGAGATAAAACTTACCAACGATTGGAATTGGGAAGCACAGCAATACCGCAATTTGGGGAAGACGAATTTTGGATGAAATGAGATTTTTAAGCACACAGCACACTGTGATTTGGAATTGAAGAAGAAATATGGGTGGGTTTGTACACGTTTTCCACTTAATTTCAGATTCATATTTGTTTTTAAATGATGTGTATATTATTTATATTTCGTTTGCCATATCATCCACCACGTAGACCTTTTTGTCCAGCTGTAGAGACGAAATTGGCTTTAGTGATTGATGGGTAAACTAATGAATAGTTCAGTGAGCATTGAGTAACCTTTTATATTTCAGTGTGCAAGTAGTAACCATGGGGAAAGTTTAGTAGGCAGTGATTTAATTAACTCTCCACAGTTCACTCAATGTGCCATTAGAATGTTATTATTGGCACTATTTTCATTCCCACCAAACAAATCCATACCCTACTCGGGTGAATTCGTGCTGGTTTCTGAGAAGTTTGGGCCAGAGACGAAAAAAGCTCTAACAGCCATAAGCTTCTTCCTCAGAGAGCAACGAGGGCTGTAGATTCGGTCCGAGAAAAAAGAATGAGAGGACAGAGGCTCGTTGATCTCCGTAGGCGAGCCAGGGAAAGTAACTACATAAGACCGAAGAGGAGAAGTATCTGAGCCTGGAACAACGATTTAGTGACTCGGTGAGTTATGGAGGCACTAATTCGTGAGTCCTTAAGTTGAGCTAATGCACGGAGCTTCAAGTAGCTGAGGTACGCAAGTGTTGGTGGCTGATTTTTAGCTTTGGGGGTAGGGTGAAGGAGAAACCTGTTTATTTAGTTATTTATTTAGTGTGGTAATTTTAAACTTATCATTTTTCCCTTTTCGATTTAGTCAAAATTGGGCAAACCCACTTTCTTGGTGAACTAACGGTCAAATGGATGTTTATTTGCACTGCAACTGCATATTAATGAAAGGTTAAGGACTTTTGTTGACATAAAATAAAGGTTATGGTAAAGTTTACAAAAATTGAAAAGGTTAAGGATCGCAGCTGCAATTTTTCCTAATTTTAATGATCCTATCAACTTCATTCCTTGGTCCAACCAAAGTTGCATGCAATTTTACTTTTTTGACTCCGGTTGTAATTGTCAATAGATAATCGAGATTTCAAATCTTCTCAAGTATAAATAACTTAGGGTATGTTCACTTCGTGTTTCAATTTTGTAGTTTTGAGTTTTGAATTCATTTTGAGCTTTATGTTTTGAGTGCATGTTTTGAAATTGTTGAAAATACGTTCTCTTTGTCATTCCGAGAAATTGTTTTCCAAAACATAAAATTGAAAAATACGTTTACTTTGAAATTTTGAGAATTTTTTTTATAATATTTTATTTAAGAAATATGATTATTTAATACAATTTAATAGTTTGACGTAAATGTAGTAATAAATAATATATTTTTGTGTTTTGAGTGCATGTTTTGAAATTGTTGAAAATACGTTCTCTTTGTCATTCCGAGAAATTGTTTTCCAAAACATAAAATTGAAAAATACGTTTACTTTGAAATTTTGAGAATTTTTTTATAATATTTTATTTAAGAAATATGATTATTTAATACAATTTAATAGTTTGACGTAAATGTAGTAATAAATAATATATAAATTTTGAAATTGGTGAATCTTAAAATATTTTTTGGCAACATATTTCACTAGATACTATTATAAGTTTACGTGCCATGGCAAGCAGGCACTAAACAAAATATAAAGTACATCCAAACTATCATGTACGACGTCTTGAGTAGTCATTCCACATTTGTGTAGCAATTTGATCCCTGACTTGTTCCATTTGAGCTGTTTGACTAGCATCAAAATTTATTACTTCTTGATCTTGACTTGACTCCAGCATGTCTTGAAAAATCATATTCTCCTCACCAAACTCTACAAACAACTTATCTAAAGCGTGCTTCTGACGTATAAAATTGTTTATTGCGCAACATGCAATAGGGATTTGTCTTTGCCTACTAAGTGGATAATTGGTAATCAACTTCAAAATAGGAAATCTTGCATTTAAAACTCCAATGCAATGTTCAACAATGTTACGGCATCAAGAGTGTCTATAATTGAACAATTCTTCCTTCCCACATAGTCTTCTCCGTCCAACATAGTCACGCAGATGATATTTATGACCTCGATAGGGGCAAGAAATCTTGGCATGTTTGGATATCCATAATCAACAAGGTAAAATTGATCTGCAAAAAAAAAGGCTTATACAGTGTGACACTATAAATATATTCGCAATAATTATTTGACGTATATGAATGTACCTCTTCGTGGCATTGGAAAGTTGTTCGAGCTTCTTGTGACTGTATCAACGAATACTCGCGAATCATTAGCAGTACCTTCCCAACCACAATATACAGATGTAAATTTCATATCAAAATCACATGTCAACATCACATTTTTTGTTACATTTGTTTTCCTTCCTCGAAAAGATGTTTGTCTCGATGCAGGAGCCCAAGCTGCAACATGTGTTCCATCTATTGCGCCTATGCAATCCTTAAAGAAAGGATATTTGTGCAAAATCTGCTCTTGCGCAATGTCTTGATTTGTCGGACGGATTATCTCAATGCCAAATGAGATAACAGCCCTAACAACTCATTTAAACCATTTGTGTATCATGTTGTTGGAATGCTGGAACTTATCACCAATAACACTGTATCGTGTAGTGTGCCCTACAATCATCATAAACATAGCCACACCCTTCTCGACGCTAACTTTTTTCCATCTTTCAGTAACCCGTTTTCTTTCAAAATGTCACATAAATTCATGAAAACGTGTTTTTGCATACAGAAATTAAGATAGCATACGTCCAGATGTCCATTCAAAATTTTTAGGATGTACATTTTTCCTGTAAGCAATGATGTTCTACAAGGTGTCCTGCCAATGATACTTCCTTTATTAGCAACAAAGTAATTAAGCACCATTAACTCTCCAAAATTTGCGTCAACATCATCTATATATAACAACTTATCATCACTCGATTCTTCCTCAATGGACTCATTAGCATGCATATTATCATCCACGTTTGATTTACTAGCCATACTGTGAACAAAATATAACCAAATTAATTATCGTAAGTTATATCAACCACCATTAATTCAATAAAACAAGCAATCAAGCATAAAAAAAGTGAGGACAAATAAACATCAGTTCTCCAACCAACAACATCATAATGTTTGTAAATGAAAACAGTACAACATTACCACAAAATGGAAAAAAAAAGTACTTCAAGCCTCGAGTTTAACATGGTACTTCAACATAACAACAATCACATATTAAAACAACAGTCACATCAAAGTAGTTCCAAGATAGGTCCTCTCTTTGCTTCTGGCATCTTCACAAATGACACCCTGAAATCGGGATCCTTGAAAGCCTTTATTGCTTTCATGTAAACCTCATTGGACACCCCTTCCATATTGTTTAAAATGTCCAAGCAAATAATATTTGAATGAGGATCTGGACTAGTAACTTCATTATCTGATTGACAACTACCTTTTCCTTTGATCTTTGCAAGCTTCTTTTTTAGGTAAAGTGTTCGAAGTTCAGTTTCTTCATTCCTCAAACTAACTGTAGATGACCACTATGCCATACAGGCATTGAGTTTATCACTTTTACTGACCTTAGGTTCCTTATGTCATCTTTCACCCGATGTTCCAATCTCGTTACGTGGACGAGTATTTGAAACCACATCGACTTCATCATCATTTTTCGTAGTCACATGTACTCCTCTATTCAAAAAATCTTCTAGCTGCCTTTCTTCCTCTGATGTGTTTGAACGCTGGGTGGAGGCACTGCCTAATCCTCCAGTAGCTATGGTCCCGTTGAATATCTCCCCAAGAGTGTGGTACTGCTTATATCCTTCCCTATTGAACAACTTGTAATCCGACTTGTTAATCTAACATTGGAAAAAGAAACCATATTGTTAGTGTGTTGAAGAAAACAATATAAAATTGATAAGATAAAAAATAATATAACACCCGTATGTCCCAAAAGTTCAGAGAACATGGATGAATCTTACACAAGCGATTCCACTTTCCTTTTAATCTATCTATGCCGTAATCAATTTTTGTTGAAGCTATCATGGTTTCATTGATCCTGCCCCATTCGTTTCTTGTGAACGTAGAACATTGCAATGCATTTGATTTCACTTTCTCGCAAAGATTTTCAATAAAAGCGTGTTCATTCTCATCCGACCATGACATTGGTTCCTTATTCCGAACTCTATGACCACCCATGTTGATGCTATATTTATATACATCAAACTATCATCAAATATACAAAACCTTCCTTAGGCGATTTGAGGACATATTAATGTATTTAATTATAGTCACATACCACCTAATGCTCAAAATCATACCTAACACATGTACCCATAATTATAAGGATCAACACATTGTCAAACCTCATTTTAACTTACAAATTCAAGAATCTTTGCAATGAAGTTACTATCAGCAGATGCCAAGTTGGAAAAGCAATAAGAAGTTACTACCAGCAGATACCAGTTGGAAAAGTAAGAAGAAGTTACTTCATCGATGCATTGCATTACCTCAACAAAAAAAGTGAGCAGAAATTTCAACTCCTTCCAAAGGACTTTGACTTGATTACTCACAAGAACACTGTAATATGTTTCAGAACTAAGCAATTCTCCAATAGTATCGAAAAGAAACTTGATAAAGCTTGCCTGAAGTATATAATGTGGTTTTAATCTACCAATAGGTTTTGAAGAGTGAAAAGCTCCTTAATGTATGGCATGAAAGAGAAAATGATTTCTAAAAAGTTTTTGTGATGTTCAGTCTCTCCGTATAAGATACAGTTGGAGGCTGCATCATCAAGTCACTTCAACAGATCAATAAATATCCGGTTGAAGTAATTCTCCTTTAGTAATATGTATTTATAGTACAGTTCTTTTGCATATTTCAGACAAAACAGAGAGAGAGAGAGAGAGAGAGAGAGAGATTGATGAGAATTAGTCATATGAACATCTCTAATTATAGGGAAAGTTGGTTGAAGGTAGACCTTAACCTAATCAAGTTGGTATATTAAGATAATTTAATTAATGGAATCATAAGACAAGTGGTGTAATATAATATCAAATGATTTTGTTTTGCTCTTAAAGGTCAACTAGGGAATATCTCGACTGAAGATACTTTTATTAAAATACCCTAAACCCACCAGAAATCTCAATTGAAGGAAAGAAAAAATTTCAGATAGGAATCCACGAAACAATTTTCACCCTCATGAAGGAATCCATTAAACTTCGGCTATTGAAGAGAAGCTGAGAAGCAATTTTCGTGGAATCCACGAATTTTTTTTATCAATCATACATATTGAAAATAAAATTCGTCACAGAATTGAAGAGAAGTAGGCCGAAGACAGTTAATTGTCAATCTCATTCAACTAGTCGCAAAAAAAAAAAAAAAAAAAAAAAAAAAAA
>NC_036253.1:5194922-5201165 GCF_002742605.1 Olea europaea var. sylvestris | reverse complement strand
CGAAAACGTGAAAGAGAACATGTTTTCATCATTTTAGAAAATCGAAAATAGAAAACGAGCCGAAAATGAAAAAGAGAACACACCCTTAATTTTCAAAATTGATCGTATAAAATGATAGCAAACTTATATACACACACACACACACACAAATGTTGACAAGTGTATACGATTCTCATGTTGCAATGAAAAAAATATTCTTCTCATACTTCCATCTAGTTCTTTCAAGAAACATGATTTCTCTAGTAACATCACCGCTATGCATTTTTTTTTTTTTTGTTTTATTATCGAAGTACAGAATTCACTAATGAATCAACATAAAATATTTTAATTATTTTGGAAGCAATGATTACAAATATTTTATACACTTTCATCGGCTAGTGGTGTTATTACAAATGTATTGTATTAAAAAAAATAAAATAATAATAATAATAAAAAATAAAATAAAAAAAAGAAAGAAGAAAAACCATATTTTCAACTATGAAGTGCTCACCGCCCAAAAAAAAAAAAAAAAAAAAAAAAAAAAAAAAAAAAAAAAAAAAAAAAAAAGGAAAAATGAAAAAGGAAGTGAACTCAGAAATTAGTAAAGATTAGCTTTCCTTTTATTCTTCATCATTCCCATTCAGACCCCCACGCACTTAAGCCTCTCAAGATGAAGCTGAAGCAGTTAGAAGGTCTTCTTGGGTCTCTTGACCAGTTCGAGAACCCTAAGGTTTTCCTCTCCATGGATATGTGTTTGTGAATGGGGTTTGTTGTTATTTCTTATTATTTCTACTCCCTATTCTTTATCGTCACTAAAGCGAATGATTCTGATGCTGCAACAGATTGAATTGGAACAATATCCAACTGGGCCCCATATTGCATCTCGATTGCTGTACACTGTAGTTTTCTATATTCCATTCGTCTCTTTATGTTCTACTTTTCGGAGATACCATTTTCCTTAATTTTTTATGTTATTATTAAATGTGATTTTCTGATGAGAAATGAAATGAATTTTGTAATTCTTTTTGAGGTTTTAATTATGTGTATTTTAAGCATTCATTTAGGCTGAGAATTCGTTCCGGGATGTTGAAAATAAGGTGGTCGCTGATTTTGGTTGTGGGTGTGGTACATTAGGACTTGCAGCTGCTCTCTTAGGGGCTGAGTGAGTACTTAGTTTCCCTTTTATAAACTGCTGCTTGATTGATCTGTTTATGTTATCCAACTTCGATGCATACCAAAGGTATTTATTCAAGTGCGAATTCTGAGAGTTAACAATGCTTGTTTGGTTTGACCAGCCATGTTATTGGGCTTGACATTGATACAGAATCTCTTGAAATTGCATCCTCAAATGCCGACGATCTTGATGTACGCATTTTTCTTAGACTTGCATGCTTTTTTCTCCGGAAGCTTTGATGTTAAGTTTTTTATCTTTCATAATTGGTTCTCGATGAATTGCACTTGCAGCTAGACATGGACTTCGTACACTGCGATATCAAGAACTTAAAATGGCGAGGTAGCTCTTTTCCTGTTGTCATTCCAAACGCAAAATAAAAATAAAAATATAAAAAAGATTTATATTTCTGCAAATGTGATAAATAAATTAAGAGAAAGATAGTATTAGAAGAATAATCACTCAGTGTTCCCTATAACAAGGACATGCAACATTGTGCTAATTGATAGTATTAGAAGAATAATCACTCAGTGTTCCCTATAACAAGGACATGCAACATTGTACAAATTTTGTATATTGAGAAAATGTGGCTTGTGTATGTCTTTTTATAATTGTATATCTGGATGGAGAGAAGAGCTTAAATGTTGATTAATGCTCTTAACTTCTGCATAGATCGAATTGTTGATACAGTAGTAATGAATCCTCCATTTGGTACAAGGAGGAAAGGTGCCGACATGGATTTCCTTTTAGTGGCTTTGAAGGTATATTCATTAACTGAACTATGGTTTGTTCGTATCCCAGTCTTTAGACTTTAGTTATGTTTGCTTAAAGTGGTTTTAGTTCTCCTCAAATTCTCAATGTATCAGGTGGCTTCTAATGCTGTTTATTCCTTGCACAAGACCACCACAAGAGATGTAAGTTTGTAATAGTTTTGAATCTGAGATTGTTTGTGATGGAAAAGGTTTTATTCGGAAACTCAACTGTTTGGCAAGGCTTAAGGCAAAACTCTATCCAAACAATCATGGGTGGATAAGAGGAAAAACAAGTTGACATATTTATTTCACTGCTTTTTGTGTTACATTCAAACCTTTAGAAACTATATCACAAGTCCATTTAATGCTTGAATTCCAGAAACTTTCTAAATCTTAGTATATTTGTCAGATAATTATGATGTGAATGTTTTCTCTGCCATTTTTATCAACTCAAAATATTTTTAAAAAAAGTAGATCCAGCACCAAAAAATAACGAGGAAATTCATTTTCTAATTCACAGATCTTTTTGGTCCCGTGTTTTCTTCTTTTGAATTCAATTTTTAGATATTTTGCCTATCGTATGTGGTTTTGAGTTTGTAATAAAGTTAGAGATAGTTGGACTCAGCTTCTTAATGCAAGAGGAATCATGTTCAACGGGACCCATATATGCTGAACTACATGCTTTGAAATGCTATATTTATTGGAAGGAATTTTTCCTAAGCTTATAATTATCATGCCATCATATTTGACTTATGTAATTGTAATGTTCTATTTTCTTAAAAAATGTTCAACACTGACTCCCTAAACCCCATACAATAACCACCACCACCTAGGCCTCTGTTCCTAATAATGTAGCTACCTGAATCCTTTTTCACCATTATTTTATTTCTAAATTATATATTTTCTTGAAGGTCCAACGAGATCAAGCATTTTCCTATTACTTTAGATCATGTCGATTTAGGTTTATCTACTCTAATAACTTGTTTGTCCAGGATCACATCGTTTATTAGGCACGGATGACATTACCCAACATGCAAGTCATCATTCCCTTAATTTATTGTTAATTAGCCAATCATCTACTTCTTGGTTTATATATTCGTTTCCTATTTTAGTTCTAGTATGGTCATGGGTCCATCTTAACATCCTTATTTACCCTACGTTCATATTGTTTATTTTTTGTAATTTAACAACCTAATATTCAATTCTATAAATTGTAGTTAGTTTAAGAACATTCTGCAGAACTTACTTTTTAACTTGGTATTTATCTTGTGATTATGTGGAATTCTTATATTAGTTCCTTATTCTGTTCAACCCTCTTTAATCCTAACACAATAAATTTTTTCCAAGTCCTCCTTTATCAATGACAGAAACTAAATACTCAAAACAATTAGTCTTTGGAATATATGTATATTTGTTGTACCTTTACTGAAGCTAAAACTTGTAGTTTTGAAGTGTCCCTCTAAAGATTTAACTTGCAATTTATTAAGCTTTTACTGTCTTCTGTGAAAACTATGTAATACAGAACGAATATTCATATGACGTCTCCATGATTAGATGTATCTTGTAAGCTCATCCATAAATAAAGCAAAAAGAGAAAGGCCTTGAGTACAATCTTAGGGGGGTGTTTGATTCCCTTTTTTTCTAAAATACATTTTTCTCTCTCTTATTTTTGACCACATATTCTTCTTTAAAATAATATTACACACAAATTAAAAAATTTTCCTTCTTTTTAACCATTCATTCTTCATCAATCTATTATTCTAAAATATATTCTTTAAAAAAAATGTGGCTCAAACACACCCTTAATATATAGATTGTCTAGTTTTTCCTCTTAAGTAGGTAAGTGACTTCCTAAATAGATCTCCCTAATATGAACGAATTGGTTCTAATAGACCTTTGAATTTTTCCTTGATATATCTTCAATCTTCAATCAACCCTCATAATCTGAAGAGTATTACTCATTAGCTTCATGTCACTATAGTTTATACCATTTTAATATCTCCTTTCTTATAAATAATACCGTGACTCTCTTACTATATTCATGAGGTACTGTTTTTTCTTTCTAAGATCTCATTGAATATTTTCACCTACTATAGAGTTAACGTGTTGGGTAGATCCTTCTATGCTTCGCTTGAAATTTATTGACAATGCTTGTTTTTCTCATCATCTTCTTCATAACTTCTCTTATTTTTGAGACCCACATCCTATTACAGTAATGTTTCTATTTGCATTAGAGTTTGATAGGACTCCTAGAATTATTGTTATTTTTTATATATTTAATTTTGTATCTGTTGACATGCTAAAAGTGCAGCCCAAATCGAATAGCCCAAAGAATGAAGCCCAATTGGGCAATTCAGGATTAAGGTCCAAATAGGGTTATTAATGAATGCAGCGAAAGCTCAAGAACGCGGTAACACCGTCGCCCCAAACTTGCAAGACTCCCAAGATCTGAGCGAATGAAGTGCCTTCCAGTCGTCCAGAGTCATGACCCCGTTCTCGCCCAAACCTTCGAATCGCCCAAGATCTTAGCAAATATAAGATGTTATGGTTATCCAAAAGTGCAGTTATCGAATCAGTTATTGAGTAATCTTATCACATTCCACGATTCAAGGAGTTCAGTTGAAGAAGGTTGAACGACAAAGAGTAGTGGCAGCAATTAGAGACGACAATTCCACGATAAGTTGGCCACCATGAAGAAAGTGGGCAGTTATAAAGCAATTAAGCAGTTTCTAAGCGGTTGATCACGAAGAAATCATCAAGGGAATATAAAAGAAAGAAAAGACATAGAGGTGCAAAAGACTTCGAATCAAACATTCTCAAACAGAGAATATGTAATTTCAATTTCTTAGTTTAGACTTAAACATTTCTTTTCAGTACTCGTGTGCTTGCGCCCCTTGGAGACATTCTGTTTAGTTCCAATTGTAAAATCATCGCCAATAAAATACCCCTTTTTGAGACTTTGTCTCAAGAGATTTGTTCCTTACATAATCATCTGATCCCTTTTTAATTGTTAGCGACTACCTGCGCGAAACAATTTGGCATGCCTGGTGGGACATTGGTGTTTGGCGTTGAAGATACAAAAGGTGAAACAATATGTCTCAGAAATCCGATAAGGAAGCAGCAAGTCAGGGAGGAGTCCAGTCTGTGATCGAGCGATATGAGGAACAGCATAGCTCTCCACGAACAGATGGACAGAATCAGAGCAATCATAGTCGTTACGAACCAATGACAGAGTTGAGCCCTCGAACCATGCGTGCATTACTCGGAGAACTCACACAAGATGTTGAACAGGTAAATCTACGAAATATTCATAATATGGAAAGATTTACCCAGAATAAGAATGCACATTTTAACAACATGGCCAAACAATTGAATACTTTGAACAAAATAATGAATAAGTTAGTAGGCCAAATTTGTCAGCCAGTGGTGCCTCTTGTAAACCATTTTCAAACTAGGACAATTGTGGGACATAATCCCCCAGTCCTAAGTTTAAATCAAGGGGTAGAACCACCTTTTGATCCCTCTACTTCAAACAAGGGGGTGGTGTAATATCAAATCAGAATAGTGGCATTGGTACATTTAACTTGGGGGGTAAGCTAAATGTAAGAGATAATGTCCTAAATAATGGGCAGAATACCCCACGTGTTAATGACGGAATAAATGTTCAGGCTAATTGTAGCAATGATCCAAATCATGACAACTTTGTTGTCAACCAAGGACCAAACATCAGGCCTCGAGCAAATCAATCGGTCAACCAACCTGTAGGAATTTCATATGACCTCAATGTCATGTTGAGGAATCAGATTATGGAAATCGTACAGGACCAGATGACTTTTGGAGTACGTCCTGTCATTAGGCCGACTTACACAAAATCATAGCCTGATTGGGAAGACCAAGCATATCCATGGCCTAGAGGGTATAAAGTACCAGAATTCTCACTGTTTACCGGTTTAGGAGAGGTGTCTACACTAGAACACATAGGGCGATTCACACTGCAAAGTGGTGACGTAACTGATTACCATAAAATGCGGTTGTTCCCTAATTTATTAACAGGAGTAGCTTTCTCCTGGTTCATCAATTTCTCAGCGAACTCTGTTCAAACATGGCAACAATTGGAGCAATTGTTCCACGCTCAGTTTTATAAGACCGAGTTCGAAGTTATTTTGGCCGATTTGGCGAATCTACGTCAAATGCCAAACGAATGGGCAGAAGGTTTCCTTCAAAGGTTCAAAACAGTAAGAAGTAAATGTTTTGTACTTTTGCCCGAAAAGGAGTTTGTCAAAATCACTCAAGGTTGTCTAAGCTTTGATTTGAAAAAGAAGTTCCAAGACAAGGAATTTC
>NC_036253.1:5180100-5191059 GCF_002742605.1 Olea europaea var. sylvestris | reverse complement strand
GAGTTGTTTAAGAAACACTCTGATGGTATATTGCTAAAATGTATAAGTTTGCAAGAAGTCAGGACGATCATGGCTGAAGTGCAGAAGGAATATGTAGAGTTCATCAAGCAGGCCAAAAGATGAGATGGTTAATTATTAGGAATGAATATTTTTGGTCCAAGATAGTAGAATCATATGTTCAATATGCGAAGAGTTGTCTGGCATGCCAAAAACATGATCCAATACAAAGGGTGCCAGCAAAAGAAAAGGCACCTATTATCAAACCCTGGCGTTCAAGGGTTGGGCGATAAATCTGATAGAGAAGATTTATCCCCATCGTCCAATCAACATACATTTGTTATAGTTGCAACTAATTTTTTACTAAGTGGGTAGAAGTGATACTTTTAAAGGAGATCACCCAAAAGAGTGTCATAGAATTTATCCGTGATCATATCATTTATAGATTTGGAATTCCACAAACCTTGATGGTGGATCACGGAACATCTTTAAATGGGGATCAAGTGAATAAATTCTTGAGCGAGTTTGGAGTTAAATTAGTGAACTCCATACCATATTACGCTTAATCCAACGGACAAGCAGAATCTTCTAATAAGATTTTGAAAAATATCATAAGGAAAATGATAGATGAAAATGTCAGAAATTGGCACGAATGTCTGGACAAGGCCTTATGGGCTTATAGAACGTCGCCTCGGTCAAGTACCAAAATTACTCCTTTCCAACTTACTTATGGACAGGAGGCCGTTTTGCCTATGAAAATTAACGTGCAATCGATCAGAGTGTATTTGCAACATAAGTTAAGTGATCATGAGTATACCGAATCACTAGTTCAAAACTTATTGGAGTTGGACGAATTAAAGTTGGACGTACTAGATAGATTGCAAGTTCAAAAACGAAGAATGGCTAAGTTCTATAATAAAAAAGTTATAGCCAAGTCGTTCAGTTTGGGCGAATTGGTTTGGAAAACAATACTCCCTTTGGATAGTAAGGATCCAAAGTATGACAAGTGGTTGCCAAATTGGGAAGGGCATATAAAGTAAATAGTGTGTTGCCTAATGTGGCCTATCATTTGGAAGATTTAGATGGCACTAATCACATGAGGTTCATTAATGACAAATATTTGAAAAAATATGTTCTTTCCTTATGGAAAAGTGGACAAATAAAAACGTAATCAAATCGCGTTGAACGATCGTAAGTAAAAAAGGGTTAGAGCGAAATACGCTCAAATAAATTCCTTTGTTAACAAACGTTCATTACAAAGTTACAAAATACTAAATGCTCTATAAGTTACAAGTGAGAACAAACTAATCTCTGGGTCGATCGCTAAGTAAGAGGGTGAACTGCCCTTGATTGCTATCCTGATCGCGCTGCTGCAAAGGCAAGTAGAGAGGTCGAGAAGCACTCTCAGCAAGCAGATGGGAAGAAGAAGCACACTCACATCGCATTCTTAAATGTATCGCTGCAATAATGGACAAGGAGGTTGAGAAGCACTCTCAGCAAGTAAGGTGGCTTGCAGGCATCCTCAAAAATTGTCTTGCATCATCGAACTCCTTGTAAGGAACATGAAGACGATGGGAAGAACTTCGCTGGCCAAGAAATTTTGCCTATATCTCCCATACCAAAGGTGACAAAAAAGATGGCAAAATGGGCGGATCAAATGATCCATTTTCATGGAAGACGAAGGTTTTGGATCGATTGTCAAAATGCCAAACAATGACAGCAAATTGGTTTTGAAGAAGAGAATGGAAATGAAAATGACAAGTGTGGAATATAAGTGCATTTATAGGGGTGTGAAGGTGAAGAGATAGAATATGAACAGCCACATTCGTGCCTAGTAACTGGAATCAAATGGCCCGAAATTTTAGGAAAAGAGACAGAAATATCAAGAGAAAATGTGCGTGAATCTTATCATAAAGCAGTTAATCAGCTTCTTGTACTGCTCGACCAAAGACTTGGTTTGCTCAATTCCTTGGGAGGCATTACGCTTTTTAGCAGCCATTCTCGCCTTGCAGTTGTCCATTCTTGCTTGCAGCTCATTCATCTGTGCAGCCAAACTGGTCATCAAAGAGTTTTCAATCATAACTTCGGAAGAGATTTCTTTCAATTCGTCCTCAGCTTAGTTGATCTCCAGAAGCAAAGACTCTCTTTCAGATACAGCGCGAAGATATTGAATACTCTTGGCCTTCAGTTCAGCATTTTTGGCCAACAAGGAGAGAATCTCGGAATGGACAACTTTCAACGTCGCTTTAAAATCAGCAGAAAGATTGAGCGACGGAAGTATCAGTGCTTGCGCCAACTTCGCACTCAAATGCTCAAGCTTATCCTTATGTTTGGCAGCACTAGCCTGACCGATATCCATATTCATAAAGGACACATACTCAAATATCGACTGCTTAAGGAACTTCATATCTTCATCTGAAAAAGCAAAAGGACGACTGGTTGAAGTAGGGCGAGACGTCTTGACTTGCCCCAAGGAAGTGAACAACTACTGGATGGAACGCACAATTTTATCAGCATCCTGCAAAAAAAATTGCTAACATTGAGGGTTTTCACTACAATAAACAAAGTGGAAGTAAAAGTGAAGCAAATATTACCTCATCAGCAATCTTGGGAGGTGGCATATCCCCAGCCAAATCTACCACCTGTGGCTCCACCATTTGTGAGGACTTCCCCCTGTCTGGACGAGAAGACTTTGCCACAACGGGCAAACCCATGGGAGCATCTGCAGAACTCAAAAAGCAACAAATCAAAAATCAATAGCACAAGCAAAGGTAAAACATCAAAAAATGTAATACCTTCTGGTTCGACGTTTGGGGGGTTGACGCCTTGGGAAGAAGGTGGCTCATCCATTGGTTGTGATGAGGATTCTGGGGCTGAAGGTTTCTCTTTAAACGTAGTCCCTTCATCAGCTGGTTTGGATAAAGCAGTCTCAGCAGAGGATGATGAAGCAGGAGCTGCCAACACCAAAGCCTTCAAAGGAGAGGCTAAACTTTTCTGAGAAATCCAAATAAACCATCAGCACATAGAAAAGTTTCAAGTATAGAAAGGTATGCTTGTGAGTAAACTAATTTAATTACCTTTCTCCTGACGATGAGAGGAGTGTCATCATCATCCTCCTCCAAAATGCGAGATGTTGAGGCTGGCCGTTTGCGGCTTGGGGCACTTTTAGCTGCAGTGGGCTTGGTAGGAAGAGAAGTAGATGGATGAACAGACTGTTTAGCACGAGCAGGGGAGGAAGGATTCCTAATGGACACAGGGGTGACCAAAACAGGAGAAGTGGAAGAAATGTTTGGCTGATCCAGTGAATGGAAAGCACGATTGACATCAGTTGCAAACAATCTGCGCTTCACTGATGACCAGAGTTGTTCAAAAAGGGGATGGATGACACGGCTAGGATTGAAGGGGGCTAATGGAAAGTTACTCGTCAAAAGAATATTATGAGCATCTATAACTTCTGTCTTTGCCTTATTAATGATGTGGAAGCGATCTATCAAATTTCTTGAATAACAAGGGGGAACAGGCCAAATTTGGCCAAAACCAAGTTGATGAGCAAAAAATTGGGGAACATATATTTCAACCCCAACTTTGGCATTGGTTCCAGTTAAAATATTATGGAACAACTCCATCCTGGTCAAAAATTGAACCCAAACGAGCAGAGAGGTGCTGGCACTGTCCAGGGTGGATGGGGGTTGCACATAATCTGGAGTTAAAGGGGGAGGAAAAGGAAAGAAAGAAAGATTTGAATTCAAAGTATAAAAGAATGAAAAGATGTCCCTTCTGGACATATTTACAAGGCTCAGTAGGTCAATAGCTAGCCCATAGCAGCTAGCAGAATGAAGGGACAAGGATAGAGCACCAAGTGATGGAAAATAGGCTCTCAACCATATTTGAGTGAACTAAAGAGGCCTACTGCCAGTGGGAGATGCACCATTCTTCAATTAGAATTGAAGAGAAGTCATGTCTCTATAGAGAGCAGCCAAAAGGAAAGAACACAAATTCAGAGACCTACCACGCGTCAATTCGTGCGCTATGGGTAAATAGCTCATAGAAGGCTTCATGCTTGGTACACACAGAATATATTTACAAAGCCAAATCTGAAGAAAGGCCACACGCTCAGCATGGGAAGGCTCAGCGCTCGAGTGATTATAACTGCTTTGCAGGCTTGAATAGGACTCGGTGAGTTATCTGTCAAATTTTGGGATGACACCAGAAATCAAAATACCAGGGAAAATGGTATCGCCCAAAGGTGGCAGATTTACTAGGGCCCTAACATCCCTTAAAGTAATGTACATGGGACCAAAAGGGAAAATAAAAGTATTATACTTAGAGGACCAAAAATTTAAAGCAATAGGGAAAAGCGCTGGATCAAAAATGGGGGGTTGAAGAGAGATTTCTAACAAATTAGAAATCCTAGCACTATAAAAATTGCCTTGGTAGGACCATGGCCCACAAGGCGAGCATGCTATCTACGGAAAATAATATCAGATTTAGGCCAAGTGTGAATACCTCTTTCGCGAAGCGGCCTCAGCGGCAAAGAGTTCAGAAACGGAGGGCCTTGAGTACAAGAGAACAGCTGGCCCACCGCCACTTGTTCGACGGCCTCGGCGTTGTTGAATGAAGGACCTAGATAGAACTCATTGAGTTCGACATTGGCTGGTGCAAGGAAGTTCGGAGTTATATATGGCCGAGTGAGGATTTTCTGGAAGTCTTCGAAACTGAAAGAGTGACCAGATTGGATTTGTGAAGCAGTCATTGGGAACGAATAAAGTTTTGTTGAAATTTGCTTGAGAAACGTAGCAGAAAAGCAAGAAGATGAACAGTAATATTGCGGGAGAGAAGCGCGAAACAATGAGGCGTGATTTAGTGGTGCGATGGAATGGCGTGTATTTGGGGGTTATAAGGGTTTGCAACGTCGCACCTTTTCAGGCTATGGAAGAAAATAATGATTAAAATTCTTGGAAATTTCAAATGCTGTTGGGAAACACAAAGTGAATATGGTAAAAATTAATAATTGGTATTAATTCTGCCATATTGGGGATAATTGTTGACACTCTAAAAGTGCAGTCCAAATCGAATAGCTCAAAGAATGAAGCCCAACTGAGCAATCTAGGATAAAGTCCCAAATATGGTTATTAATGAATGCAGTGGAAGCCCACGAACGCGGTAACACTATCGCCCAAACTTGCAAGACGCTCAAGATCTGAGTGAATAAAGTGCCTTGCAGTTGCCCAGAGTTATGACTCTGTTCTCGCCCAAACCTTCGAATCGCCTAGGATCTTAGTAAACATAAGATGTTGTGGTTATCCAAAAGTGCAGTTATCGAAATAGTTATTAAGTAATCTTATCACGTTCCACGATTCAAGGAGTTCAGTTGAAGACGGTTGAACGACAAAGAGTAGTTGCAGCAATTAGAGACGGCAGTTCCACGATAAGTTGGCCACCATGAAGAAAGTGGACAGTTATAAAGCAATTAAACAGTTTCTAAGCGGTTGATCACGAAAAGATCATCAAGGGAATATAAAAGGAAGACAAGATAGAGAGCAAAAGATCCCGAATCAAACACTCTCAAACAGAGAATATGTAATTTCAATTTCTTAGTTTAGACTTAAACATTTCTTTTCAGTACTCGTGTGCTTGCGCTTCTTGGAGGCATTCTGTTTAGTTCCAATTGTAAAGTCATCGTCAATAAAACACCCCTTTTTGGAATTTTATCTCAAGAGGTTTGTTCCTTACACAATCGTCTGATCCATTTTTAATTGTTAGCGACTACCAGCGCGAAACAATATCTTACATCATAAAACTCGTCAAACTATTTTCTCTTTTATGATCTTAGCGCAGTAGAACAGAGCCCTTAATTTTTATTGCATTACTGATATATCCTATAAACTTCCTTTTTATCTTTTGGTTTGATGATGTTTCATGTGCTTTTGCATAAAACTCTGAAATTACTCTCTTTGCTTTACTTTTAGTTGGCTTTTACTTTTTTGAAAGCATGTGCATTTTTTATATTTCAATACATCGCTATGTATTATCCTTTAGATATACCGTCCATCCAAAACTTAATTTTCTCATTCTAATATCACATTTCATTTGCTGAAATTGTACCCTTGTACTCTTCTAGTAACCCCTTCCCCCGTGAGGTTTGCAATCCTAAAACATACATGCCAGAAAAACAGAAAACGACAAAAAGGGATTTGTGTGTGACCTGTATGGAATATTTACATGAACTCTGTTCTTAAGAAATTACAGCACTAAAGTATTCTGAGCACGAGTTTCTCTCTCCTTTCACATCTTAGCTAAATGCTCTATGAAGCGTTTTAAAGCTTTCTTCATATGATTTTTCACATTTATTCCTTCAACCATTAACTCCATAATCGCTTTTCATGTTATTTGCGTTTTCATTGCAAAGATTAGTTTGGGCAAAATCGCTGTATGTCCTCTGATTTCTCAAATTTTTTCCTTGACTCATTTATTTGGTGATGGCAGCACGTGAAAAGGACTGCCTTGCGAGATTATAACGCTGTCAGCGCTGAGGTTCTATGCGAGGTACTTATCATCGTGCAGTTAGTTTTCTTGTTCCATTAGCATTCCAAATTATCCTAGCCTACTATATCCTTTGGAAATTGGTTATTGACATCTTTATGAAAGACTGACGTGCTTCTCTTTCTCTAGCTCCGGTTTGATGTGCCTCAGCTGTACAAATTTCACAAGAAAAAGGAGGTTGATGTGGCTGTGGACCTCTGGCGGTTCGTTCCTCAAAAATATGGAGAAAAGCATTTGTAACATTTAAGTGGTAATGCGAGGTTAGGCTCATAAAGAATTTACTATTTGGTGGAGAAATGGAGAAACAAGATTTTTCATTAGAGCTCTGTAAGATAAACTTGTTCGGGGCATGTGGAATTCCTTATATAGTTAAGCCTGGATAATTCTATTATCGGAGAAGTTTCCCTTTCCATGTGATTAATGCTGCTTGTTATTTCTTTCAATTTATCGATTTACCATTTGTTTTCTGTTACTTGAGCTGGGCTTTAATTTCTCAAGTCGTTTGTTATCACAAATATGGATTTTTTATTTTATTTTAATAATAATCGAATGAAATTTAATACATTAAAATTATAAAAATATTTCTGATTTCCTTGAAAATTATTTGTGAACGGTTCAATTACGAATTGATTGTAAGATGCTAATGGGACCGGATCAAGATCTTGTTAACCAACTCCCCACGAAACGAATAATTTCTCTCGTCTCGCTTACTTCCCGTGTAAAACTCTAAATTAGTCTAATTCATTAATTAGACAAAAGATGGATGGTAGTAATGATTATGAGAATTATAACACGGATAATTCTGATGACCATGACGAGGAAGAGTCGAAAGAGGAGGGAGGAGGGAGCAGCCGGAGATGAGAATGAAGATGAGCGGAAGGGTGCTAGATGGCAGAACTTGGGAAAGAGTAACTAGCCATTGCTTGATTCTCTTCATTTTAAAATTCTTATATTTCACTCATATTCAACCATACATTCACACAGTTATTTTGTTCGTAAATTTAATTTTTTTTTTCTACTTTTAAGTTACACGGTCTTAAAAAAATCACTATTCAAAAAATCATTTTTTCCCAATTTAATTTTAGAAATAAAGCGGTACCAATTTGCTCTGATATCATTTGTTATGATTTAAACGAGTATAATAATATTGCAATATAAAAATTAGATCAAACAAGAACACAAAATTTACGTGATAAAAATATATTTTCAATAGAAGAAGGGATTTTTATTAAGGGTCCGTTTGATTGTAAACATGAAATTAAATTGAATTGAAAACGAATTTCAGGAAATTGAATTGCCTAGAAAATGTTTTCTTGTGAATTGTAAATTATTGTGTTTGATTGGTATAATTTTCCACTTGAAAAATGTTGAAATAATTTTTTTTTATTGTTCGTTTGGCTTTGTTTTACATGAAAATTGTTAATTAAAGGGATATAATTTAATGGTATTGGGGATGAAATTTGTTTCCATTGCAAAAAATAAAAAATAAAAATTCAAGAAAATAATCGATCTTTTGGCGTTTATTTGACTTTGTTTTACATAAAAATTTCAATTAAAGACAAATATTTTTTTTTTACAATAATTCTTAGAATTTGTTAACTTTGCCAACAAAATAATAATAATAATAATAATAATAATAAAATGCTACAGTAACCGAGAAAACCAGGTGGGAATTGGTTTTCCCTAAAAACCATGAAAATTCCAAACTTCAATAAAAGCAAGAACTTGAATTCCATGGAAAAAATAATCCCATCAAACACCTTAATGTTGAAAAATGTTGTTGAAATTCTATTTTCCAGGAAAAATGTATCCCTATCAAACATGCCCTAATATCAATAATGAAGGATTACAAATTATTGTATAGAACTAGTCTGCGTCTCGTGCGTTGCACGAATTTTGGTTTTATTAGCGTAAAATTTATAGATTGTACACAAAGTATTTGGAAATAAGAAACGTTTGTTTAATTCTCATCTTTTGGTTGACTGTATATTTTATATCACGATAATTTATTTTTATTCTTATAAATAAGTATAATGAATGTTGTGATTGTATATATGTCAACGATAATTTATTTTTAATTATTTATTGTATTTTTTTGTTTAATGTAGATGAAGATTTTTTTTTTATCTGATATTGAAAATAAGTTGTAAATTGAATTTTGCAAAATACTTTTCTTTAGCAACTTCAATTTGAGAGGCTATACTTGTAGTTTAAAAATAACTCATGCAGTTGTAAATTGAAAGAGAATATCCACATACACAAACATTCAAATAACAAACTCAGGTTCGCACGTAAAATAATTTGAAATGACACTTATTGGATGACCAACTCCCTTATTCATGTAAGAATTAGAACCCTAACAGCAGACCTATCTTTCGGACGATACAACAGTCACTTCAAGGTTGGTAGGGTAAAAGAATTAAAAAAAAATTAAATAAATTATATTTGAAAGAGAAAAGAATTAAATAAATTTATCCACATACAATAAATTTTATAAAGTAAAATTTTCAATTTTAATTAAATAATATTTATATATTCTTCATTTAATTTTCATAACTTTATTTTTTTTTACTTCTAAATAATTTTAAACGAATTTTTTTACTTATATAAGTAATTTTTACATATATTAGAAATATTTTTTGTTAATATGTTTATTTTTAAATTTTCTTTAACTAAAAGTGATTTTTTTTTTTACTTATAAAAGTGGTCAGCATGGAGTAAGGCGGGAGGTATGGAAAGTTACGTGTTACATAGATTCACATTGCCTCTCTTACACTATATATATATAATATAATAATATAAGCAAATGAGTTGATTTGAAAAGGCGTGGCCATAGCGTATGAAAATTGAGAACGGAAAAATAAAATAAAATTTTTTTTGAATAGTCCTTCGTGCACGGAGATCACACTATATATAATTTTTTTTAAAATTCTTTTCTCTTCAATTTTTTTAACCTACAAATAACTTTTTCGTTAAAACTGAAAAATTAAGTTTTATTTGGAAGAGAAAAGAATTAAAAAAAAATTGATTTTTTTTAAAGAAAAACGACTTATACACATTTGTTAACATATTCGTTTAATCTCTGTTTAACTATTTTCGATATTTATTTAGATCATTCGATGTCTCTACAATATAGTTCTCAAAATGAGTTTTAACAGAATATAAAACATTTATCAATTCAGCTATCGTACAATCGTAAATAAATTTTTAAAGTCAGCTTGTTATCGAAAATTTCGAATATATAGTTTGAAAATGCCTACTTCGACGTCCCATAACATTTGCTACAATTGACCGTTTCACGTGCCCGTTAATGACGTGCAATACTATGACGTGAGTACTTCAAAACGACATTAAGAATGTAATATTTCGATTTCGTTTGATATCTCGTAATGAGCTTAAAAATGAACACAAAAACATAAGTAAGAAAAAAATTCATTTCTCTCTCCGTGCACGGAGTCCTCTTATTTTATTTTTTTCTTCTTTTTAAATAAATGATAATACCTCTTTATACTATATAAACTAACTACAATGATACATACATACATACATACATACATACATACATACATACATATATATTTTATTTTTTTAATTTTTTTTTTTTTTTACAACTCGAAGCAAACTTTTTACTATGTAAAGAAATATATTTAAAACTTTGAGTTAATATTTAATCGAAAGTAATATTTAGATAAATTTAATTTAAAAAATTCAATATTACTAAAAATATTACTATAAATTAAATATTGTCTAAAATTATTAGATATATCAAACTACGATGATATAGTTTTTTTTTTAATTTTCTATATCTATAATAATGTAAAAAAAAAATATTCATGCATTCTATGTACAGAGGAACGCATCGTTTTTGCTCCCCACTTGAAAAAAAATAAAATTTTAAATAATTGAAAAAAAATTTACATCATACCGCATAATATTTTTTGAGCAAAACGATGTATTGAGAAAAAATGTTGCGCAAAAAATTAACAAATAGTAATAAAAAATTGATTTAAAAAAAAAGCGATTTATACGCATTTTTTAACACATACATTTAATATCCGTTTAACTATTTTTGATATTTATTTAAATCATTCGATATCTCTACGATATAGTTCTCAAAATGAGTTTCAAGAGAATATAAAACATTTATGATTTGACTATCATACAATCGTCGACGAATTTTTAAAGTTAGTTTGTTATCGAAAATTTCGAAATAGTAATAAAATAATTGATTCTTTTAAGAAAAAAATGACTTATGCGTATTTTTTAATATATACGTTTAATGTCCATTTAACTATTTTTTATATTTTTTAAATATTTGTGTTGTTTACATTATAAATTTTTTTCAATTTAAAATTCTTTTCTCTTAATAATTCCAAAAAGAAACTTAGTTTTGATTTGCATTATAAATAATTTTTCTTT
>NC_036253.1:5164827-5177259 GCF_002742605.1 Olea europaea var. sylvestris | reverse complement strand
GACAAACACACTAAGATTGTGAATTTCCATGAAATAATCCTTTTTAACTTTAGTTTTACACCTTGACAATACGGTTGAATTTTCAAGAATCAATTTTCCTATTTTATTCAACAATCCCTCTCGAATAATGTCAAACCTATTATCGTATATGACCCAACTATATTTTTATGATGGATGCGAACATACAAGAGTGCAGAATTTTTATGAACACTTAAAGATTCATATAAAGCAAAACTGTATATATCTATCCCCTATTGGACCTTATGACGATTTATACCATGTCGAGCCTATTTTTCTTCTTTTAAATGCATAAAATGAGCCACCACATTCATACAGTTACTGTGCATAATAATTGTGGAAAAAAGAAATGCATATAAATCATTCAATATCCAAAAATATGTTTTAAATATTAAATATGTAAAAGTAAAGATTAAAAAGTCATATTACACAGTTCATCGTTCTCATAGCATAAAGAAATCTAGCCTAAAATGTTAGGAAGAGGAAAACAAAATAAATATCGAAGAATTGACATTACCCAATTGAATCTTGAATTGAATCTTCGAGTCTTGGAATCGATCTTTGTGTTTTTTTGCCTCCTATTCTCTAAATCCTCTAAAAATGTGTTGTAATGCGTGGTAAGCTACTTATGAACAGTCCTAAGTTTTTAAAAGACGTCCCAAATCATGTTTCGATAAGAGTTGGAGTCATATAAGGAAACTATATTTTTTCCTCCAGAAATAGCATAGTACAATTTCATGCTATAGTATAGTTCAACGAAACTCCCTGAAGCTGACCATATGACCGTATGATAAACTAAAATCCATAATTTATGTTTTAATCCTCAAACTCCGTTTTCTTATTTCTCGATCTTTTTTCTAGTTTCTTCTTCTTCCAATATTTCATTCCTTCGCTCAATTGGTTTATGACTCTGTCACATCTTCGTTTCTTTTTTCGGGTCATCTTTCGATTATTTGCACTTTGGTCCCAGAACTTTAATTTTCTTCCATTCTAGTTTTTTTCCACTTGTTTGTCCTAAATTTTACTATGTCCATCAATGTTTTTTACAAAACATAATTCATATAGAATTAAGCCACATTCTAATATATTTATCAATAAATATCCATGTTTTGTGGCCTAATTAAGTGTGTAAAACGCACTTATCACTATCCTACAAGGTGAATTATTTTTTATTACCACACCACCATTGAAACTATTTATGTGTTGCGAACAAATCTTGATTAGGACATATATGAACGATGTAAGTTGTATCAAGAATCCAATCACAGCCAGGTTCGGAGTTGCCTTTAGAAATAACAAAAAGTTCTCCATCATTGTACCTATCTTCTGCAATACAAAATTCACCTGAAGTTTCCGATTGTTTTTCCTTCTGATTTGCAATGGCTATATTTCTCTTCTTCTGTGACTATAACAATCTTTTTTGATATGCCCCAGTCTCTTGTAATAATTATAGATTTTACTACTGTAATTAGACCTTAATTTGCCCCCTCACATAATCACTATCAACAATAAGGCAATCTTCGTGAACCTCAGCTCCAATAAGATGTTTCACCTTCTCTCTTGAAATTAGAGTATCATAAATTTTTTTGATGATCAGAGTATCACAACTATATAAGACCGTGTCTCTAAATGACATGTATGAAGCGGGCAATGAATAAAATAACATTAACCTTAAAAATCTTCGACCCATTAGCAGAATATTATACTTCATAGTTGCCATCACAAAAAAATATACCTCGAATTCAGTTGATGAACCTTGTTTTGATACTATTCGTTATGATTTAAACAAATATAATAATATGGCAACATGAAATTTAAATCAAATAAGAACACAAGATTTACGTGGTAAAATATATCGCGGGCAGAATAGGAGAATTTTATTAATATCAATAATTGAGGATTACAAATTATTGTTTAGAATGTAAAAATTGATTTGATGTATTGTACAACACATATATATAATACTAAGATTCTTAACATACTAGAAATACATACAATGAAGAGTTTAATATAACTTGAAGTCCCAATACACCGGGTAAAACTAATAAAGAAATATTTAGAATAAAATAGGAGTAAAAAACTGCCAAAATTTGAATTTCAACTTAAATTCTCAAATAAATTTCAACTAGAATTTTCAGTTGGACTTCAAATAGAATTTCAAGTAGTCTTCCAAATAGAATTCGAATCACAATCTAATTTTAACAATTATTTTTATAATGGCCATCAAATAGGGACATAGTGTCGTGTCCGTACAATATTATTCATGATTATATTTACTATTTGTTCCGTGACATTCATATTTATGTACGTCTTATTGAGTACACTTTTTTTATGATGGGGGAACTCGTAGTCGCTGCTCTTCGGGTGTACTCTGGGTAAACTCTCGGGTTGACGCAATAGCCTGCAAACCACGTTAGCTAGGTAAACCGCACTAGGTAAGCCTTGTACGACAGGTTTGATCGATAAAATGTTGGTAGGGGGAATCGAACTCGTGACCAAAGGCCCCCGCGCTCACCTACTCCACCAACTCGGCACCTATATTGAAAATTTTGTATATACTTGTGATTGATTTGTAATTTTTTTAAAATTGGGAGCTGTGGTTACAATTAGAGTGTGTTTGATTGACATAGAAAATATCACCTAGAAAAGAAAATGTTTTCCATCTTTTGTGGAAAATAAAAACCACCTCTACCCAAGGAAAATATTTTCCTTAAAAACAAGGAAAATTAGGCATATTTTCAAAAGTTGGAAAATGTTTTCCATGGAAAAAAATAACAATCAAACACTCAAAGTAGAAATTTAGGTGGAAAACTGATATTTTTCATGGAAAATAAATGTAATCAAACACACCCTTAGTTATTTGTTGTTTACTTTCTTTTCTTTTTGTTTTATTTCAATGGAGGGTAAAATTGTTCAAAATTAGTGAAAAGGACATTCAGCGCTAAGAAAGATGGAAATGGGGCAAAAATACTAAAAAATGAAACGTAGGGACGTTTTCCACAATAAACATGAAAAGTATGGACGTTTTGTGCCTTAATTATATGGAATTCACCTTCTATATTCATTGTTTAAATATTTGACAACGTGAAAAATTATTGTTCGTCTTTTAGACAAAATGAGAAAGTCAAAACTTTGCACTCATTCTTTATCCATCCAAGGTAGGGATGACAATTCGAAATGTCAAAATTGAAAACTGCGGTTAACCAAATTGAATGGGGAGAAAAGATCGAATCAATGGTGCACTGAGACAAATATGGTATTTGATTTTAATGACCTGGTTTGAGACAGGGCGGGTATGGTATTTGCGACGTTGCCTTGCCCCGAACCGATTATCGATTTTTTTTTTTTTTAAAAGGGTAATTTGGCTTTCCTTTAATCTTTCTATTATAATTTGTCTAGCCCAAAATTTATGTCCCGTTACTGATCCATTAAGTAACCTAACCCAGTTACCACTTACACACTAAGTACTAACCTTACCACAAATTGGAATCAAATTCAATAAGGCATTAGCCGACATTCGCCTTCACTCGAGTCTCTGTAGTGCGTCCCCAAATTTTTTTCTTCTCCATACCCTATTCTTTGTTGCTCGCCATCGCCATCCCCAAATAGGAGAATATTTTTCTTCCTCTTCTCTTTTGCTAATTGCTGTTGCTGTAATCTGTATCTATTTTTGTTTTTGTTGAGTTTGAGTATTTGATGAAATTAAATTTTTTTTTTCTCCATATAAAAGATGAATTTAATGAACTTAGTCTACCTAGAGATATTAAGTTTTATTGCTGGAGGAACACCATGATATGCACTTTGAGTTTGAGAATAATCAATGAAAATGAAGGATATAAACAAGTTATTAAGCTGTTGAATTCACCTTGCACCAGATTGTAGGAAAAATCTCTAGAGGTTTTACAAAAAAAATTTAGAATTGTTGAATTTAAACAAAAATATGAGAATTCTGCTCAGATGTCATTAGTAGATATCATTCAAAGAAGAACAAGAAATGCAAGATCTTTGGCTACCAAAATTCTTTCTCAGTTGCATGTACTTCATGAACAATCTTCATTTTTTTAATATTGTGATATTGAAATGAGGATACATATTTAATTATTTACATGAACATAAAGCACAAATTTACTGCAAATGTAATTGTCCCTTTGTTAGTTGCATGGTCTGTAGGAAAATATATAGTATATAAAATATGAAATTCAGCATTTTGAGGAGAGAAAAAAAGTGATATCTTTCACTTCAAGTATTGTTGCTAATAGAACGGGTGTTTATTCCTATAGATATGATATTTTTTTTTCCAAATTTAGTATTTTGAGTTTTGACGTATGCTATTAAGAGTTGTGGAGAAGAATGAAGATTGCATTTTTGGAATTTAGCAGTGTTAATGAAACTGGATTATCATATATCGTATATGCAGTTTAGATACCGAATTTAAGCATACTGTATATGTAGATTTTCGTACTTGCAGCCTACCGTATTTGTGGGTAGTTTACTGTATTTTACAGCTTACCGTATATGCTTTTAATCGTATTTGCAAATATTGTTGTTACCCATTTCATATATATACCGTATTTTCACGCACCGATTTTGCACATATCGAAATTTCAGATTAATATTGCAGTAAAATTTTTCACATACCGAAATTGCATTAAATTTTTTCTTCCAGATTTGTATTTTTAACATAAACAGAAATTAATGCAAATTAATTTCAATAAACATGAAGAGAACGATAACATAACAAAACTAAAACACACGAATAAATTGTAGAAATATTAAATAGTGGATGACCTTTCAATTCGAGGCTTGTGCGAGCACAATTTTCTTAAAACAGATTCGCCCATTCATCATAAGTGCTTGAGATTTAACCCAAGTATCTGTTTCCCAGGATACAATTGTAAAATCTGTAGAATTTGAGCACCACAGATACTACTCCAGCGAACTGACTAGTATCTGAACAATATCACCACAATGACGACGCTGATCATAAATCGAGATGCAGACAAAAAAAAATATGCAGAATGTTTTTCTTCTATTTTCGTGCGTTGTAATTGCTGGAAAATTATGAGTTGCTTCATTTGTTAAATCTACCCATTAAACTCTATGGCAACAAAATCTGGAGTTGCTTTAATTTTTGGGAGTTCTGACAGTTTTAGGAAACTCAAATGTTAGTTGGAAAAAGCAAAAAATTGTAAAACGTGGACACTCCAAACGGGTCAATTTTTGCTCCGTTTGGTCCGACATTCGTATACGTAGATTGTGCTCCCACATAAGTTCAAGGTTCGAAGGCAATTTCGGTTCGTGATTTGCACCCCCTGCGCGCGCACGTGGAGAGGACCTCTATGCTACACGTGATTACACTCTTCCAATGTGTAACTATATTTAAAGTGGTTCTTGCTTTTATATTTTTCTTATGCTGGACAAACTCATTTTTCCCACATAAACCATCTTCCAATGGTCAATTTTGAGCTCAAATTTTTCATTCATCCATTCATCAATTTTAGCAAGTAAATATATGGTTTTGATGCTCTCACGGAGGAGAACACGGATCAACTTTGATCTTTCAAATTGGAATGAATCCCATTGAAAATTATGCCAAATGTGAGCCATTTACTCGTTTTTTCCAACGATCCCCCATGTGAATGAAAATTGGAAAAGACACGAGACCGTGAGACCGATAAGTGCTACTATTGTCAGCATAGCAAATTAAAATGCTATCTATTATTTTTGGCCCTATCCTTACCTTCTTCGATGTTGGAACATCTATTTTACTAAGACACCCCCACACTCATAAGTATTTATAAGAAGACTTTCTTCCTTTTCATAACTCATAGGAGGTCTTTTCCATTTTTTTCCGGAGTATCTTATTTAAAAGGTAATTTACTGATAGCACAGCTTCTCCCCACATGTTCTGAGGTAACCAAGAACTTACTAGCATTGCATTCATCAATTCCTTTAAAGCACGACTTTTTCGTTCAACAACACCGTTTTGTTACGGTAAATAAGGTGCAGTTGTTTCATGTATGATTCTGTGTTGTGCACAGAATTCAGCAAATGGTGCTTCATACTTACCACCTTGCTTCTTAGCACCTTAATTTTCTTATTAAGTTGAGTTTCAACTTCATTCTTATAGAGAACAAATTTCTTTATAACTTCATCTTTACTTTTTAGCAAATACACATAATAGTATTTGGTGCTATCGTCGACAAAAGTAATGAAATAGTTGTTGCCACCTCTTGTTTGTACAAATTTTAAGTCACATACGTTACTGTGAATTAAATCAAGTGATTCCGTGTTCCGTTCAATTGATTTAAATGACGACCTTGTCAATTTTGTCTTAACACAAGTTTCACACTTATATTTGGAATCAATATGGAACTCGAGTATGTAATTCAAGTTAACTAGTCTTCGTAAAGTATCATAGTTAACATGTCGTATTCTACCGTGCCACAAATTGGAAGACTCAAGCAAATAAACAGAAGAGTTTGCTTTATTCATTTTTGGTTTAACAACCATTACATTGAGTTTAAACATATTATCGAAAATATAACATTTTCCGACAAATATTCCACTTTTCGACAAAATAACTTTGTCTGACTCAAATACAACGCGAAAACCATGCTTATTCAAAAGCGATCCGGACACTAGGTTCTTGTGAATTTTCGGCACATATAGTACATTGTTAAGAGTCAGCTCCTTTCCCTAGGTCATTTTCAGAATCACCTTTCCTTGACCTTTGATTTCAGAAGTTGCTAAATTTTCCATAAACAACTTCTCTTCATTCTCAATTGTTTCAAACGATGCAAACAACTCCTTATCAAAGCACACATGTCTCGTAGCATCGATGTCAATCCACCACTCTTTAGGGTTTGAACCTACTATGTTCACTTCAGAAATGACGGCTGAGAGATTCAGCTTCGACACATCTTGTGCCATGTAGTCAACCACGTTTGCTTCTTTCTTCTTTTGTGACAATATGTACTCTAAAGACTTGTGGCTCACTTTATCACAATTGAAGCATTTTTTTTGAAATTTCTTTTTAGAAATTCCACCTTTTGATCATTGTTTGGTCTTTTTGCCACCGGATGGCCCAGACTTATTTTTGTAAGTCTTACTACTTTGACCAAGCTCTACAACATTGGTTTTAGCCATACCAAGATTGAACCACTTCTTTTTATAACTCTTGTTGTCTTCTTCAATTCGAATTCTAACAATTAGTTTTTCGATATTCATTTCCTTTCATTTGTGTTTCGAATAATTCTTGAAATATTTCGTCGAGGGCGCAATTTTTCAATAATTGAAAAGTTTCACTCAAAATCATTCTTTCGGCGTGAGTTTTGTGAAGAATCACTTTAAATTCTTGCACTTGACTGATAACTGTTTTGGAGTCCACCATTTTATAGTCCAAAAATCTGCTGACAATAGACTTTTTAGCCCCAACGTCCTTAATTTAATATTTTCAATACAATGACTCCCACAACTGCTCATAATATAGTTTCGGCACAGAAAATTCGAATGGTTCCAAGCGTTAAGTGCACTCAGTGCTTTAACATCTCCTCACTTTAATTGAGTTTTGGAGCAGTCTCAATCAAGAATCTCGCAAAATTCAAAGTGATCACATAAAACAGCATTTTCTATTGCCACATTTTGAAATTCAAGCCATTGAATTTCTCAGGTTTTTCTCCATGATTGACCGGAATATTAACAGTATGACCAGTTGTTGGAATCACTGTTTAACTCACAACATGACTTAGCAATTGAGCCACAGTTCGAGTCACAACAGAGCTTGATCTTTGAGTCACAGCAGAGCCCACAGCCTAATTTTCGAGTAGGCATATTTTAGGTCACATCCATGTTGGTCGATTCGGTTGTCATTTCTGAAATTAAAACAAAAAAATTAGTTTCTAAAAAATTAATAGTATGAGAAACCAATTATTTCCTTAGAAACCTGTTTTAAATTTGTTGGAATTTAATGGTGTTAATGAAATCGAATTATCACATACCGTATATGTAGTTTAGATACCGAATTTAAGCATACTGTATATGCAATATACCTTATATGCAGTTTACCGTATATGCAGACAGCTTATCGTATTTATGGGTAGCTTACCATATTTTGTACATTACCGTTGCCACGCGATTTATGTAACGTGATTTTATACCGCAAGCGCACAGTGTCAAGTTTTGTAATATATTAAAGAATTGAAAAGTGTCGAACCCACAGGGATTGATATTCGACTTCCACTGAGCAGTATAATTGCGTCTGCTTTTACTTTATCTAGATAATCGGATGTTAAATTGATGTTTGAACGCTAAACTAATATCTATGAATTTAATAATGCAAGAAAAGTGAATCAATTTCTAAAGATTAATTCAGAATTTCATAAAGTCTAAGGAGTGATTTCACCGTATTATCAACATGATTCTCAACCCCTATAGATACTTCCATTAATTATTTCCCGAATTCATAGGCAAGAATCCTAAATTAATTCTATTTCCCCCTCTTGAGCGTCAAATAGAACATATCTCTATAATTCAACCCCAATATCTCTATTCCGAGTTAAATTTATAAAGATTGTCACGCACTTGGTTCTTGTTTTACCCTCAAAGAATTGCACTTTCTCTTGAAATCTACAAATCTAGGTTATATTGTTCTTAGATTATGCCTAAATTTCCCTCTCTAGAGCGTTAAACTTAGAGCATCAATTCATTCAATTGGTGATCAAGCAACCGAAAGCATTAAGCAAGAACGATACAAATCAATTCTGGAAAATTAAATGGAAATACTATAAAGAAATTGAATCATGTCTCAAATAGGTTACATCAAACCCTAGATTTAATAACTTAGTTCATGATTGAGGAGAAGAACATGATAAAATATAAATTAAATCTCATGGAGAAGAGAAAGATAAAAAAAACTCAGGTTGCAGCTTGATTCCTTCTCCAAGATTCAATGATTCTTCTCTCAATTAGTGTATATCCTTTCCTCCTTTCTTCAGCCGTCAAAAACCCCTTTTCTTAGATCTCTCAATATGTATTTATAATCCCCTTAATTTTCATTACGAGTTGGAGTTGGGCCGGGTCGAAAATATTTGAAAAAATCGCGTTTTTCCTTTCTCGGCATGCAGCGCCTGGGCGCTGAGGGTATAGTTCCTGGGCGCCCAGTTCGCCCGAAACGGCATTCTGTGCGTGTTTCAGTATTTTAGCATAACTTTCTCTTTCGATATCCAATTGAAGTGACTCAAGATGCGTTGGAAAGGTAATTCAAAAGGCTACAACTTTGCTTCAGGCATCATTCTCCAATTCAGTCGTTTGCTATGTCGAAAATGGGTCTGAATGTGGGACTAAAAATCTGATGCAAAACTTTTCGGTTGGAAAATGATTTATGATCATATCTTGATTAAATTTGATCCCTTTTGACACCTTCCTTCATCCAATTGACTCCTACCACTCTCGGATCTTCATTGCAAGTTTCGATACAACTTTTGATTATGTGCACTTTAGTCCTCGAACTTTGGATCTCTTACATTTTGGTCCTTTCATCCAATTTCACCAACTTTTGCCTATTTCTTTCATTTGGCCTCTTTTAGCACTTGTTTTTTTTTTTTTCCACTTCATCCATCTTTCAAAATAGCGTGAAAACCACAGGTTAGCACCTCTAAAATACTCTCCAAGATAGCAAAATCATGAAATTAATGGCATAATATAATGAGTCTAAATCACTCATCAACCTTATATGCTGCCTACCGTATATATTTTTAACCGTATTTGCACATATTGTTGTGTGTGTGTGTGTATATATATATATATTTATTTATTTATTTACATACTAATTTTGACATATCAAAATTTCAGATTAATATTGTAGTAAAAAATTTTAACATATCGAAATTGTCATAATTTTTTTCTTTCAGATTTGTATTTCTAACATAAACAGAAATTAACACAGATTAATTTCAATAAACATAAAGAGAACGATAACATAACAAAACTAAAACACGCGAATAAATTGCAGAAATATTAAATGGTGGATGACCTTTCAACCCAAGGCCTTCCGTTTCCCACCAATTCCTACTAGGATTGGAAATCCTGTATTTGATATATCCATACAATTAAGTCCTTGGGTTTTCGAAATAGTGTAAAAAAAGTGCTTCGAATCATTGCTATTTGACTCGGACCTGTTATAACGAGCACAGTTTTCTTAAAACAGATATGCCTCCTCACCGTAAGTGCTTGAGATTTAATCCGAGCGTCTATGTCCTAGGATACAATGGTAAAATCTGTAGAATCTGAGCACCACAGATACTACTCTAGCGAATTGATTAGTATTCGAACAATATCACCACAATGACGATACTGAATAGAAATCGAGATGCAGACAGAAAAAGATATGCAGAATGTTTTTCCTCCTATTTTTGTGTGTTGCAATTGCTGGAAAATTATGAAATTTAATATATGTTAAATCTATCAATTAAACTCCCTAGCAATAAAATCTGGAGTTGCTTCGATTTTTGGGAGTTTTGGCAGTTTTAGAAAACTCAAAGGTCAGTTGGAGAAAGTAAAAAAATTGTAAAACTTGGACACTCCAAACGGGCCAATTTTTGCTCCGTGCGGTTTGACATTCTTGTACGCATGTCGCGTTCGCACACAAGTTCAAGGTCCGAATGCAATTTCAGTCTGTGATTTGCACCTCCTGCGGCGCACGTGGAGAGAGCATCTATATTACATATGGTTATACCCTTCCATTGTGCAACCATATTTAAAGTGATTTTTGCTTTCATATTTTTCCTATGTGGGACACTCGTTTTTCCCACATAAACAATCTTCTAATGGTCAACTTTGAGTTTTAATTTCTCATTCATCTATTCATTAATTTTGGCAAGTAAATATATGATTTTGATACTCTCATGAAAGAGAACATGGATCAACTTTGATTTTCCAAATTGGACCAACGATTTTCATCGAAAATTGTGCCAAAAGTGAGCCATTTACTTATTTTTTTTCTAACACGAATATGAATTGACGTTGGAGTTTTTTAGTTATTAAGTAGGAATCAAGTTCGATGCACAAGGATCAAGGGACAAAAATATTGTAGTATTGTTATGTTGATAATATTATTTGTTAAATTTGAATTTTGCATTTGAGAATTGAGATATTGTTTGTATTTTCATTTGAGATGTTGTTTGTTGCATTGGCTTAGTATTATATTTTTGTTTTCATTGACTTTTTTCTTTTTCATAAATTGTTTTTTTAATTTGACAACTGGACCTATAAAAACTAATTTATTTTCGTGGTTATTAACAACCCGAATTGAACCGACTTACGTGGTTATGATATGACCAACTTTGAATCGAACCATTGACAACCCTAATTCAAGGGATGGAAGGGCACGAAGCCTTTAGAGTCCTCCCTCCCAACGGTCCAAAGACGAAAATCTTTGTAATACTGCGAACAATTTAATGAACATGACAACAAAAATAAATAAGTCTTTGTTTGTTAAAATTGTTTAAAACTAATTTGTCACCGCACATTCTTCCAAGTAAATAATATTACATGTGAATTCATAATATTTTTCTATTTTCTAACCGCACTTTCAAAAAATCATTTCAACAAAATCTGTATTATAAAAAATTTATTAAACATACCTTTAAACATTTATAGCTCCCACATAACTATATTGGTTCGTCTAGGCTCAGATCTAGAAATGTTTTCAATTGTTAGTATAGCAACAAATTTTATTGTATACATCAATATTATTAAGAGTCTCTTTAAGCCCCATTTTATGTTTAGAATAGTATTTTAATAGAGGAAGAATGATTAAAAAATGAGAAAAAATTTTGAATTTGCGTATAATATTATTACTGAAAAATTGTGTAGTTAAAAATAAGAGAGAGAATTGTATTTTGAAAATAATGGGAAACAAACAAGGTTAAAAACAACCCAACCCTCGAGAACTAGGCTCAAAATCGAACCAATTATTTGTTAATAACCGAACATAACAAACCCGTTAAAAAACCGCTAAATCAGTAGGTTCAACCATCAACCTGTGAATAGGTTACGATTTTCCCATTTTTTAAAAATTTTAACTTCACTATTGGGCTAACGCATTGAAATGAAGGGTCCAAACTGAACCATGGATTGCCAGATGCTTTATAAATGTACTCCCTTGAAAATATTACTTTTGATGTAGGATTCCGTTCAATTGCCCAGATACACTATTTTTCAAATGTTTCCATGTTAACTTCCTATTTTAATTTATTCAAGTTTCAAATTTAACTTAAAATTCACTTCATTGTTAACATAACAACGTTATACATCATTTTCTATACACTCAAACAATTTCAATTTTAATAAAGCAAATTATTTCAATATATCGATTGTTACTTCTTGAGTGTCAAGACTAATAGTATAATACTA
>NC_036253.1:5155573-5161828 GCF_002742605.1 Olea europaea var. sylvestris | reverse complement strand
GCAATTTCAGTCTGTGATTTGCACCTCCTGCGGCGCACGTGGAGAGAGCATCTATATTACATATGGTTATACCCTTCCATTGTGCAACCATATTTAAAGTGATTTTTGCTTTCATATTTTTCCTATGTGGGACACTCGTTTTTCCCACATAAACAATCTTCTAATGGTCAACTTTGAGTTTTAATTTCTCATTCATCTATTCATTAATTTTGGCAAGTAAATATATGATTTTGATACTCTCATGAAAGAGAACACGGATCAACTTTGATTTTCCAAATTGGACCAACGATTTTCATCGAAAATTGTGCCAAAAGTGAGCCATTTACTTATTTTTTTTCTAACACGAATATGAATTGACGTTGGAGTTTTTTAGTTATTAAGTAGGAATCAAGTTCGATGCACAAGGATCAAGGGACAAAAATATTGTAGTATTGTTATGTTGATAATATTATTTGTTAAATTTGAATTTTGCATTTGAGAATTGAGATATTGTTTGTATTTTCATTTGAGATGTTGTTTGTTGCATTGGCTTAGTATTATATTTTTGTTTTCATTGACTTTTTTCTTTTTCATAAATTGTTTTTTTAATTTGACAACTGGACCTATAAAAACTAATTTATTTTCGTGGTTATTAACAACCCGAATTGAACCGACTTACGTGGTTATGATATGACCAACTTTGAATCGAACCATTGACAACCCTAATTCAAGGGATGGAAGGGCACGAAGCCTTTAGAGTCCTCCCTCCCAACGGTCCAAAGACGAAAATCTTTGTAATACTGCGAACAATTTAATGAACATGACAACAAAAATAAATAAGTCTTTGTTTGTTAAAATTGTTTAAAACTAATTTGTCACCGCACATTCTTCCAAGTAAATAATATTACATGTGAATTCATAATATTTTTCTATTTTCTAACCGCACTTTCAAAAAATCATTTCAACAAAATCTGTATTATAAAAAATTTATTAAACATACCTTTAAACATTTATAGCTCCCACATAACTATATTGGTTCGTCTAGGCTCAGATCTAGAAATGTTTTCAATTGTTAGTATAGCAACAAATTTTATTGTATACATCAATATTATTAAGAGTCTCTTTAAGCCCCATTTTATGTTTAGAATAGTATTTTAATAGAGGAAGAATGATTAAAAAATGAGAAAAAATTTTGAATTTGCGTATAATATTATTACTGAAAAATTGTGTAGTTAAAAATAAGAGAGAGAATTGTATTTTGAAAATAATGGGAAACAAACAAGGTTAAAAACAACCCAACCCTCGAGAACTAGGCTCAAAATCGAACCAATTATTTGTTAATAACCGAACATAACAAACCCGTTAAAAAACCGCTAAATCAGTAGGTTCAACCATCAACCTGTGAATAGGTTACGATTTTCCCATTTTTTAAAAATTTTAACTTCACTATTGGGCTAACGCATTGAAATGAAGGGTCCAAACTGAACCATGGATTGCCAGATGCTTTATAAATGTACTCCCTTGAAAATATTACTTTTGATGTAGGATTCCGTTCAATTGCCCAGATACACTATTTTTCAAATGTTTCCATGTTAACTTCCTATTTTAATTTATTCAAGTTTCAAATTTAACTTAAAATTCACTTCATTGTTAACATAACAATGTTATACATCATTTTCTATACACTCAAACAATTTCAATTTTAATAAAGCAAATTATTTCAATATATCGATTGTTACTTCTTGAGTGTCAAGACTAATAGTATAATACTAGGAACCTGTTTAGGGATGTCAATCCAGTTCGTTGAATCAAGTGGCCTGTGACTTGACCCGGGAAAAAGTCTGATTTGACTCGGCTTGGGGCTCTTTAGAACTGAGCTAAAGCTCGAGCCGAACTTCAGTTTCGAGTGTTGGCCTGACACCACCCAACTTGAGTGGCTTGTTGAGCCACATTAGCAGCCCATGTCAACCACACGAACCTGGGCCATTTTAGCTCGGGTAATTCTGGTTGGTTTGCCTTTCTAATGGCAGCCATAGCTACCTTTATGGTTGCCTTTAAAAAGGCAGCTATGACTTACGCTCCACGCGGTCGCGTTCGATCCATCCCGGTAGTGGCCGCAAAATAGCGTGAACCGCACGCTGCAATAGGATGGAATGGGCAGAATGCAGGCTGCCTAAAATGGTGCAACTTTTCGGGACTTTCATGAGGTTTTTCTAGATCCCGACCCCGCCATTTTGGAGGAAAAATACATGAACCTGCAGCGGGATATTTTGGGGTGCAAGTAGGCAACTTGCACAACTTGTCCACTTGTGCCACTTGCAAGATATTATCAAAGATACGAGCTAAGCGCGAGTTGGCGAAGATATTATCAAAGGTGCAAGCTAAGCACGAGTTGGCAAGAATAATATCTTCTATGCAAGCTAAGATCGAGTTGGCGACAACTTGCAAGGAAAGTTGTAAACAAATCCACTTGATGACAACTAAGAACGAGTTGTAAACAACTAAGCATAGGTTGTAAAGTAAGGCCACTTGATCTTAAGGAGGTTTAAGTTTTGCCTATAAATAGAGGTAGAAATCTCATTTGGACTCAAGATGCGTTGGAAAGGTAATTCAAAAGGCTACAACTTTGCTTCAGGCATCATTCTCCAATTCAGTCGTTTGCTATGTCGAAAATGGGTCTGAATGTGGGACTAAAAATCTGATGCAAAACTTTTCGGTTGGAAAATGATTTATGATCATATCTTGATTAAATTTGATCCCTTTTGACACCTTCCTTCATCCAATTGACTCCTACCACTCTCGGATCTTCATTGCAAGTTTCGATACAACTTTTGATTATGTGCACTTTAGTCCTCGAACTTTGGATCTCTTACATTTTGGTCCTTTCATCCAATTTCACCAACTTTTGCCTATTTCTTTCATTTGGCCTCTTTTAGCACTTGTTTTTTTTTTTTTCCACTTCATCCATCTTTCAAAATAGCGTGAAAACCACAGGTTAGCACCTCTAAAATACTCTCCAAGATAGCAAAATCATGAAATTAATGGCATAATATAATGAGTCTAAATCACTCATCAACCTTATATGCTGCCTACCGTATATATTTTTAACCGTATTTGCACATATTGTTGTGTGTGTGTGTGTGTATATATATATTTATTTATTTATTTACATACTAATTTTGACATATCAAAATTTCAGATTAATATTGTAGTAAAAAATTTTAACATATCGAAATTGTCATAATTTTTTTCTTTCAGATTTGTATTTCTAACATAAACAGAAATTAACACAGATTAATTTCAATAAACATAAAGAGAACGATAACATAACAAAACTAAAACACGCGAATAAATTGCAGAAATATTAAATGGTGGATGAACTTTCAACCCAAGGCCTTCCGTTTCCCACCAATTCCTACTAGGATTGGAAATCCTGTATTTGATATATCCATACAATTAAGTCCTTGGGTTTTCGAAATAGTGTAAAAAAAGTGCTTCGAATCATTGCTATTTGACTCGGACCTGTTATAACGAGCACAGTTTTCTTAAAACAGATATGCCTCCTCACCGTAAGTGCTTGAGATTTAATCCGAGCGTCTATGTCCTAGGATACAATGGTAAAATCTGTAGAATCTGAGCACCACAGATACTACTCTAGCGAATTGATTAGTATTCGAACAATATCACCACAATGACGATACTGAATAGAAATCGAGATGCAGACAGAAAAAGATATGCAGAATGTTTTTCCTCCTATTTTTGTGTGTTGCAATTGCTGGAAAATTATGAAATTTAATATATGTTAAATCTATCAATTAAACTCCCTAGCAATAAAATCTGGAGTTGCTTCGATTTTTGGGAGTTTTGGCAGTTTTAGAAAACTCAAAGGTCAGTTGGAGAAAGTAAAAAAATTGTAAAACTTGGACACTCCAAACGGGCCAATTTTTGCTCCGTGCGGTTTGACATTCGTGTACACATGTCGCGTTCGCACACAAGTTCAAGGTCCGAAGGCAATTTCAGTCTGTGATTTGCACCTCCTGCGGCGCACGTGGAGAGAGCATCTATATTACATATGGTTATACCCTTCCATTGTGCAACCATATTTAAAGTGATTTTTGCTTTCATATTTTTCCTATGTGGGACACTCGTTTTTCCCACATAAACAATCTTCTAATGGTCAACTTTGAGTTTTAATTTCTCATTCATCTATTCATTAATTTTGGCAAGTAAATATATGATTTTGATACTCTCATGAAAGAGAACACGGATCAACTTTGATTTTCCAAATTGGACCAACGATTTTCATCGAAAATTGTGCCAAAAGTGAGCCATTTACTTATTTTTTTTCTAACACGAATATGAATTGACGTTGGAGTTTTTTAGTTATTAAGTAGGAATCAAGTTCGATGCACAAGGATCAAGGGACAAAAATATTGTAGTATTGTTATGTTGATAATATTATTTGTTAAATTTGAATTTTGCATTTGAGAATTGAGATATTGTTTGTATTTTCATTTGAGATGTTGTTTGTTGCATTGGCTTAGTATTATATTTTTGTTTTCATTGACTTTTTTCTTTTTCATAAATTGTTTTTTTAATTTGACAACTGGACCTATAAAAACTAATTTATTTTCGTGGTTATTAACAACCCGAATTGAACCGACTTACGTGGTTATGATATGACCAACTCTGAATCGAACCATTGACAACCCTAATTCAAGGGATGGAAGGGCACGAAGCCTTTAGAGTCCTCCCTCCCAACGGTCCAAAGACGAAAATCTTTGTAATACTGCGAACAATTTAATGAACATGACAACAAAAATAAATAAGTCTTTGTTTGTTAAAATTGTTTAAAACTAATTTGTCACCGCACATTCTTCCCATTATCTTTTGGGTTCCCGTTTTGTGATCAAGACGGACAACGTGGCTACAAGTTACTTCCAAACACAAAAGAAATTGAGCCCGAAACAAGCTAGGTGGCAAGATTTCTTAGCGGAGTTTGATTATGTGATGGAATACAAACCCGGGAAGGTGAATGTAGTGGCGGATGCACTTAGTCGGAAGGCGGAACTTGCGGCAATTAGTCAAGCCACGGGTACCTTGTTAGAAGAAATTAAACAAGGATTGGAGCATGATCCCATGGCGAAAACATTGATGCAAGCCACTCGAGAAGGAAAAACAAGGCGATTTTGGATTGACAATGGGTTGCTATACACCACTGGGCAACGGGTATTTGTGCCTAAGTGGAGAAATTTGCGGCGTGACGTGATTCGGGAATGTCATGACACCAAGTGGGCTGGACATCCCGGGATTGATCGGACAATTGCTTTGATTGAACGAGCATATTATTGGCCGCAAATGAGGGACCAAGTTGAGACATATGTCCGGACATGTCTTGTGTGTCAACAAGACAAAGTGGAGAATAAGTTACCGGCGGGACTTCTTGATCCTCTTCCTGTTCCGGATCAACCGTGGGACGTGGTCACCATGGATTTCATTAGTGCCTTGCCAAAGTCCGAGGGGTTCGGATCCATAATTGTTGTTGTTGATCGGTTTTCCAAGTATGCTACTTTCATTCCAGCCCCTAAGGATTGCACTGCGGAGGAGACGGCAAGGTTATTCTTCAAAAATGTTGTGAAGTATTGGGGGTTGCCGAAGCATATTGTAAGTGATCGGGATCCCCGCTTCACGGGGAAATTGTGGACGGAGTTGTTTAAACTCCTTGAATCGGATTTACACTTTTCAAGTAGCTTTCACCCCCAGACGGATGGACAAACGGAACGGGTGAATGCATTGTTGGAATGTTATCTTCGGCACTTTGTTAGTGCTAATCAACGGGATTGGGCGAAGTTGATGGACATAGCCCAATTTTCCTACAACTTGCAGAAAAGTGAATCCACGGGACATAGTCCATTTGAGCTTGCAACAGGGCGACAACCTACAACGCCCCACACATTATCTATGGTTGGTGATTCTAACCGAAGTCCCGGAGCAATCAAAATGGCTAAGTCATGGGGAGATCATGTGGACTTAGCAAGATCTTGCTTGGAGAAAGCCCGGAAGCGAATGAAGAAATGGGCCGATGTGAGACGAAGACCATTGGAATTCAACATTGGAGATCAAGTACTTGTGAAAGTGTTGCCACAACAGTTCAAAGCCTACCGCAAAGTTCACAAGGGCTTGGTTAGGAAATATGAAGGTCCGTTCCCCATTCTAGCAAAGGTTGGAAGAGTTTCCTATCGGCTTGATCTTCCAAGCACTTTAAAGATCCACCCG
>NC_036253.1:5107288-5154711 GCF_002742605.1 Olea europaea var. sylvestris | reverse complement strand
GCAAGTTGTAATACCATCCACTTGAAGACAACTAAGGATGAGTTGGTGACAACCAAGCACGAGGTGGCGACAACTAAGCGCAAGTTGTAAAGTGGAAGGGAAAGGAGGTTTAAGTTTTCTATAAATAGAGAGGTAGTCTCATTTGTAAATGGTATGGAGTAGAGGTTAGAGAGTGTAGAGAATATGTAGAGTTGAGTGAATTTATTCCTTAGAGAGATTGTAAAGTTTTCCCTTTCATATATACAAAGAAAGTTTCCCGACCTTACTTGTTTTTCATATATCCTTTACTTCAAAATTCTCCTCTCAACGTGGGTATAATTTAGCCTCCTTGGTTAAATTATTTGTGAGCGTGAAAAGGCTGACTTAACGTTTTCTCGTGAGGTGCGGGAATTGTCAAGCGTTAAGGCCGCACGGTTCTAGTTGTTCGGGTGTAACGAAACTAGGTCCGTGACATATGGCTGCCTTTGTAAAAAGCCAGTTTATACAACTTAGAAGGTGCCTTTTTGAAAGGGTAGCCATACCTGCCTTGAAAAATAGGAATGGGGGTGGTCCAGTTCGGTTCGATTCTAATGAGAATCAAGCCGGACCTAAAATTTTCGGGTATTTAGTAGGTAGAAATGTTGGGTCCAAATTTAATTATGAAATTGTTTGCGTTCAGTTCCATTCGATTCAATTCAGTTCGGTTTGATTCTATTTGGTTCCCAGGTTCCGTATAATAATTAATTTTTTTAATATTTATAAAACTACATTAATTCAACTAATGATGTGTTCAACTTTAGCTCTTACAATATAACATATTCTAATCTTATGTGTCTTTTGCGTATCTCTTTACTAAGTTTTTCATAGATTTGATTGTTAAAATCACAAAAAGAGAAAGATAGTGAGCTCACAATAATTAAGAGAGGCGTCATCGAGCTTCAATTCAATTTCTTCAAAACGATAGAAACGACACTACTATAAAATAACTGATTTGAATAAAACTTAGGTTAATTGGATTAAGTTGGGTTTGGATTGAAATTTAGAAATAGAAAAATCATATTTTTTTTATTTGAGCTAAATTAACTAGTTAGTAAATTTATTTAGAAAAAATAATTTGGCTTATTTAAAATAAATAAATTAAAAAAATTAGGGAGGTTTGGCTTTTCGGTTCTTGATGTAGAACTGAGAATCGAACCCAGTCCGTAAATTCTCGATTCAAATACATGTTCGAGTATTCAACTTAAGAAGAACCACTCAGTTTAGTTCGATTTGGTTCGAGTCCAATTTGGTTGGTTCAGTTTGAAAGTTTTGTCCAACCCCATTGAAAATGCAGTTGCCTATGAAAAAAAAAAAAAAAAAAAGACAAAAAGACAAAAAGAAAATTTTTAGGGAAAAATGCTAGCCAGCTGGGCTCAAACCTTTTCGAGCTTGAGCCGAGCCTCATTTTTTCGGAAGCTCAGCTTGACACCAAAAAAGCTAGATTCATTTTTACCAAGCTGCTCTCGAGCTGTGAACTTTGGCTTTGCTCGACTCTTTTACATTTCTAAACCTGTTTGAGCCTCCTTTTTTTGTCCATAATGTATTATAATGTAGTATTTTGATGAATAATGTATGGTTAAATATAAAGAATTTTTTTTTAAATTTACATGCAATATTATTTTATCGAAGAATGCGTAATTGAAAATAAAATAGAGAAAAATATATTTTGAAAATAATAAAGATCAAACAAGGGCTAAATCTAATTAGCCTGTTTGGATTTGTATTTACTTTGAATTAGTAGTATTAAAAAATATTACTGTTATAGTATTTTATCATGTGTTTATTTATTTATTATTTTCAGTTCGACTTCAATTGAACCTTTTAATCCTTGATTCTTGATTTTTTTTTTCTGGCAGATGTCCAAGTCGATTTTCTAAACATTGGTATTCATTCAGATAAGTTGATTTTTTATATCATTTTGTTATTAAGAATCAATCTAATCATAGGTCTACACGGCACTAGGATCTTGGAATCATAATTTACAGTGATATAGTTGTTTAAATGGAAGGATTTATCTTCTTGAACAGGGCTACGTAGGCGCTATCCATCCAGGGGACGATGTGGGGGCAGAGACTCGGCTAATAGGGGGGCGATGTGACCTAATTGGAAAATGTAATGAATTGTTTCTACATTTTTCTAACTCAATTATAAAGCAAATGGTTCGAAGTTTTAATACATTTAAACTAGTAATTTAACTGCCCCAAATGCAATTACGTCAACTATTTTGGGGTTTGAGCTATTCTCTCTATATAATATATAATGTGATAAGGATTCTGTAGGGACAAAATATCTAAGTGACATAACTAATATTAAATATTTATATTAGATAATTCATCCCCAGCTACTAATCCTGATTTGGCAATATTAGCCTGTCTGCACAAGTCAATGCTTATGATAAATTAAAATATGAAAAAGAAAAAGTAATTTGCAATGGGGCGCTGCTACTTGGACACGCCTGATTAAACATGAGGCGATGTGTGGCGCCCCTTGTTTTTTTTTTTCTACCTCCCGTGTCAGGAGTGGCGCCCCTTAAAAAAGGTTGAACCCCAACCTTAAGGGTCCCCCACCGCCCCTACCCTGAAGTATCGTGAGGGAAGTAAATAACAGGTTATGCCTCCAAGGGTACAGGGTGGAAGGCTGCTTGTACACTTGCACTTACCCAAGAGCCAAATCCATATTTCAGAATTCGAACCCTTGACGCGGCAGCCTCAAGTAAAGCTGGATTTCTCCACCCTACTCTTTTACCACTTAGAGATGTGCCATAGGGGCGTCAGGAGTGGCGCCCCTTGTTTGGACAGGGAGTTGTTCAAAAAGAAAAACTCTTTACAATTAAAATAAGCATTTAAGTAATGAAATGATTACTTCATTAGAGTAAATTATATACAATAAGACAAACTTTTAAATTAATTAAATACAATTTGGGTAAAGTGGAGCAGATAGGCCTACAACTCAACTAAATAATTAGTCATTAAGAACTATAGTTGTTACCAAAAAACGAGTAGTTTAGAGATGAACATGGTAAGAAAAAAGTTGAAGATCAGGTTGCTACATAGTTTATAGGTTGGGAATCAGCATTAGATTGTTCCCAATAACTAAAGACAATTGTGGTATGAGCGAAGCACTTAGGCACAACTAAACGATCAGGTACTCGCATTAAGGACTATCATTGCCACAAAACAAACGGGTTGGTGACAACTCTAGCAAAAGAGACATAGATTGGGGAACAAGTTGCAAGACAGCGAATAGGCTGGGGACAAGTGCCAGATTCTTGCAGTAATTAAGGGCTCGTTGATAGTTCTTTTAAGTGTTTATAAGCTATCACTCCTATGAAATATATGAATAATAAGAAGTAGTAAATTGTGGGTCTTACAGTGAAGCGCTTGGACTCAACTAAGTGATTAGGTATTCGCATTAATGATTTCCACTAAAAAAAACTAAATGATTAGCGATCAAGTTGAGACATAGTTAGTAGGTTGGGGGACGGTGCTAAATTTTTCCCATTAATTAAATAAAACTGGGGTACGAGTGAAGCACCTAGGCTCATATATGATTAGGTAATCGCTTTAAGGACTATCAATGCCACAAAATCAATAGGTTGGTGACTACTCCAGCAAAAATAAAAAAATAAAAAAAGATTGGGGATCAAGTGGCAATACAGTTCATATCTTGGGGACCAATGAATACAAATTGGTAGGTGTGAAGCAGCTAGGCCTCAACTATATAATGAGGTGAAGAATTGAGTATTTGTATCTTGTAAGTTCATATATCTGCATTGCTAAAGAGATGGGGCTAACTGGTAAGTTGGTTGCTCAAATAGAGTTCAAGCATGGAGGAGATGTATTTCATGACCTCTTTAAACACAAACCGCACCACATATCCCACAAAATACCTAAGTTAGTACAAGGTTGTGAGCTCCATGAAGGGGAATATGGAAAGGTTGGCTCTAAAATTTGCTGGAGGTACACCCACGGTATGTATATATGTCATATATGTCTACGTCCATGATTCGAGATTTTTACCATTCATATTTTTTTATTCTTCAAGTCATAACAAATTTGTGATTGACTACATGAATCCGTTTTTATCGTCCTAGACGATTCATAGTTGATAGATCTAGTAAGAGATTTATACAACATGTCATGTTGGGTTTGGTCAACTCCCCTCTCTTTTAACTTGTTTCACGAAAAACAAAGCATATTAATTGACTTTATAAAATTTTCCGACTCTGATATGTTTGTAGCTAAATTTATCGAGAGATCTAAAGCAACTAGATTTAACAATTACGAGATAAATTTGTCTGAGACGATCTCTCTCCCTTTTGATTTGATCTATTGTGATCATGCTCTTAGAATGAACATTTTATACGTCAACCTTTAACAATAGTTAGCTCTATCAATTATGAGTTTGCAATTGATGAAATTTATTTGTGGCTATAACAGATGGAAAGGAAAGGAGAGCTAAACAGGTGATTGAAGCCATAGAGGAGGAAAATAAATTAATCAAATACAAGATGCTTGAAGGTGATTTGATGGAAGAGTACAAGGACTTCATTATAACTCTCCATATTGAAACCAAACGTAACAGAGACATGGTCACATGGACTTTGGAGTATGAGAAGCGGAATGAAGATGTGAAACATCCAATCTCTTTGCTGGCTTACTTCATTGAAGTCACAAAAGATATCGAGACCAACCATTGATATCTAAGCTTTTTATCGTGTATTCCAATAAAATGTGCACATGTGTGAATATGTGTGCAGTGTGTAATAAGGTTGGTTTGTGATATATTTAATTCTGTATTGATCTATCGGTAAGAAGATATTGGACCATGTACGTCTTCTTCAATATTTCTAGCCTACATGCAGAAGTATGTATTTTAATTTTGGGTTGTTAAGTTATGTTTTTAAGATGATATATGAATGATCCCGTTGATAAATAGCTCATGTTTTGTATATCTGAGTTTTAACAGTGTATATGGGCGGACTCACATGGGGTCATGGGGCCCCACAAAAATTCCTTTTTTTTTCTTTTAAATTCAAAAATTATGTAGTAGTCCTTTACCTCTGACTGCACATGTTTATAGATTATAGTTTACTCTATGCTTCAATAAATAAAAAACCTCCTCCAATCTCAAATAAACCCTTCTCCAATCTCCAATATCAATCTTTATTAGGTATAGAATTTTTATGTTTGAAATTAAAGGTTTTAATATATATGTTTGATTTTCTTTCATTTTTCATCTGAATTTGTTTATTATCATTGGGATTTGTGTTGCAATTGGATTTGAGGCTTGTGTGTTAAGTGAGAGTAGGTAAAGTATGTAATTTGTAGTTTATATTGCACCGTTGTAAATCGTTTTTGGGGCATGACAAGGCCAGAAGAAGTACGAATTACTGAAACTTATCGTCCTTGGAGCATTGAGAGTCCTTAAGGTGATGTAATGCGCCTGATTCCGATCTAGTGCTATTCTAGGCGAGGAAATTCTAACTTTCATCTTTTAGAGAAAAAATCATGGATTAAAAAAAAAAAAAACTTTTAACTTATTTTCATTAATTTTATCTTGTAAAAAAAAAAAAAACTTTTGACTTCACAATACAAAAAGTTTGACTTTTCCCCTGAATGTGAAGTTGATTTTTTATTTTATTTCTGGAAATAATCCAGTTTGAAACGTTGAAAACTAAATATATATACCTTGTGTCTCTACCGTTTAAAATTTATATAAGGTCCACCAAATACAATGATGATGCGGAAAATGTAAGAAGAATTCTACATGCACGCATCACATGGTTAACATATACACCGACATCATGCTTCCTTTTTCACAAATATTCTTCGATTATTGGACATGTGCTTATTTTAAAACAAAATTATATATCTATACTATATTCTTCGTTCCATTTATATATATTGACTTTTTTTTTTTTTTGAGCCCAAATTATAATTTTCTTTTTTTTAGGAAAAATGTTTTTGTTTTGTTCGTTTACTAATATACACTCATTTAATTTGTTTAATTATAATCAAATTTTCCCAATCTTGAAAGTTGAAATTGTACCGAATTTAATTTGAATATATACACACAGTTCTCGAAGTGAGTAAAGTTTAAATGGCTTATAGTATTTCCTACTTCTTCTTGAAAACATGGACAAAAATTGTTGATAATTAAATAAAGGTAAACTAGAAAATTCTTTGCAAAAATTACTTTTTCAATAACATTTAATAAAATTTCTTATTTTATGTGAAAAATGAAATCGGTCTATATAAATTAGACGAAAGGAGTATGATATAATAATCTGGATATGGATACTTTTATGAGAATTTTATTCTGAAGACTAGTAATGTAATAGGAAAAATCTATATATGCCTTAATATAAAATACTAATTCACATCTTACCGTGTCATGGAAATATTAATTAAAAGTAATGCCATTCATAGTGAAAACTACGGATAGTCATTCTACGTGGTAAACACATGACAATTTTTTATTTAATATATTAATATGGTAGTTTTTTTATTACTTTATGCATCAAATAACAAAATGTCATGACAACTGTCATGTGTATGCTACATATGATGATTGTCATTATTTTTCACTATGAATAACATAATTCTAATTAAAAACACTAGATAGAGTGTTAAATATGTTTAAAAATACTAGTTCCAAAATTAAAACCATAAGTTGTTAACTGATATTTTTTAGTCACCCAAATTTCATTTCTTTCCATTAAATGCCCTTCCATAAACAGAGTTTAATAATTCAATAAAAGGGATAAGGATTGTGGATAATCACCTAAATATAGTTAAAAAAAAAAAAGTAACATTATATTTGTGTGATACTCGCAAGTATACATGATCGTTGACAAGTAATAAAATTGACGATTTAAGAGTTATCGTCTTACAATGAATAAATTTAATTCAAGTTTACTAATTTCGTATGAAAATCGAATTATAAAGAACAAAAAGTGGATTTTTGATTTTATTTATACTAAACTAATCTACGAAATATGAAAAAGTTGGGGTTTTTGTTAAATTATGGAAGATTGTATTGAATTTCAACTTTGAGTCTTTGCCTATTGCTATTTATTTCAATTCTTGATATATAATCTAGCTTCGTTTATGTATTCTTGACAATCAATAAAACTAATCTATTTAATTTTCATTTTTAAGACGAATTAATTCTATTATAACCACGATCGGAATATATTCCTAGCCAGAATTCGAATGATTAGAGCACATTAAAGTTGAGATTATCTATATGATTTCACACATGATAAATGTTATTCATAACATCTATTACACATGTTAATTTTATCGCGTTCCAAATTTATTGCGAGTCTCCCAACACTACAACAAGCAACTAATTATCTAATTGATAACCAATCAAACTAAATTATACTAAATTATTTGTCTTGAATTATATATAGATAAACAATAGGATTCATCTCATCCAATATGTGAAACAAATTAGTCTAACATATTGTTGAAATCAAACAAATAAAGTTTAAGACCCGTAATTATTTCCAATTATAAACTAGGAATCCATGCCTTCCTCGGGTTTGCCGTAATGTTTGACTACAATTTCTCTTAAAGCTGCTGTCCAGCTGCCGTTTGTTGTATATATAATTCCAGCCGGCAGTCACCTTTTTCTTTTGCCAATTTCTCCCTCACAATGTTGGCGGGTGCTGTGCCCGTATGCAGTGGCAGAACCACGTTGAGATGAGTGCGGACATATGCCCCCACTGAAATTTTAGGGTCAAATTTTTTTTTCATTTTTTTTAAAGCAATAGAGGAGATGGAATAAAAATATATTTTAATTTACATGAGTTTTATTTTTAGATCCAAACCCATAATTTTGTTTTATATTTTTATCATCATTAAATTCATGATCAAAATACAATGTTCAACATGGGTTCAATTATGCCCACACTGAACAAATTTTTTGGCTCCGCCCCTACCTATATGTATATATAAATTAGCCTAAAGTAGCTTGCAGCCGCAGTGTGGGAGTTCGATTCCTGAGACATAGAATTGAACTTCTTGTAGGCGCAGTGTACAGGCAACTCTTGTTCCCCGACCTGTTGAAATACATCCCGCAATTTACCTTCCTCACAAAGTTCTAAGGATGGACGGTAGAAACCCTCAAAATTGAAATTCAACCATAAATTAGCCTAAAGCAGCAGCCTTTTTCTTTTGCCAATCTCTCCTCAAAGCTGCTGCTTTTGTTGACTAATTTTTTGCAATTTCCCCTCAATTCCAGCTGACTTTTCGTCTATATATATGATAAAACGCAGTAGCCGGCTTCTCTCTTCCTTTTCCTCCCTGTTTCTGTCTCTTATGCTGTCTCAATATACTAAAGGCAGCCGTGTATATATGTATAACCTTCAGCCGCCTAACTGTGTTTTTCTCCAATTCAGCAGCCGAGTTCTCTCCCTTTTTTCTCTCCCTGTCTTTATGTGATGTATCTATCTCTATAAATTCAGCCCCGTTTGACTCCCATTTATTGAAGATAAAAATGGGAGAAATAGTTTTTTTTGAAAAATGAGTGGTTGAAATTTTTTTTTTCAATTCACGTGTAATACTATTTTATAAAATATTGTGTGATTGAAAATAGAAGAGAAAAGGAAAAATTTCATAAGTAAGAGATTAAGTATGATATATTTCAAGATTAAGAAAATAAGTTTCAAATTTCAAAAATCAGATTTTTATTAAAAATTATTTATTATTAAATCAATTAATTAATTAAATATATTTAAGTCACATATCTATATAATTTGATCACAAATAAAAAATTTTATGCCACAAATTATTTTACGATCACAATTCAAAAAATTTTTAGATCACAATTTGTTCATCGGTCACAAATAAAAAATAACAATTAGTCACAGATTAGTTTTTAGTCACAATTTATCAAATTTTTAGTCACAACTTATTTTTCAATGACAAATCAAAAAATTTATAGGTCACATATTATTTTTCGATCACGAATAAAAAAATTTGTAGGTCACAGATCACAAATATTATATGTTACAACTTATTAGACAGTCACAAATTATTAATTTTTTAGGTCATATATTATTCCTTGGTTACAATTTATCTTTTTCATTGATCACATATTGTTTATTGGTCATAGATTAACCAAGTTAACGGTCACAATTAACCAAATAATCTGTGACCAACACTTGTAACTACAACCACGACCACCATTGCCAAATCCACCTCGACAGGCATCACCTCCGCTTACACCACCAACAAAAACTATCACAAACCTCCAACAACACCTAGCACAAAGGTAACTATCACCATGGCACTCGATTGGAGAAAAATCTCATCATCACTTCACCCTGCCCTCCACCCACCCTGCACCACCACCTCAAAACCATAACTTCCCATTTCCCAATCCCGCCACTGCACAACACCCCCACCACACCTCCCGTTTCCCAACACCGCCACCGCACAACACCACCACCAAGCATAGCACCATAAAAAATCACAACCATTATCTCAATCACATCACATTCACCAAAAATTCCCTAAATTCGATGCTGCTGCCACTGCCACTTCATCACTACCACCGTCTTGTGAACAATAACCACCACGACCTCCTCAAATTCACGACAGACAGTAGTCCAACAGCAACGTCGCCGTAGCACTAATGGGCTGAACCGATAGAGATCTCTGCGCTCAGTGGAAATCGACGTCGTCGTAGCAACTTTGCGCTCGTTGCTGCACTAGTTGAGCCACTAGCGGCTTGTTCGGCGACAGGGCGCTTGCGGTGTCGTCGGCCGCCAAAGTCTGAAAATGAGAGAGGAAGAGAGAGGGGCGACAGGCGAATGTAGAGAGGGGGGGGGGGAATGAAAATAAATTAGGGTTGAAATAAATTTGTATTATAATATTTAATATTAAAAATATTTGATTTTTGAACAATAAAACCTTGCCTATGACTTTAGAATATTGATTTTGAAAAGTAGGTAGGGATGTAATTTTCACTTTAATCAAATTGATGGGACTTTATTTTGTGGGCTTTTGGTGGGCTGGAAATATAAAAGGGTTGCTTTGGCTGAGCCCCAGTTTGGCCCCATTAAATTTCATTCCATTTTTCTCTCGGGAAAATTTCATAATCCAGGTGTAGTATTTACACCAATTCAAAAATCAAGTAGATAGTTTGAAAATTCAAAATTCAAGTATATATTTAATTAATTAAAAATATTTATTAAAAAAAAATAATAAAGTCATAGTTATATGATTAATGGTCACACATTTATAATTATATGTCATTGATTTATCTACCGATCATATATCATTAAATTAATTGGTTATAGATTATTTCGTAATCACAAATAAAAAATTTTGTAGGTCACAGATTATTTCGAAATCACGAATCATTCAAATTATAGGTCACAGTTTATCTATGAGTTACATATTTTCAAATTTATTAATCACAAATTTTTTTTAGTCACGGATTATGGAATTTTAAAGTCACAAATTAATAATTAGTCCAAATAGTTGGTCACATGCACCAAACGCTCCCACCACCGGTCCCAATCCAGTACCAATCTTGGTTATAAATCACCACCACACAACCGTTGCTTGCACTACGCCACCACCGCTTCAGCCCAAAATTGGCACTACAACCACCACCGCTACCCATTGCCAAAGCTAGCACGACAACATCAACACTACCGTACCACCACCACCACCACCATCGTTGACTGCCTCCACCATTGTCAACATCTTGCCTGTACCACCAACAAAATCCAACGTTTCCAGCACCCTACCTACACAACTAACAAAAACCACAACACCACAAAAAAAAAAAAAAAAAAAATCCCAAACTACCGCCAAATTCAACCACTGACACAGTCACATCCACCACACAATACACTATCCAAACCCCAGCCAAACCTCTAGATCTACCACCACAGTCGCCACCAATAAATCGCCATCATCACGATCATGCAAAACACCATCGAAACCCACAAAATTGCCACCAACCCAAACTACTTTCGCTTCACGCGGTTTGCTATAGTGTTCTGGCGATTTCATTTCACCACCACAACTTGCGATTTCATTTTACCACCAGACTAGTGGATCTGCTTCGTGATTTCATTTTACTACCTTAACTCGTGGTGATTCATGAAGGAAAAAGTGTGATAGCGTGGTGCTTCTTCATTACAGTAGCAACAACGAAGGATGCTCCAACGACTACATGCTTCAAAGGCGGCGAAGTCTGACAGAGAGAAAACATGAGATGGAGTCAAGGAGATGAAGAGAGGGTGTCAGTAGCGAGAGGGAGATGGAGAGTGAGATTGAAATGAAGAGGGAGATGAAATGATTAGGGTTTTTAATTGAATTGGGTGGGTTAATTATATATAATACCTGATTTTTACATAGATAAATTTCACCCCTGAATTTTGAATTTGATAGTACCTGATTTTCTGTAATTTCCTTTAAAATAAATCCAAGTCTTCATTAATTCCTTTCATTTTATCAATTGGTCCAACGCCTAAATAAGGTATTATATCTCCAAGTCTTCAACTTTCAAAGAGCGAAATTTGATCTCCAACTTCCATCCAATGGCCAATTTAATCCCCGTACTTAGGATTTTAACATTTTCCGCCAATTTTGCTTCTTTCCTTCAATTCCTTTTTCATTCATAAAGTTGTCTATTAAGCATAAAATACAAAAATTTAGGATATCTTTTATCAAAAAAACCATCAAATATCGCTATTTTAGACATTGAATATAAGTGTATAAAATACACTTATCACATTACTATGTCAGAAAACATACTCTGAATCATCATAATCTCCCTACATCAATCAATATAGATCTCCTTTGTGAAATATTTGAATTTTGCATTCTTGCTATGATATAATAGCGTCTTGATTTTAAAATGATATTCAACGTATTTCTTGATGGTGTATGTGTTTGCGTATGCAATCCAAAATCCATTTGATGATTACATTTCGATAATTTCTTGGTGTGTGATTTTTAAGAGAGGAGAGACAATCTTGGATGGATATTTGGGTAGGACTCCATTTTAAGAACTTTGTCATGTTAAAGGCGTGCTTGTTGGAGTAAATTTAGCTTATTAAATGAATAACCAATACGATTTGATTAAGTTTTCACATATCCATTTTACTATAAAAAGCAGTATTTATGGTTAAACAAAAGTTGAAAAGTATAATCTAAATGTTTATGAAAAAATTGGTGTGTGGCATAATCCATTTTCTTTGAAACTGAGTTGGTAGGCCCAGTGTATAATTTTTACACGGTTTATACATATAGCACGATCCAACAAAATTATTACATCCTATATTTATTTAGTTATTTATCGACAATGAAACGAAAGATTGATAGGACTGTTTTATTCAGCATTCGTTTTTTTCAGGCAGGATGATCAGCTGGAAACTAATAAAATAGACGAGGGGGAACCGTATGAGAGAGATTATAGGGTAGAAAACACTTTTACAGCACATCCCTCTGTTCAATTCTAATAATGGTGTATTCAAACAATGTTTACCTCAAGATATTTATCGGCTAAAAAAACTACTTCTCGATAGGTGCCGAAACTATTCATTTCCAGAAAGCCAATATCGGTCTGTTAAATCCAGATTTGCTACCAGATAATCTGGAAGTTAAGTTCTCTACTTTGCGGAATCCAATCTGCATTAACATTAAAGATGAAAATCAACAGTTCTCTCGAGAAGATAGCACTCGTGAGATTTTGAAAAGCTCCCTCCATCAGCTAATTCTGAACATTAATGTACAATATTACATTGTTTCAGCCAAATTTACCTTGTCTAGAAGTATATCCTGAAAATCTTGAGGTGGTATCTGAATTGTTTTATAATTAGCTGCTGCTGTCTGCACAATATGAAAAGACCAGTTGTCTTTAACAGTAAAGCTTTAAAGAACAAAATATAAGTTGGTTCAAACTACTTCTAAAAGAGTTGCAATAAATAAGCACGACACTGTAGCCCTCACTCTGATTAATAGTATAAATATTCACCATATATCTTCCAAATGATCATTTTTATGTGATTTAAGACCTGTATTCAGAAAAGCAATACCTCAGACACAAGCCGATTATTTTGATACGAGCTCCATGGTTGGGGTTCCAAAACGAAAACACCGCCCTGGCCAAAGTATGCATAGTTGAGATAAGTCATGAAAAAGCATATGAATAAGAAATCAATAAACTCTACCGGTTGAAGAAGCTTCCAGACTTTCCAAAACAAAGTGATTAATCCTTCATCACCCCAGTTCAAATGTATCCATTTTGTCACGCTTAAACTGGAAAATGAGAACAAATTACCAAAAACAAATAGCAGAAACTAAAGCAAACTTTCCACAAAATCATGACATCATCAAAACACGAGAACTTTCTCTAATCGATGATGAATTAAATTGTGAAACAAACTTTTCTTGGATGATGCACACAAAGAAAAGCGTGGAAGAAAGGAGGGAAATAAAATCATTTCACTACCTATCTTTCATTCTTTCTACCCCTTTTTCTGTATAAGAAATAGACTTTTCTACAAATGGGGCTGAAATTACTAATATAAATTTGAGGATCAAATCACAAGATCCAGAATTTTTTCCAATTGAGGAGCAGAATAATTAGACACAGAACCAAAAACATTAAATAATTACATTAAATAATTAGACACAACCAAAAACAAAAGTTCTTACCAAAGAATTGTATCGTAGTTATCTTCCGGTGGCCTCCAATTCTGAACAAAATTTCCTTTCTGAAAAGAGACTATGTCAAAGAGATCTTCTCCCTGCAAACAAGGAGTATCAATTGACTTCTCCAGTGTCATTTCAGTTGGTGATTTAGTTGTCTGGTTCTGTAACCCATTAACATCTGCTGATTTGGGTGTCATGGAAGGTAATTTAATAGCATTCGTCTTCACAACTTTCCTAAGAGTCCAACGTGCATCTTCAATTCTATCTGGAATATGATGAACCATGATTAAAACAATTCATTCCATGTTAGAAAACTGTGGGCAACGACATTCTCAAAGATGTAATAAATATCAACATAGATCAATTCGTATAAACGAATTAGGGATAGACCAATAATCCACCCTTGTTAACATGCGAGAGTTTCACCTAGGAAAAAGAATCATCATGGAAACTCACCTAATTTCAGCTAATGGAATATCAATTGTGTAAATATGTACCTAATTACTTTCTCCTCTTCCCCATATACCCACAAAAAGTCCATATTAAGCCCCTGTTTGAACCCCATTTTTGAGAGAAAATGTATTTTGAAATAGTGATTTTTTTGGAGAATGTGGTGTCAAAAAATAAAGAAAAGTTTTTGGTCTACATGTAAAATTATTTTATGGAAGAATGTGTAGTTAAAAAATGAGTTCTGAAAAAATGAGTTTTTGAAATAATGGAGGCCAAACATAGACTAGTTTAATTGGATAAGGAACCTTAATTGTCCACGTAACAATATCACTTCTCTAGAGGGAAAGAGTGACCATAGCTTGATGTTACCATTTTATATCTTTCTGTATTTACATATTTACTGGAAAAAACAAAAAAAATTAAAAAATAAAAATAATAACCAATTAATGCAACTAACTCAGATTTATGTCTTGTCTGGAGGAAGATTATGAGGGGATTTTTATTACTTTTCCAACCGTTGCAATGTGTGTTGAGGAAGCAACATCAATTTCAAAATCAATCCAGCCGCCGCAATTGTTGAACAAATTGAAGTTCAAATATATTTTAATATTTGAATTATCGAAATTGCCCTTCAGTACATCTTAAAATTTTTGGGCTAGGAGGCATTATTGGTAAGCCCTTGTTTGAGCCACATTATTTTCCATAGATAACATTTTTAAATAGTGTACTGATGAGAAATGTATGGTTAAAAAATAAAAAAAAGTTTTGAATTTACGTGTAATATTATTTTATTGAAGAATGTGTGGTTGAAATTATATCATATCACTATTTAAGAATGTATTATCTTTGAAAAAATATGGCTCAAACATGGCCTAAATCAGCCTGTAAAAGTTATGACAGCTTCCTTTTTGTCAAAAATTGTGGCGGCTTCCACAGGTCCTCAATTGCGGCTGCGTCTTTGGTTTAGCGCCCAACAGTCGGAAAATTGCTAACAATTTTGGCGAGAAGCGCTACCAGACAAGCGCTTAATAATGGTTAAACAGTATAGTACCATACTCACATTAAATACAATAGTAAGATAATTTTAACATTGGAAGTTCAATCAAATAAATTTGATCACTAAGTTTACTAGTGGTAAATTTGATGTGTATTGCACATATATCACTTTAACAGCAACGCTATAATAATAGAAATTTTTTCCCCTACATACTCATGGAAGTGCAAATGAAGAATCTGCATGGGCCAGCCAAAGTTCGTAAAAACCCATTAACTAAGGTCACCTTGAGGCATTTGTTAATCTCACAACATCAGATATTATAAAGGACATCTAAGGTTGGCCATAATTTAATCTAATCCAACTTGTAAAAGACCTGGTTTGCTATTTGTTCTACCATAGAGCTTGATTTTGTTTTCAAGCTCAAATGGACACCTATTTCTGATCTTGGTGTATAATCAAACAATGCCCAAAGATGTGAAAACCAGTTTTTTATTTATTTATTTATTTTATATTTTCCCACCTACATATGGCATGTTGATCTCTCAACAGATATAAAAAGTACGCACTTGGCGATAGATAGTGACCACGCCGTTTAATCCAAATTAGCCTTACTACATATATAAAGGTATTATTATATGTTGTACTATAATGCAACTTATCATTATTATTGACATTAAAAGTGGGTAATCACAATAAATTATTTTCACCAGCAAATACAACATAAATGCACTTGAAAGTTTCAAGAATTAAACATAACTACAAAACTTCATCTGCTATAATAGTGAGCGTAATACGGATCCCCCAGACCTATTATGACATCTAACCTAGTTGTTAAGAAATGTACAAAGAAAAGCTAAGACAGAACTTGGAGATACTTACCACCATCAATGTCAACTCCAAGAATGCTCTGGCAGCAGAACTTTTTTGCTGCAGAAAAGAAGAATAAAATGAACTTCAACCTTCAACGTGACAATAGCAAAGGCCACTATATTCCAAATTCCCCATATGCAAAGGCGAAGTGTCTCAAATCTTATGCATGTACATGAAATAGTGAGTGGTAAAAAATTTATCAATATCCAAAAATTGACATTCAAAATAGAAATTATAATTGAACTATTGATTACCTATTGCGATTGTGATCAACCCACTATTGCAGCCAATGTCAAGGCATTTTTTACCTTCAAACCATTCCCTATTCAACATCTTTATTCTAGGATCTTCCTCCAAGTCCTGACCTACCTGACAACACCATAATTACAACATACAGATTAAAAATAATTCAAACTGTACAAATCAGTCGACACAGACCATTTAGTATTTGCAGAAGACGAAATTGATCATTCAAAATGTTGTGGAAGTTTCATAATTTCCATTGACAAGTTTAAATCTGCAGGACTTATGAAACTACTACTCAGATGTATGATTCTATTTCAATAGATGTATGATTCTATTTCAAATATGTATTTATTTACCCCAAAAAAAGCTAAAACAACAAAAGCAATGCAAGGATGTGACAACTTTGATTCGAATAATTTAAAAAATGAAATATTTTCATATATATATATAAACTAATTTTTCTAGCTCTCTAGTCCAACAACAATTGGGATGGGAGCTACTTTCACACTTTCCTATTGATTGCATCAACCATTACATTGAAAAACCCATAAAGAAAACCTGCAGTTGATTGAAATATGAAAACATAATTTTTGGCCACCATCACAACAAAACCAGATAGCAAGCAATTTCAAAGCCAGTTTAAAATTATCCAATTGAAAGATCTCTCTTTAGGAGTTGATCACACATTTGTGCTCATACTGAGAGATTCATGAAAGAAAGCAATTAATCAAAGGTGTTTGGCTTTGTCCTATTATTCTCCATCTAAGCCAATCTCATCTAGAGAAGCTTTTTCATAACAGTCAAGTGCCAGGTAACTGCAATACAGAGTTCTTTTGCATTTTTGGATTACCTTGATTTTAATATGCAATGGTTCCCTATGAAGAATTGATTTAATATTCTTTATATATACCAATGTTTTGTGTGAAGGACTGGTCATCCTACCGAGGTGGAAACGTTGTCCCTTCAACTTCTACAGGCCAATCACCCTTGAAGACATGACCAGAAACAAGGAATCAGATGAATTGTTTTTCATTATAAATCAAATTCCAGAATTCATTCAATATTGTGCAATACTAAGATTTATATTTTGAATAATTTTAACAATTTTGAGATTTCTCACTTAGGCTATTTCTTATTTGGTTCTCTATTCTAAAGCTTATAAACACAAGGCAGAAACTTAGGTTGATTTTTGGTGCTAATACCTGAAACTGTGGCATATCATTCTTAGACTTATGCAATTTTCATAGGAAATGACCTCTTGACAATCAGTTAAAAGATTTAAAAAAAAGCACCAGTTTTAGATGTGAGAAAATCACACACAAAAAAATTACGAGCAAGCCAAGTCTTAGTAATTTCCTCTAAAATATACTCCCCAAACGTCCAACAAACTGATTCATCTAATGATTGTGCTAAAATATTTAAAAGAATTCATCTATACAATCAAAGTAAATTGCTGAAAAATGAATGAGAGAAGAGGGGTACTCTATTTCCATAAACTATACAACCGGAAGGGCCAAATAACTAATTCAAGTAACATTTTAGAATATTTACTCCAACCCAGTTCAATTGCTGAAAAAATAAACGAAATACGACAAGAACAAACCAGAAGAGTGCTGCTCAATATCAATAAAACATACACCTTGAAGGTCCAACAAATTGTCACGTTAAACTACTCATTACGAATACAAATATATACACCTAAATAAAAATATAGAATGCATTCATTAAATCAAATTGAATTGCAGAAAAATAAATTAAACATGACTAGAATAGACGAAAAGAGGGATACTCTGTATCCATAGTAATTTCTGTAGTTTCCAAAAATCGCAACTTCTTTGCGATTCCGTTTCTTAGAGGATTGTTTGGTCGTACATGGATTTTCCCTTGTCTTCTTCTCCTTATTTTTGTTTTCTTCAACCATTTTTCAATGGGATCGATTTATGGTTTTGGGTGGTGGAAACTGGAAAAAAAAATTTAACGAGCACGGCTTGACAACTTTTATAGGATCTGGATTGACTGACCAGCTGCTTTGCTTCGGTTCTAGCGGAAAACCTAAATTCGTTTTCAGGAAAACAAAATAAAATTTGAATAATGCTAAACGATACTTTAATTTATATTTTGTCACGTGATATTATTCTATAGAGTAGTTTAAATTTCAAATAATTTTTTTATTCAATTGACACTTAATAACAATGCAGATATTAATCGTGTCAAAAATTAGTGTACAAATAGCAAATTTTCTGTTTTAATATAGCGAAGCTCATAAAAATAAAAAATTTGAGTAAGTTTCATTTTTTGTCCCCAATCTCTGCACAATATAACAACTTCACACTCAACATTTTTCCAATACAATCTATCTTCAACCGTAAGGAACTCCAATCCTCAACCACCAAGGCTTTATATAAGCTCAATAACCAAAACCAAATCAATACCAAAACTCAAACGAGCCAAGAACACAACAAAGATTCTACCTACGGTTGCTAGATCTTATGTCACTTAGAGACCACCACAAAGGAGGAATAATATCACCAAGATAATCACCACAAAGGAAACGAGCAGAAGGCAGAAAAGTTTAGCCAAGAAGAGAACACTCAGAGAAGAAGAGAAAACACAAAGTCTTGTGAGGCGTGTAACCCCAAGTGAATATATGGTGGACCAAATGCCCAACAAGGTAAGGTAATTAGGTCTAGATAATGGGTCATGGCCCAATAGCAATTAAGTGTAGCATAGAATGGGTCTCAAGTGTTGCTAGCCATCCAAGTAGGTAAAAAATTGGTCCACGAGCAAAACAACCTAATTGGTTGCTTTAAATGGTCCAATCACTTATTGGGTTGGATCGTTCCAACTTTTGGTACTAATATATCATTCAGTCATATTGTAAATACCGACTGATAATTAATAACTGGTTTACATTATCGCTCGAAAGGTCGTTTGACAATAATATGTCCAACAATCTCCACCTTGGTGTCAAAAGACTTGCAAAGAAAGAAAAAAAAAAATCCTGTTAGTGACACCTCAAACAGAAAATCAATAAAATTGGAAATCATTTACTTGTTCCAATGTTTAGAAGGTCCTTGCAACTTCTAAACTTTACCAGTGGTAGCACCTTCGTGCCTATAACTAAAGGGTTGTATTGTGTGTGAATCTTTTCGAGTCTTACCACCTCTTGAGATACTATATATCTAAGAAACTATAGTCTAACATAAATGTGTTTAGTACGTTCGTGAAAAACAAGGTTCTTGCATAAATGTATAGACGATCGACAATCGGAATACACTACCACATAATCATTCAAGAAACATAGTTCATGAAATAAACCTCTAAACCATAGAGCCTCTTTGATTGCTTCAGTGGTAGTAATATATTCTGACACTGTAGTGGATAGTGCAACAATATGTTTTAATTGTGATTTTCAACTAACACAAGAATTAGATAAGGTAAACATGTAAGAGGAAGTCGATTTCCTACCATCCCCATCTCCCGCATAAACAACATCTACAAAACCCTTCATTTTTATACCTTTCTTATTGGCACTAAACTTTAGACCTACGTCACAATACCATTCAAGTACCTTAATAGTCACTTTAACGTTTCCAATGTCCAGGACCCGGATTAGATATATACCTACTGAGAGTACTAACAGCAAAACCTAAATCTGGTCTAGTGCAAACCATCAAATACATTATGGAACCAATCACATTGGAATACGAGATTCTAATCATGTATTCTACTTCACGTTCATTGCAAGAAGCTTATTCTTTAGATAAAACAAAGTGATTAGCAAGAGGCAACGTGAAAAATTTGCAATCACTCATTTTAAATTTCTTCAACACCTTATATATATGTGTGTGTGAATGTGTGGGGACTGATGCAAAAACATGGCAGAATTGGACCTTTCTCTTTCTATTTCTATGCCTAGAATTCTCTTAGTGTTACCTAGGTCTTTCATGTCAAATTCACCACTTAACATTACTTTTATATTGTTTATCCACTTAGGTGATGAACCAATCAAAAGCATGTCATTCACATAGAGCAACAAAAACAAATAATTGTTATAAGTCTCGTTGTGTTGAAAGTACAAACAGTGGTTAAATTTACTTCTTTGGAACCATATAGTGAGTACAAAGGAATCGAATCTCTTGTACCACTGTCTAGGTGACTGTTTCAATCTGTACATGGATCTTTTTAGAAAACACACATAATCATGTTTAGACTTGTCCTTAAAACCTTTCGGTTGATTCATAAAGATTTGTTCGTCAAACTCACCGTGTAAAAAAGTAGTTTTGACATCAAGTTGTTCAAATTCCCAATCAAAATACACAACCAATGCAAGCATGACCCTAATAGTAGTGTATTTAACAACTGGTGAGAAAATCTCATTATAATCAACGCCCTTCTTCTGTGTGTAACACTTAGCCACTAACCTAGCATTAAACCTTAAGGGTTTCAAACTACTAGTACCTTTTTTAACCTTAAAGACCTATTTGCAATCGACGATCGATTTATTCTTAGGTCTAGGTACAAGTTCCCAAGTTCGATTCTTCCCTAAAGAACTCATCTTTTCTTTCATGGCCTTAAGCCACTCCTTAGATTGATCACCACCCATCGCCTCTTCAAAGGTTTTTGGCTCTCTATCTACTAGTTTCTTCGTAACTAGCATGGGCAAAAGCTAACTCAGATTCATATCCAAATCTCTTAGGTTCTCTTATTTGTCTCATCTCTCTATTCATAACTAAGTTGTAGTTATCTAAAGGATTTTCTTCCTCAGGATGCTCTTCTATCAATACTTCGTTTCTATTCTCCACCTTAGGTTCCTGAACTTGAGTCTCCACCTCAATAGGAGTGGTGGGGGTAGATATGCTAAGCTTTTCTAACTCCACCTTAAACCGATCTCTCTCCTCACCTAGTTCAGTTTTACTCACATGTTCAGTTTCGCCTTTAAGATAAGGTATCTCACCTTCGTTAAATGTGACATCCATACTTACAATGACTTTAACCCCTTTTTAGCTTTTATCCCATAACCTATAACCCTTAACACCCCTGGGGTATCCTAGAAAAACAGATTTTCTAGCTCTAGGTTCAAGCTTTCCCTTATTCTGATGAGAGAAAGCAGCACAACCAAAAGTTCTAAACATAGAATAATCACTCAATTTACCAGACCACCTCTCATGTGGAGTATTACCTTTTAATGCAGCAGATGGAGTCAAATTAATCAAATAACAAGCAATCATAACAGCTTCACCCCAAAATGATTTAGAGACATCAGAACTTAACATCCTACAACGCACTTTATTAAGTATGGTCCAATTATTCATCCTTTTCGCTAACCCATTTTGCTGGGGGATGTAAGGAACCGTCTTATGTCTTGTTATTCCATTTTCTTTACATATAATGTCAAATTCAGTTTGATTTTTTATTTGTCTATTTCAGTTATTAAAGTTGTGAAAAGATTCAGATTTATCTTTCAATAGATAGACTCACACTTTCCTAGTATAGTCATTGATAATAGATAGAAAATACATATTCCCACCTGATGTGGGATTACTAGCAAGACCCCACAGATTAGAATGCACATATTTAAGCATGCCTTTAGCTTTATGAACACTAGTGGAGAATGATGTTTTATGATGCTTATCAAGCACACAGTGATCATAGAATGACAAATCAGATACATAGTCATTACCAAATGCACATTTTTCATTAAATAGTTTAAGTCCCTTAATGCCTATGTGTGCAAGCCTATTATGTCATGTGTGTGTTTGATCAACCTTGGTAGAAGAGATAGAGGAGTTCAAACCTCTAATCACTTCTCAATTAGTGATGTAAATATAGTTTTTCTTAGTTCTTAATAGAAACTAATGTACCCTTAGTCATTTTTAGTATACCATTTCTAATTTTACCAGTGAAGTCATCTTTTTCAAGTCTTCCTACTGAAATCAAATTTCTCGACAATTCAGAAATAAATCTAACGTCCTTTAATGAGTACACAAAGCCCGTGTGAAAATTTTATATTTATGTCACCAATTCCAGCAATCATATAGGCAAAGTTATCACACAGCACAACATGCCCAGTATTAGATTCATACAAATTATCAAACCAATTTTTTTCGGACGTCAAATGAAAAGATGCACCAAAATCAAGTATCCACTCATGCATGCAGGAATTAGCAGTTAGATTCAATTTAGCAGTGTATGCAACGAGACTTGTAATCATATAGATTTCATCGTTATCTATATCGAAAGTAGAGAATAACACATTAACCTCATCTCTCTCCTTAACCTTTAGCTTAACCTTCTCCTTGTGACAATCCATTATTAAATGCCCCGTGTTTCCACAACAATGACATTTTCTAGCCTTAGCCCTAGATTTTGATCTAGACCTACCATTACCCTTCTTCTTCATTCATTACTACTCGACTCGCCCCACTTTGGTATCCATCATGATTGTTTTGCCTAAACTGTATTCTACCTCGCATCATATGTAACTCACCGTTTCTTTTATCATATTTTTCAGCCCTAATTTCATCTCTTTACTCCTAAGAGAGTCTATGATAATTTCAGGTGTCAATGTATCCTTACCATACTTAATGATATTTTTAACTTCCTTATAAGAATCAGAAATATAATTGAACAAGATTATGGCCTTATATGTCTCGAACACAGCCTCATCACAATTAACAATATCTTGAACCAGTTTGTTAAACACATCTAAATTGTCATCTAGAACCTTTGAATGATTCATTTTAAAACTGAAAAAATGTTCAAGCAGGTAAAGTTTATTTTTTTGTAGATTTGAGCAAATATAGATCTTCCAATTTTTTCAAAATTCTATGGTGGTTTTTAGTTTACCCACCTTTCTCAAAATGACGTCAGACAAGTGTAAAATGATTGAGGTATAAGCAAACTCATTGGCTTCTTCCTTTTGTTCTTTTTAAAAATTAGTTGGAAAATTGCCTTCAATGGCTTTTGAAACTTTTGTTGGACAAAAATACCCTTCATTTTTTGGTGCCAGATAGAAAAATCACCTTTCTGTTAAAAATTCCCAAATCTAAGTTATGAGTTTTCATCTTCACAGAATAGCCAAAATGCACAAAACACAATCAAACCACATAAAGTAGTCCTAGGGTTACGAACAGTATACACCTTTCTAGATTCCTAGGTTTTCGTAAGACTCACGGCCTTAGATCAAGGGAATGTTTGAATGGGTAAGGTCTCGATAATTCTAACGGAATTAATAAGCAGTGGAAGTAACAATGCAACAAAATGTACGTCTAACAAATAACCAGTTTCACAGCAATTATATCACTAAGAACAAAACACCGATTTAACCAAAAGATAGGTACTCAATCAATCAATTAAGAGCAAATAATTATAATTTTTAGCACAAGCAATGGTTGTCAAGCAATGACAACCTTCAATCCTAATGATCACCTCACATGATTATCTGCTAGTGCGATAATGTAAAGGTTTCAACCAATTTACCAGAGCGGATCTATCTGAGTCCGTAAAGTGGAGAGATGCGAGTTTGCTACTTTAGGACCATCACTATTTGCCCTAAAGATTCAGCAAATGTAACAATTCCAATTAGCCACAAAAACGCAGATTGATGTCCAGGGGCAAAATCGTCCAATTTTTCCTGTGCAACTTGAAACATTAAGCTAAACACATCTGTACATTCAAGAGATCAATATAAGTGCAATGACAAAAAAATCACGCTACAAGACTGCCCACATGCCGCCACACCACCTGACAGGGGCACTTCGACTTGCTGTTGTAGGTCCAGCCTCCGTTTGTCCAACGGAGGTCTGGTTTGAAAGCAATTGACAATTTTAGGTTCAGTCAGTTTGAAGTTGGCGTGTTCCTCTCTCGATTTTTGACTGGTTTTGGCTGAAATTCAAACCCTATGCTCTGATACTAGTTGTAAGGGGCTTTGATCCTCAACCACCAAAACTTTATACAATCTCAGTTACCAAAACCAAATTAATACCAAAACTCAAACGACCTAAGAACACCATAAAGGTTCCACCTACGGTTGCTATACATTATGCCACTTAGAGACCATCACAAAGGAGGAATAATATTACCAAGATCACCACAAAAGAAACGGGCAGAAGGCAGAAGAGTTTGGCTAAGAAGAGAACACGCAGAGAAGAAGAGAATACACAAAGTTTTGTGAGGCGTGTAAACCCAAGTGAATATATGATGGACCAAGTGTCCAATAAGGTAAGGTAATTAGGGCTAGGTAATGGGTTCAGGCCCAATAGCAATTAAGTGTAGCATAGAATGGGCCTCAAGTGTTGTTAGCCGAATGTAGACATTTTACATTAGAGGGTTATAATCAAACTTTTAAAAAAAGTGATGAAATTTTTTTTATTACTTTATATGGGTTATAAATTATTATACTACTATATATATATATATATATATATATATATATATATATATATATAATTTGATCATTTTTAGGATTTTTTATTATTGTTATTTTTTCCTCTCAATCAATTAATTTTTTAAAAATAATCTAATAAATTTCCTAATAAAATTTTTGACGTCATTTGAAAAGAAATTAATTGATCGAGATGAAAATGTAACAATAATAAAAAAAATCCTAAAAATGATTGAATTTTTTTTCAGATATAAAAATAATTATGATGAAAAAGTAGTATAACAATTTATAACCCCTATGAAGTAATAAAAATTTTATTAAGAATTTTTACATCAAAAAAAAAAAAATTTGACATCATAATATAAGATTTCATAATAAAATGATGTAAATTATATTGAGAAATTTGTCGCGCAAAAATAATAAACATTAATAGAATAATTGTTTTTTTTTTCAAAAAAGACGAGTTATTCACCTTGTGACTCATTCCTTCGGTCGACCGTTCTTCGGGCGTCGATCGAGTCGTTCTAACTTGATTCACTCACAATGTGGCCTTAGAATCTATATTTAGCGAAAAGGAACTACAACCCGTCTGAAGCGTATGCTTTTGCTTCGACTTCCACTCTTTGCCCAAGAAGTTCGTGAGGCTGGATGGAATGAAGCTTCTTCCCTCTCTCTCTCTCTTCCCCCAAAAAAAGGAGAGAGAAATCGGGATCAATATCAGGTTTAGTGGATCTTGCGGCAACGACAAAGACAGAGAGGAACTCTTCTGATTCTTCGGTTGAAATACGGGAAAACTCCATTCAATTCTTGATGGAAACGGAGTTTTGCGAATTCTACCAAACCAAGGAAGGAATCAGAGTAAACAAGATCAGCCCTTCAAAATAGAATGGTGGCCCCCGCTTCTTCCTCTATCAGGCAGTGATTCTCTTAAGAGAGAAGGTAGCCCTTTGTCACGAGCTGGACTCGAACCAGCACCTCAATCCCCATATGGAACTGGGTGAGGGATTTCCTGAAAGCTCTTTCCTATTGTATTGGAATTAGGCGCCCATCTTTTTACTGTTGCCAATTAATCGTTGAATCAGGATATTTAGGAAGAACAAGTTGTTCTAGCTCGATACCGTCAAGAATTCCTGACTAGTGGCCCTTTTCTCTCAAAGTCTTTTCCTTGGAAAAGCAGCAGGATTGAATACCCTGATCGAATCAGAGTTCACGCCGCCCACCCTGAACAAATAGGAGGCGTGGGGACCATTGTTCGACTCCCGAAAAGCGTCGGAAGGTATTAACATACACGTTAAAACGTACGTTTAACTCTTTTCGATATTCATTTAGATCATTCGATATATTTATGATATAGTTTTCGAAATGAGTTTCGAGATGATATAGAAAATTTATGGATGTAGATTTTTCATTTCGCTCCTTCAACTTTCAAATGTTTAATCCATCACTTTTAACTCTTTATTATTTCTTCTAATCACCTTATTTTATCTGATTTTCCTCTTCAATCCCTTAGTTACCTTTCCCGTGTCCAAGTCCTGGTACTTGAATATTCCATCTTTTGGTCCTTCAAATGCTTAAAATCACTTCCTTTGCTTCAAATATTGTTAAATCGGACATTTATAAAAAATCACTCAATTAATTAACTTAGATATCTACAATTTAAGGAAAAGCATTAGTAAACATTTTAATTGAAAAACTACACATGAGGGGCATATTAAAGATGAAATTTAAATAAATACACATCATTCTTCTATAATGTGCACGAAATTATTAGTTTCAATTTACAACCCATCGCAAGTGTACGGTTCGTTAATAAGTAGTAAAATAGATTATGAGTCCAAGTATCGATCTCACAAGAATTGAATTAGTTCAAATCAACATATTATGACCTTAACCAAAACACGAAAATAAGATTGATGTATTGTGATTTAACTAAGGAAGATGTGAACTATGATGCAATTATGAGTGAGAGAATTATATTAAATGCAAAATGACCTGGACGCAATCTACGAGAATTTATGGAAATAATGAATTTACTAACGCACTAGGATCACGAATTCCCAAACAACACCCGTTCAACTTTTGATTATGCAAATTTGACACACATTCCCACAATTGACGAATTAATATTCCTATTTTAATTTAGCAATCCCTCTCAAGCAATGTCAAATCTACCCCAATATGTGATTGGACTATATCTCTATGACGAATACTAACATACAAGAATGCATTATGATTTCACGAACATTCAACAATCCACATAAGGCATAGAGGTATATTTCTATCCCCTATCGGATCTTATGATGATTTATACTATGTCGAGCCTATTTTCCTTCTTTCAAATGCATAAAACAAGCCACCAAATCATATAATTATGTGTACAATAATAATATGAAAATAAAAACATATAAATAATTCAATTCCGGAACATGTGTTTAAATATGTCAAATCTCCAAATCAAAATTCAAAAGTAGTATTGCAAGGTTCATCGATCTCCTAACAATGGAAAATCTATCCTAACATGCTAAAAAGAAGAAAATACAAAAAATAGTTAAAGAAATGTTATCACCCGAATCAAGTTTCAATCAATTCTTCAGCTGGCGCGATGTTTTCTTCTTGTTCTCTCTTCGTTTTCTCCTTCAAAATCTTCCTTTTTCTTGTAAAAACGGCATCCCCTTCGTTCTGATCGAGTTTTTATTTATATAAGACCCTAAAAATCTTGTTTCCATAAGAGTTTTGGCGAAATAAGGAAATTACGGATTTGGCCTCAAATTGCTCTATCTGACTGCATAAAGCATCTCTATGCGGTCGCATAGAGTAAATATTTATTGAGAAATTATTCTCGGTTTGCCTCTATGCGGTCGCATAGAGGGTAGCATAGTGCTACCAACTATGGAAAAAGTCCATTTTGGTCCTTCTACTTGAATCTTTCACTTTTTGGCATATTTTCTTCATTCTTTCCATTCCATCATCCCAAGATATCATCAATTGGCATTTGGTTTAATCAATTTCTTGATTTGTTCATTGGGTCAACTTTTGGATAATTGCCCTTGGTCCCTGAACTTTCACTTTGCGTCATTTTAGTCATTTTCACATCTTTTCTCCTGGATTTCACCATGTTCATCGGTGTTCCCTACAATTCACAAATGTAACGAGATTAAATCACAATTCAATCATTTTGCTCGTAATTAAGTCATGTTTGTGACCTAAATAAGTGTGCAAAAACACACTTATCAAACCTCCCAAACTTGAATTATTGTTTATTCTCAAATAAGATAGTGACTTAATTCTGAACAAACATGGCTTAATACCCACTGTGGTTCAGGATTGGACTAAGTATTTGACTTTATGAAAATTTATTAGTGCAAAAATGACATCAACCTTTATTTGTTAAATGCATATTTGACGTGTGTGTGTGAATTCATGCCATCATATCAGGTTCATGATGAATTTGAGTTCCGACCCCAAGTGGTCAAATGTATCCTTACTCGCTCGAGAGAAACACAACCCCCCAAACTTATTCTTTTCATTCAATTATCCCGATGTTGTGTTTTAAGATTAGAAATTTACATAGTTGTAGTCCTCACCCTCTCATAGCTTGGATTGATCTCACTATCACAAGTTTACATTTCAACAAGTGAAGGCTCTCCTAAGTTTGATTGCTTCGACACTCAAGATTAAACTAGGTTACTTGCCTTACCTCAAAAGTATGATTTCTTCAACCAAATGTCCAAGGGCTTTTTTTTCATGTTATTGTCTCTCTTTTATTTTTCTCACTTTTCTCTAATTTTTCTGATTTTTTTTATATCATCTTCTCATTTGCTTTCTATATAACCCATGTAACGAACTTTAGGCCGGTGACTCCCAAATCAGTTGGCTTTAGGGCACCAGGTTTTAAACCCTTGCAGGCTTACTTACTCGAGTTATAAAGGTTCGGTCAAATGACTTTTTATTAACCTCTTTCCCTCTTGCTTTCTATATGACCCATATATCGAGTTTTGGGCCGGTGACTCTCAGGCCAGTTGACCTTAGGGGACCAGATTTTGAAATATCCTTACAAACTTACTTGCTCGAGTCATAAAGGTATGAAAAGAAGTGTCTTATTCTCACATATTAATTTTATACCCTTTGTTGTTTTTCTATACATTTAGTTTCCAAAACCAACCCCCAATTTAAGATTTTCACCTACTCTTCACCCCATTGGTCTAGACAATCCACACAATAAAATTCATACACGGAGCCCCCGCTCATCTCAATGCTCTCATATAATAGCTCAACCATCACCAAGCTGTCTTATGGTCGTTTACGGGTAATTCAATAGAGGGCTATCATTCCTTACCTACTTTATGTTCATAATCCAGTCATTTACCTAATATATCAAGCATGAATAGCGTACATAGATAATGTCAAGTGTTGCATCAACAAGTATCAATTAGTCTAATTAACACTAGATCCAAAGTTTTTACAGTTTAAAATAGTCCAATAATAACATCATAGCTAGCAAGGTTATCAAGCACACACAAGCATGCATGAAAAGACTTAAAACAAACTGAATAAAATGTGAAGATTTTTTTTAAACACTCATCATACACACATTATGCAATAATGGAATACAGATACTGATCAATATAGATAAAGATTTAAAATTATGTCACCCTCAAACTTAGTTAATACATTGTCCTCAATGTAAGATTAACGAAAGATTAAGGACATAATTTTAGGACAAAATGAAGAAGGAAAAATTAAAATGGGGTAAACAGTACTCCCTTGATCAATATGGTGGCTGTGATGGAAAGCTAGGTCCTGTAGCATCATCTCCAATAGGGGGAGGAAGGCGGGATAAAATCTTTCTCAATATGTCAGACTGTTGGGTCTGCTCCACCTGCATGGCCTGTACTCTGGTCTCCAAACTCCCTAGACGATCCCATGTCTCATTTATCCGTCACTGTATACCATCCATCCTGCCAACGTACATGCCCAATCGCCCGTCAAAGGTACTCATCTGTCTTCGCGCTACAAGGGACTCACTGCTGGCATTGGAAGTGAAGTTTCTTGTGATGGCCATATCACTCTGCACCTGCTGGATGGTGGTACTCATTGCTCCAAAAGATTGCTGAAGAGTTTGCATGTCCCAGCTGTGTCTTGTCATAGTGGCAAACATCTGCCTCAATAACTGGGTATCAATGTCAACCGGTGGTGGAGGAGCTTGTGGCATTTCGAAGTCCTCAGCCTGTCCTTCCTCAGCCTGTTGTTGTCGAAATTCTGGTGATGTTTAACTCTAGCTCGGTCCTGGGCCTCTAGTGTGAGGCGCTTGATATAGGGACTTGGTTTCTCTGGTGCCTCTCTAGGCTGAACTTGTATGCCTGTAGGTCTACAAATCCCACTTATCAAGCTTGGGAAAATCAGCGAAGTTTGCCTGTCTGCCCATGTGCCTGCAATGTGTATTTGGTTGTAGATGTAAATGGCCAAGTCAATCTTGTTTCCTGAACTAAATGATAGATAAACCTCATATTTTAATTTATGAATGTCGTCCTATGGGATATGGGCTCGATGTTGTAGCATATGAACAACCATAGGATAGCTATAGATGAGGTAAGGTCAATCTTATACCAATCTGCAGTAGAGAGAGGCCAAGCATTTTCAAGTCCCAATAATACTTCTGCAACCTCAATCCAGTTGAAATCATGTGGGACTGAGACCACATTATTCCAGGTTAGCTGATAGTAGTCATGAATTACTTTTGGTGAAAATATAATCCATTTACCCCGAACCCATGTTTGATGCAGATGATCTGATCCAGGCGTGTTGATTACTGTATTGAAGTTGGCATAGAACTCCTTCACCAGATTTTCATATACTGGGTGCAGTCTTTCAATCACTTTCTCCCAACCACAGTTGTGAATAAAGAAACCAATTCAAAATCAAGGAAATCTTCCAACTTAATTGGCCTTTCGGGACTCACGGACAACATTGGCGTACTGGGCTGCCGTGTCTGAAGATAGAAATCGCGTGACACTCCCTTCGGGCTTCCTAGTACGGGCTGTGTCAGATGTGGAACTAACATTCTCTTTTCCTTTTGATGTTCTTTTTGGAGGCATCCTGCAAAGGTGTAAACATAACATTCATTAAACTTCTTGGTGAAAAACGAGATAGGAAATGAGATTAGCTAGACATATATTTCACAAATCCCCCAAACTTGCCTCAACATGCATATATAACTCTTTGGTGTGCACTCTTCAAAACATGATATACAAGATAGTGTAAATAGTGTGCCAATATGAAAAACTAAGAAAATTAGGCCTAAACATGCACATTTGAAAAATTGGACCCATGACCGAGTGCGCATGTTAAGCCCCGAACATCATCGAAAAATATCGAAATTTTCTCAAGCAATCTTCGGGCATATAAAAGTATTCAATGAGGTCTATCATATACTCAAATTTCAAATCAATTGGACTTTGTTTGGTGTGTCGAATGATAGTGTAAAGTAGGAGACGTAGGGTACCGTGACATGCCGTGACATGCCGTGTGCTTACGTGTTGCAACATGGATGTGATGTTTTACATGGCCTTTCATGTGTTTCTGCATGTGATAATATACAAACTTCAAGAAAACATGCTCAAGAACGTATAAGGAATGCAAAATAACAACACATATACAAGCTGAACTCATAACATCCAAATTGTCTCAAGTGACCCATGGTCAAGTGTGCACTTTCACCCCCGGACATCATCGAGGAAAATCGAATTTTTCCTAAGCAACCTCTGGGCATATGAAAGTACGTAGTGTGGAGTGACACATATTCAAACTTCATGCCCATTGGATGTCGTAGGGGTACTTAATTCAAGGGACGAAGTGGGTGTTGTGAAGTGACGTGAACCTAACATGGGTGCCTACATGTGCGTGGTTGGTGAGTGAACTCTTGTAGCTCAATGTCTATGGCATTTGATCACAATGTGTATGTGAATGTATATATTCAGATTGTCAAATGCGGGATTGCATAAAATGCACAACAACCATCACTTAGGCAATTTATCGAACATGTTGTGTGCAATAAATTCAACTCCATTCTATGAATACTTGGCAAAGTGTAATCACCCACAATACATAAACATAAATCAATACCATAAACCAAGCCTACTTACACCCTTTCAACTCAATTCCCAATTGTAAATTGTGAGTAACTTACACACCAAAGTCTAAATGAGGAGAAGGAATAAAGTTCATACCTTTTTCGCCTTGGGTTTGTGTGAGGAATGCGTGAATGATTGAAGAAATTAAGGAGGGTCTAGGAATGTTTTTGGGTGCGTGTGTGTTAGATGGGAATTTTTGGACCTAGGGTTTGAGAGAGAAATGTGAGAGGAAAATGGGGAGAAATGAGTTGGAGTGAGCCGGTCATAGGTTAAATCCATGACCGGATCACTACTATGCGGCCGCATAGTTGAGTCCTATGCGGTCGCATAGTGAAATAATTTTCCCCCTTTTCTGTTTCGGTTGGGGTCTATGCGATCGCATAGACAATTATTTTTTTTCAAAATAAAACAAAACATAACGAAATATGAAAATTTATTTTTCCTCGTTGAATTCTCTAATACACATTTCCCCTTTAAATTTTTGAAAACGTCCTTTTGTTTTGAAATACGTCAATTATACTCCCACTCACCAAAAATCATTTCAAACTTATCGAACATGTGTTCAATGCCTAAGAATTTATGTGGACGATATTTAAATTCTATTGCCATGCATGGATGAACGATGACCTAAAAAAATGTAAATGCGAAAATTAAACAACTCCTAAAATAATGTGAAAAGTAAAATAAATCGAATGATACAATGGGTTGCCTCCCACCCAGCGCTAGGTTATAGTCGATAGCTCGACTTTACCGTATTGCGTCATTCTGGTGGTCTAAGATGAACGGCAGACTTTTCTTTTGAGAAATCGCCGCCCCAATAGTGCTTCAAACGCTTTCCATTGACCATAAATGTCCCCTTACTGTCATAAGTGATCTCAACTGCCCCATGTGAAAATACCTGTGTAATAATATAGGGACCAGACCATCTCGATCTCAGTTTTCCTGGAAACAGTTTAAGCCTAGAGTTGTAGAGTAGCACTTTTTGCCCCCACCTTCAATTCGCACCTTTGAATATGCATATCATGCTACTTCTTAGTGCGTTCTTTGTAGAGTCTTGAATTTTCGTAGGCCTCCATTCTGAGCTCATCCAGCTTGTTAAGTTGTAATAAACGTTTTTACCCTTGGCCTTTAAGTCCAAATTCAATTTCTTCATTGTCCAATAAACATGATATTCTATCTCAAGAGGTAAGTGGCATGCCTTCCCGAAAACCAGTCGATATGGTGACATCCCTATAGGAGTCTTGAATGCAGTTCTATAGGCCCACAAGGCGTCGTCCAGCTTCTTAGACTAATCTTTTCGTGAAGAGCTTATTGTGACTTCAAGTATTCACTTTAATTGCCTATTGGACACTTCAACCTGTCCGCTGGTTTGAGGATGATATGCAGTGGCTACACGATATTTAACGCCATATTTAGTCAACAACTGTTCAAATTGGCGAATGCAGAAATGTTTGTCCCCGTCATTGATTATAGCTCTCGGTGTGCCAAAGCGGGTGAAGATATTTTTCTTTAGAAAATCAGTCACCACCTTCTCATCGTTGGTAGACAATGCAACGACTTTTACCCACTTCGATACGTAATCTACAGCCACTAATATATACTGATTGGAGAATGATGGGAAAAATGGCCCCATGAAGTCGATCCTCCAGACTTCAAATAGTTCCACCTCCAGGATACTGTTCAACGGCATTTCGTTTTTCCTGGATATATTATCGGTGCGCTGATATCGGTCGCATCTTTTCACGAATTCAAAGGCATCTTTAAACAACGTAGGCCAGTAAAAACCTGACTAAAGGATCTTCTCCACTATTTTTGAAGCACCAAAATGTTCTGCGTATGTAGATGAATGACAATGTTCTAGTATTAAGGGCATTTCTTCCTCAAGCACGCAACGACGAATGATTTGATCAGCTCCCCGCCTATATAGAATGGGATCCTCCCAAAAATAATACTTCAATTTAGCGAAAAATTTCTTCGTCTGGTGACTTGAGTAATCTAGCGGAATGATAGACCTGGATAAGTGGTTCACTATGTCAACATACCAGGGCGCCTCCCCCATATCAAAAATCTATTCATCTGGGAAGATTTCATTGATTTCCACGGTCACTGTCTGCTCTGTGGTCTCAAGTCGAGACAAGTGGTCTGCTACCACGTTTTCACTGCCCTTCTTATCCCTGATTTTCAGATCAAACTCTTGAAGCAGCAGTATCCAACGAATGAGAAGTGGCTTAGCATCCTTCTTTTCCGTTAAGTACTTGATTGCTGCGTGATCTGTGTAAACGATGATGTTTGACCCCACAAGATATGATCAAAATTTGTCAAAGGCATAGACTATGGCAAGTAGCTCTTTCTCTGTAGTGGTATAGTTTAATTGAGCATCATTCAAGGTCTTACTTGCATAGTAGATCACGTGAAATATTTTATTTCTTCGTTGTCCCAATACAGCCCCAACAGCAAAATCACTGGCGTCGCACATTAATTCAAATGGTAGGTTCCAATCGGATATGATGATCACGGGTGCTGAAATCAACTTCTCTTTTAAGATGTTAAAATCCATCAAACACTCATTTGTGAACTCAAATGTGGATTTCTTCATCAACAAACAACATGGTGGTTTAGTAATTTTTGAGAAATCCTTTATGAACCTTCTGTAGAACCTGGCATGCCTGAGGAAGCTACGAACACCTTTCACTGATGTTGGTGGTGGTAATTTCTTGATCACTTGAATCTTTGCTCTCTCCATCTCAATACCCTTTGTTGAGATTCTATGTCCTAACACGATGCCCTCCTGTACCATAAAATGATATTTCTTCCAATTCAATATCAAGTTGGTCTCTGTATACCGCTGTAACACAAGACTCATATGCTCCAAACACTCATTAAACGAAGACCCAAACACTGAAAAGTCGTCCATGAATACCTCGATGAATTTCTCAATCATATTTGAAAAGATAGCCATCATGCAATGCTGAAAAGTGGCAAGAGTGTTACATTAATCAAAAGGCATCCTACGGTATGCAAAGGTACCGTAGGGGCATGTGAAAGTTGTCTTTTCCTGATTGTCAGGTGCTATTGAAATCTGATTATTCTTGGAGTACTCATCCAGAAAACAATAATGCGAGTGCCCTACTAGTCTCTCCAACATCTGATCAATGAACGGTAGTGGAAAATGATCCTTTCGAGTAGTTATGTTTAGTTTACGGTAATCGATGCAAACTCTCCATCCAGTCACTGTTCACGTAGGAATCAACTCATTTTTCTCGTTTTGCACCACTGTAATACCTCACTTCTTTGGAACAACCTGCACTGCACTGATCCATGTACTATCTGATATTGGGTAGATGATGCTTGCATCGAGCAACTTCAATATCTCAGCCCTAACCACTTCCTTCATGTGTGGATTCAATCTCTGCGACCATCAATGCTTGGCTTGAAATTTTCCTCCATGAGTATTTTGTGCATGCATAGCGACGTGTTGATCCCCTTGATATCTGCAATTGACCATCCAATGGTTGTTTTATTCTCCCTCAGCACTCGAAGTAGTCTCTCTTCCTCCACTTTACTGACTGTATTTGAAATAATAATCGAGAGTGTAGAAGACTTCCCCAAGTAAGCATATCGAAGGTGTGGTGGCAATTGTTTGAGTTCCAACTTGGGAGGTTGCTGAATAGATGGCACTGACTTTGTAGTCCTAGTTTTCAATTCTTCGAAGTGACGCTTGCGCATGTATGGTGGATTAGTTTCCAAAAATCGTACACATATTTCAATCTCACTTGAATCAGTGTAAGTGGATTGAGAATGTGTGATGCATGCCTTATATGCATCATAAGGATGATGCAGCTGAAATGTGTCTTGAATTATTCTATCAATTATCTCGATCTGGAAGCAGCTGTCTGACTCAGTGGAAAATTTCATTGCCTTGAAAACATTGAAAGAGATCTGTTCTTCATCAAGCCTCAATATAAGCTGCCCTTTCTGAACATCGACAATGGCTCTTCCAGTAGCTAAGAAAGGTCGTCCTAATATGAGTGGAATATCATTATCTTCCTCCATGTCTAAAATGAGAAAATCAGCTAGGAATATAAACTTTTCTACTTTTACCAACACGTCTTCAATGATCTCTCTTGGATGTGTAAGAGATCGATCTGCTAGCTGTAGGGTGACTGTTATGGCTTTAGATTCTCCCAAGCCGAGTTTCTTGAAAACAGAGAGAGGCATCAAATTAATACTTGTATCTAAATCACACAAAGCTTTATCAAAATGACAATTTCCATTAGTGCAAGGTACAGTAAAACTCCCTAGATCCTTTAGTTTTGGAGGCAGTTTTTTCTGAATTCTGGCATTGCATTCCTCAGTTAGCATCCATGTTTCATTTTCCTCTATCTTTCGTTTGTTAGAGAGGATATCTTTTAGGAACTTTGCATAACTCGACAGCTGAACAAGTGCCTCAGCAAATGGGATGTTGATATGTAATTTCTTGAAGATTTCAAGAAATTTACTATATTGTTGATTCAATTTGTGCTTTTTCAACATCTGCAGAAATGGAATAGGTGGCTCATGTGGGTTGATAGGATTGGTAGCTATAACTCGTGATGTATTGGGACTCTTCTTGGCAACATTCCCTGTTGTTTGTTCAGTCTGTTCCACAATCTCGTCATCTGAAGTAGGCGCTAATTCCTTGCTAGCTATCGATCTTTTTACATGTATCTCTGGTAGTTGTACTCCACTTCTGGTTGTTATAGCCCTTGCATATTCCTTAGGATTGATTTCAGTGTTGCTGGCAGGTTTCTTGGTGCTCTACCTATCATGGAGATTGCCATCTGTCCCATTTGCGTCTCCAAATTTTTTATTGCAGTACTTTGATCTTGGAGAGTCGCGTCTGTCTTTCGCATAAACTGGTTGTTGGCCTCCATGTACTGATTAGTTGTTGCCATAAACTTCTCAAACATCTCTTCCAATGGTGGCTTTTTATCCTGCTGTTGAAATTGACCTTGTGATCTGTTTTGATTCTGGTTACTCCATGAGAAGTTTGGGTGTTTTCTCCAGCCCTGATTGAAGGTTTTTGAATGTGGATTGTTCTGTTGACGTTGACCCTGCATAAAATCTGCATGTTCGATCCCCTGTGTGAGAATTAGACAGTTGACAGTATTGTGGTCAACTCCACATTCTTCACAGCTCGACTTCTTGACTTGTTTTACATTGGCGGTCTGTGAAATACTCTCAACCTTATGGAACAAGGAGTCTATTTTCGCGGATAACGCTGAGTAAGTATCTACTTCATAAACCCACAGCGTTCTCTTCTGAACCACTCGATCTGTAGATCACATGGCTGAAGTTGTAGCTATTCTCTCAAACAGTTCCCATGCTCTGTCAATTGTTCTCGTGGAGATCGACCCGTCAGATGATGAATCCACCATGCTCTTGAAAGATGGAAGTAATCCAGTGTAGAAAAATCGGATTTGTGTCTTTTTATCAAAGTCATGCTAAGGACACTTCCTTAACATATTTTTGAAACAATTGCATGCCTCTTTAAATGATTCGGACTCGCCTTGGTTGAATATAGAGATGTCATGCCACATTTTTGCTACCTTACCTGGCGAGAAGAACTTGGTACAGAATTTGTGGGCTAGCTCGTTCCAAGTGGTGATGCTTGCGACGGGAAGTGAATCCAGTCATTCAAGTGCTTTATCCCGCAAAGTGTGTGGAACAATCGCAGTCTTATAGCATCGTCTGAGATACCCTGGTACCTAAAGTGTTGGCACATGTCCAGAAATCGGGATATGTGTGTATTTGGATTCTCACTAGCCATCCTGTGGTATTGATGCCCATTCTGAAATAGTTGAATTACATTTGTTTTCAGCTGGAAGTTCGGTTGCCCAAATGGAGGATACACAATGCTAGATTGACTCTGGACCACCAACGGTGCCATGAAGTCCCCAAGTACCATATTCCCTTCATCTTCAACCCCCGCGCTTTCGTTGAGTTGAATTACCAGACGATTTTTCTCGTTAGCCATCTGTTGTGCCGCTTTTACTTCTCTTTGCCTGTGACGAAATGTGCGTTCGATCTCTGGATCAATGGGAACCAAATCTCAATCAGGTGATCTTTGCATACAAGCCCTAAGATAGTAAAATAACACAAAATTAAATTAAAGTAAACAATAACTAAGTCTAGGAAGCTAACTACTACTAATCTAGGTAAGTTTGAATTAGTGTCATAATAGATAAAATTAAACTAAATTTCAATCCCCGACAACGGCGTCAAAAACTTGTTCACGAAATTATTTGTTTCAATTTACAACCCACCGCAAGTGTACGGTTCGTTAACAAGTAGTAAAATGGACTATGAGTCCAAGTATCGATCCCATAATGATTGAATTAGTTCAAATCAACCTATTATGACCTTAACTGAAACACGAAAGTAAGATTGATATATTGTGATTTAATTAAGGAAGGTGTGAACTATGATGCAATCATGAGTGAGAGAATTATATTAAATGCAAAATGACTTGGACGCAATCTACGAGAATTTATGGAATTAATGAATTTACTAACGCATTAGGATCACGAATTCCCAAGCAACACCCGTTCAACTTTTGATTATGCAAATTTGACACACATTCCCACAATTGACGAATCAATATTCCTATTTTAATTTAGCAATCCCTTTCGAGCAATGTCAAACCTATCCCAATATGTGATTCGACTATATCTCTATAACGAATACTGACATACAGGAATGCATTATGATTTTATGAACATTCAACAATCCACACAAGGTATAGAGGTATATTTCTATCCCCTATCGGACCATATGATGATTTATACTATGTCGAGCCTATTTTCTTTCTTTCAAATGCATAAAACAGGCCACCAAATCATAAAATTACGTGCACAATAATAATATAAAAATAAAAATGTATAAACCATTCAACTCCGGAACATGTGTTTAAATATGTCAAATTTCCAAATCAAAAATCAAAAGTAGTATTGCAAGGTTCATCGATCTCCTAACAATGAAAAATCTAGCCTAACATGCTAAAAAGAAGAAGATACAAAAATAGTTGAAAAAACATCATCACTCGAATCAAGTTTCAATCAATTCTTCAGTTGGCGCGATATTTTCCTCTTGTTCTGTCTTCGTTTTCTCCTTCAAAATCTCCCTTTTTCTTGTAAAAACGGTGTCTCCTTCGTTCTGGTCGAGTTTTTGTTTATATAGGACCCTAAAAATCTTGTCTCCATAAGAGTTTCGGCGAAATAAGGAAACTGCGGATTTGGTCTCGAATTGCTCTATGCGACCGCATAGAGCATCTCTATGCGTTCGCATAGAGTAAACATTTACTGAGAGATTATTCTCGGTTTGCCTCTATGCGGTCGCATAGAGGGTAGCACTACCAACTATGGAAAAAGTCCTTTTTGGTCTTTCTACTTGAATCTTTCACTTTTTGGCATCTTTTCTTCATTCTTTCCATTCCATCATCCCAAGATATCATCATTTGGCATTTAGCTTAATCAATTTTTTGATTTTTTTCATCGGGTCAACTTTTGAATAATTGCACCTTGGTCCCTGAACTTTCACTTTGCGTCATTTTAGTCCTTTTTCGCATCTTTTCTCCTGAATTTCACTATGTTCATCGATGTTTCATACAATTCACAAATGTAACGAAATTAAATCACAATTCAATCATTTTACCCGTAATTAAGTCATGTTTGTGACCTAAATAAGTGTGCAAAAACACACTTATCATAGAACATACTTGTTTTTTTAGATATGAAATGGTTAACCATTTGAATTGAAAGGGCAAAGCCTAAGGTGTCACAGCATGAGATCTCCGACGTGGAGTAACACTAGTTTGAGGAGAGACATCAAAACATATGCAGACATTTTGTCTACATGTTGAAATATTTTTCAATGCTCATGTTCGATAGAGTAATAATCCTTTTTTGTACAATTCAATTCAAATCTATAAAAATGAGAAATAATGTAAATACAATCTTTAAGAATTCGTCATTTTTCCTTTCATTGCAGCAAATAAGGGGAGTACTTACATTTGGAGATGTTCATTATCTTCGGCAAAGTTCATTAATTAGTTATTTCCTTAGATGATTCGACCTTTGAATTATTCTTGGTGTCCAGGGGAGGGGTTCAGATCACTCACACGGGGTGGGCCCCATGAGAGTGAAAAATTACAAAAAATACCCACCCACCAATTCCCTTGTATGTGTTCTGGAGGGGTTTTGTGTGTACACCAAGAATAATTCTTGACCATTTGTATCTGAGTGAGTATAACCATTTTCTATGGTTGAATATTGGATTATTAATATTAATGCTGCTTCTTTCTCAATATCTGCCATTCCAGAATTTCTTCACTTATTCATGTTGATTAGGTGGGCATTGGGAACTTTATTCTACTTCATGATACAAGGTGAAATACCGTTTGGATCTTGGAGAGAAAGTGAGCTTGCATTTCCTAAAATTGCAAAAGGACAGGTAACCTTTCACAAATGTTCACCTTGAAGGTGTTGATCTTGTCGCTAAGGTGAAACTGAAAATATCGAGGTATTTCCTTGTTTTAAAGTTTCACATAGCTTTAGTCTAATTGATCATATGGTTAAGTCACTTGAAGTTGACGAAAGCACAAGACTAGGAAGCCAAGGCATCGACTCTATGAAACGTTTGGTTTTACAACATTTCCACTATGAATCGACGATTTTGATTGTTGGAATCGAATGCGCACTTTTATATCATGGTTTCGTGTACTTAATTTATGCGATAGTCATAGGGAAAGTGGGGACAATCCAACTGCGACTTAACAGCATACAAAGGTTAGTTGATGTTGGAACATATTTTAAAGTTTTAAACTTTCACAATAAATATTAATTTTCATTTTTGATTTCAATATTAACTTTTAATACAAAATTAAATCTCATAATTTAGGTTGTAACTTAAGAATAAAAGTTTCAACCTTTCAAATTAAAACCTTTTTAATTTTAAGTTTTAACATAAAATTAAAATACCATAATACATATTATAACTTATGTTTTAATGATATAAATGGGGGGGGGGGTTGAATTTTCTACTATAAAAAGAGGTTGATTTCACATTCTTTGATACACAGCAAATCAAACACAAAAGATACTCTCTAATGTTTTCATATGACTCTATACTACTAGGGGTGAATCCAAAAGTTTGAGTCAGCACGGGCAGTTGTTGACCATATACCATCGATCGCAATAAAGTATTAAGAGTTTGTTTGATACCCTTTTTTTTTGTAAAAAAAATGCATTTTTGAACAGTGATTTAAAGGAGAAAGTGTTGCTAAAAATAAAGAAAATTCTTGAATTTACGTATAATATTATTTTATTGAAAAATGTGAATGAAAAGAAAAGAGAAAAATGTATTTTAAAAAAATGGAAATCGAATAAGGCATAAAGTTTAAATATACCAATTATTTTGTTCAAATTGAACATATATAATTTTGTTATAAGAATAAACATGACTTATCAAATGACATTATTGTCAAGTTTTGTATAATTCAAAAGAAGAGCGCAGATTCTAGTATTTACAATTGTACTTGGCTTAAACCAGTTAAAACCTAATAAGTATTTTTTGGTAAAACAATTGACTTACAAACTAAGAAGTACCACAATGGTTAAGTTGGTAACTACCTTTGCAAGAGTGTACAGGTTCGAATCCCTTTGTCTCCATCATTATAAAAATTTTGGTAAAACTTGTAGAATAAGAATAATGCACAAAAATCCTTTAATAGGAGATTCAAACCTTAGACGTCAAATATGAATATGCAACCTCTAACCAGTTGAACTGATCGAGAACAAAATGACTTACCAATAATATATGGTAAAACTTTAATCTGTTGCCAACAAAAAATTTTTCTCCTGACGGATCCAGCACGCGCGGCCTCGGGTGCTTGCCAGGTGCTGGATCTGTGCCTGTATAGTACTCTCTAATCATTTTATACTATAGTTTGTGACAATTTGATGTGAGGCTTGTTCTTTATCTCTCTATGGTCGTGCCCATAGAAGGAGAGCCACATGAGTTTTATCTTGGAGTTGTGTAATACCCAAAAAACCACACGAAGGGGAGCTAACAAGACTTTAGGACAGCATTCTCGACATAACTCTCAATGCTTGCCATTTCTAACTCTCCTCTTATGTTTGTATTCTTATTGAATTCTATTACTTACATGTTTATATTTAAAATAGTTGTGTTAAATAATATTTTATCTACACAAACCACCAATTTTTCTAAAAGTTGATAGATTTTTTTGCATTCCTATTCCTGCTGAAATTTGAGTTTATGTTTCTGTATCATTATAGTAGAGTACTCCTAGGCATTGATTATTCATGAATTTTATGCCAATAGAATTAAAATGTCTTTAATATTGTTGCATATTAATATTACATTTTTTTTGAAAAGGGTACATTACTATTTACATAATGATGAGATGTCAAAATGTAAGCGGAAAAGTTATTTGATTGATGAGATTTTGATTCAATTAAATCTTGTCACGTCATTTATAGATAATAGTTAATTATCTATTGCTATCAATGCTTACTGATTGGACGAAGCGAGTAAATCCCCGACTTAATGGTTCTGGTTGAAATTCATTCTATTATTCGACAAAATAAACATTCAAATCTATTGGACAATCATAGAATTTTTTTCTCTTAATCGCAGTTTAAAACTTAAACTAGAAAAACAGACCGAGTGTAAGTTAGATTTGGCAATTTTGAGAGCACAAAAGGTGAAGGTTTTTCACTTTCGGAATATTTTGGAGTTTCTTTCTTTAGTTCATTGCTATCTAATCCATTTTATCAAGTATGCACGTAGTGATAAAAACAAACTCATGAAATACTATTACTTCTTCTTGGTGGTTTATATATGAAGTTCTTAAATAGTAACACACTAAAACCTTTTTTTAAATTGAAGTTCGAGACATAGAACCGATGTAACAGATTGAAGTGAATTTCAAAGACTTCCAACAAAATCTCGCCAGATATGAACAAGGAATGTAGTAGAGATGAGTTCTCGATTTGAGTTACAAAATATGTGATTAAGGGTGTCCGTTCTAAAGGTACACGAGTGCTTGAATATAGTTTCATCGACTAATTTAAAATACATACGAAAAAAGATTAAACCACTTTACAAGTTTGATGGCTTATAGAGTATTTAAATCTAAACTTGAGAAAAAAAAAAGTCTTATTCATAAAAACACAATATCATTAGGCATAAACCTCAAATTGCAGTCCTGCTGCTTGTACAGAAAAATTGTACCACAATTTTACCAGAATACACATGGCCAAGAAAAAAGCAGACCAACCAAACACTGTCACACCTGCTTCTGGTGAAATTCTTGCAGTTGCACTTTTGTACAAGTAGATTTATTGCCTCAAATTGATATCCTCTAACAAATTCTCTTGACCGATATACATTCTATTGATAGAGAGAAAAATTTACAAGCTTGAGCAACATGTTCTTCAGACTCAGTTACAAAAAGAACTAGACTCTAAATATCTAGACTCGATTATCAATCAAACAAATTTCTACTTTATTTAACGTACATTAAAAAAGAATAATTTTCTCAACAAAGAGGAGGAAAAACTAAAGAAATAGATACTCGAATAGTAGTGTGGAAAGATATATTTCAAAGGAGTGTTAATAAGAAAAAAAAAATGTCTAAAGGAATGCAAATCCTTCACTTTAATATTATTTATGCCAGTTACTAGATCTTCTCTCTTCTATATCCATAAAAAAGAAGAAGATATTACTTTAGATTCGTCCAAAACTACCAAAAAATTTGTCGTGGCAGCATTCTCCTATCCTTAAATCTATTATAAATATATGCTTAAAGTTTTCAGAAACTCGATCTTTGGTAATAGTTGATCAAATGAAATTTAATTGAAATTTAAGCTTAATTTTATTTGACCATGCCCAATGCACCAATGCATGTATCACAGTCACAAGATAAATCTTTTGACCAAGTGTGAGATTTTAAAAATTATGACCTTAAAATATAAGATAGTCAACTTTATTTCACAGTCATAAATAAATAATTTAAATTCATTAACTATGAATTTTATTCATTTAATTTAAGCAAATGTACACTGTATAGTCGATAAATAGATCTATTTCGCGCGGGTTCGTCGCTAACAATTAAAAAGGGATTAGACGATTGTGTAAGGGACAAACCTCTTGAGACAAAGTCTCAAAAATGGGTGTTCTTTATTGACTATGACTCTACAATCGGAAACTAAAAACAGAATGCCTCCAAGGGGCGGAAGCACACGAGTTACTGAAAGAAGTGTTTAAATTTAAATTAAGAAATTTAAAATTACATGTTCTCTGTTCGAGAGTTTTTGATTCGGTCTTTGCTCTATGTCTTTTCTTCCTTTTATACTCCTTGGATGATCTCTTTGTGATCAACCGCCTAAAAACTGTTTGATCGTTCCATAACTGCCCACTTTCCTCGTAATGGCCAACTTTGCATGGAACGTCTTTGTTAACTGCTGGCATTACTCTTTGTCGTTCAACCGTCTTCAATTGAATTCTTTGAATCGTGGAACGTGATGAGGCTGCTTAATAACTGCTTTGATAACTGCGCTTCTTGATAACCATAACACTTCATGTTTGTTAAGTCCTTGGGTAACTCGAAAGTTTGGGCGAGAATAGAGTAGTAGCTCTGGCGCGACTGCATGGCATTCCATTCGCTCAGATCCTGGGCGACTTGCAAGTTTGGGCGATGGTGTTACCGCATTCACGGGCCTCCTTATTTGGGCCTTCATCCTGAATCGTCTGATTGGGCTTTATTCTTTGGGCTATCTGATTTGGGGATCCTCCAATTGGGCTCCATTCCTTGGGCCGTTCGATTTGGGCTGAATTTTTATATGTCAACAATTACCCCCCAATATGGCAGAATTAATACCAATTATTAAATTTTGTCATATTCACTTTTGTGTTTCCAGCAACATTTGAAATTCTCAAAAATTTCAATCATTGTTTTCTTCCATAATTTTGAAAAGGTGCGGCGTTTTGCAAACCCTTATAACCCCCAAATACGCCATCTCACTGCACCATTAAATCACGCCTCATTTTTTCACGTTTCTCTCCCACAATTTACTGTTCATCTCTTTGCTTCCCTACTACGTAACTCTGAAAAACTCCGTTTCGCCTCTAATGGCTATTTCACAGTCTCAATCTGGCGACTCCTTTAGTTTTGATGACTTTCAGAAACTCCTTAATCGTCCATACATAACTCCGAACTTTCTCGCATCCGCCAATGTCGAACTCAATGAGTTCTACCTAGGCCCCTTCTCAACAATGCAGAGGCAGTCGAACAAGCGGCGGTGGGCCAGCTGTTTCCTTGTACTCAAGGCCCTCCATTTCTAAACTCTCTGCCGCTAGGGCCACTTCGCGAAAGAGGTATTTGCACTTGGCCCAAATTTGACGTAGTTTTCTGTAGGTGACATGCTCGCCTTGTGGACCATGATCCTATTAAGGCACTTTTTGATAATGCTAGGATTTCTGATTTGTTAGAAATCTCTATTCAACCCCCTACTTTTGATTCAACACTTTTTTCGATCGCTCTAAGTTTTTGGTCTTCTGAATATAATACCTTTGTTTTCCCTCTTGGCCCCATGTCTATTACTTTAAGGGATGTTGGGGCCCTAGTGAATCTACCACTTTTAGGCGATACCATTTTTCCTGGTATCTTGGTTTCTGGTGGCGCCCCAAAGTTTGGTAGAAACCTTACCGATTCTTATTCAAGCTTGCAAACCCTTCATAACCATTCGAGCGCTGAGCCTTCCCATACGAGCGAGTGGCTTTTCTTCTAGTTTGACTTTATAAATATGTTTTGTGTGTGCCAAGCATAAAGCCCTCCCTGAGCTATTTACCCATAGCGCACGAATTGGCGCGTGGCAGGCCTTTGAATTTATGTTCTTTCTTTTTGGCTGCCCTCTATAGAGGCATGGTTTCTCTTCAAACTCAATTGAAGAATGGTGCATCTCCCACTGGCAGTGGACCTCTTTGGTTTACTCAAATGTGGTTGAGGTCCTATTTTCCATTGCTTGGTGCTCCATCAATTTCTCGTCCTTCTGCTGGTTGCTATGGGCTAGCCATTGAGCCCCTGGCTCCTGTAAATATGTCTAGAAGGGATATTTTTTCATTCTTTTATTCTTTGGATTCAATCCCTTCCTTTTTTCCTTTTCCTCCCTTTTTAACTCCAAACTATGTGCATCCTCCCGCCACTATAGATAGCGCGAGCAACTCTCTGCTCATTTGGATCCAATTTTTAATCGAGAGGGAGTTATTTCATGATATTTTGACTGGGACCAATGCCAAAACAGGGGTAGTAATATATGCTCCCCAATTTTTTGCTCGCCAACTTGGTTTCGGCCAAACCTGGTCTATTTCTCCTTGCTATTCAAGGAACTTGATAGACCGCTTCCATATTATTAATAAGGCGGAGGCAAAGGTTATAAATGCTCGCAATCTTCTTTTAACGAGCCATTTTTCATTAGCTCCCTTCAATTCTAGTCATGCCATCCATCCCCTTTTTGAACAGCTCTAATCGTCAGTGAAGTGCAGATTGTTTGCGACTGATGCTAATCGTGCCTTTCATTCACTGGACCAACCAAGCATTTCTTCCCCTCCTCCTGTTTTAGTCACTCCTTTGTCCATCCGGAGTCCTTCTCCTCCTCGTCGCGCCAAACAGTCTACTCGTCTATCTTCTTCTCTCCCCGCCAAGCCTACTGCAGCCAAAAGTGCTCCGATCCGCAAACGGCCAGCCTCAGCATCTCCTATTCTGGAGGATGATGTTGATGATGATGATGACACCCTTCTTATGATCAAGAGAAAGGTAATTAAATTGGTTTACTTATAAGTATACTTTTCCATACTTGAAACTTTTCTGTGTGCTGATGATTTATTTGGACTTCTCAGAAAAGTTCAGCTTCTCCTTTAAAGGCTTTGGTATCGGCAGCTCCTGCTCCATCATCCTCCGCTGAGGCTGCTTCATCCAAACCGGCTGATGAAGGGACTACGCTTAAAGAGACATCTTCAGTCCCAGAATCCTCATCACAACCAATGGATGAGCCACCTTCTTCCCAGGGCGTCAACCTCCCAAACATCGAAGCAGAAGGTAATTCAATTTTTTTTATGCTTTACCTTTGCTTGTGCTATTGGTTTCTGATTTGTTGCTCTTGAGTTCTGCAGATGCTCCTATGAGTCTGCCCGTTGTGGCAACATTTTCTCGCTCAGAGAAGGGGAAGTCTTCGCGAATGGTGGAGCCACAGGTGGCAGACTTGGTTGAGGATATGCCATCTTCCAAGATTATTGATGAGGTAATCTTTGCTTCACTTTTATTTTCATCTTGTTCGTTGTAGTGAGAATCTTCAGTATTGGCAATTTTCTTTGCAAGATGCTGATAAGATTGTGTGTTCCATCCAAGACTTGTTCGCTTCCTGGGGGCAAGTCAAGACATCTCGCCCTGCTCCATCTGGTCGTCCTGCTACTTCTTTAGAGGAAGATATGAAGTTTCTCAAACAGTCGATATTTGAGTACGTGTCCTTCATGGATATGGACATTGGTAAGGCTAGTGCTGCCAGACACAAGGATAA